>NC_056739.1:240859777-240983435 GCF_019279795.1 Protopterus annectens
TAGAGAAAGGACTTTTATCAAGAATGTATAGAGAGGCTAAAAACACTGCAAAATATTACAAAGAAAATTATTGGGATTATTTCAAATCCATAAATAATTATTATCCAAGTGATGAAGAAAAAAATATCTAATCATCTTCCAAACAAACTAGTTCCTCATTAAAATGGAAGTTATTCTCAGGAAAGTTATGCATAAATCATTCATCACCCCACATAAAATTAAATTAATGTATAAAACATTTTGAATGCTGGTGATATAAATTGAACATTAAAGCAGATTGGCAACCTATGTTTTTGACTATAATGCAATGAAACTATTCTAGAATGATATTAATGCTTTCCTACAGGCATTATTAATTATCAGTTTACTCTAACTAAACTGTTAATTGTATTTAATACTCCAATACCTATATGCATCAGAAAATAAAATATTTACTTCTTTGCAGTATTTTTATCAACAGCAAGAAAAACAATCACCAAGAATTGGAAAAGTGAATCGACTCCAACTTTGAAAGAATTTATAAGTATTACAACTAAAGTATGTCACCTGGAATTACTTATAATCAAGGCAAGAACAAATATAACTATCACTTCTTACAACACCTGGATGAAACTCAAAGAACTGTTAAATAAACAGTCATTAATTTTTCAGTAACAAAGTCTATTTCATAAATAGAGTTTTCATATATAGTAGACACCTATGTAAATAGTTGCCTTTGTTATCTTTTTGATATTCTTTATTCATTATTCATTTATTGTTCATGTGTTTAATAATCTAATTTCTTTATATATTGTGTATGTTACATTTTATTATTTTCAAAATTTTCATAAAATATTTAAGCAAAAACAAAAGGGGTAGTGGGAATAAGCATGCAGTAGGGGAGGGATCCTACATAGGGGTTCTAGTCAAAGATGGGAAGAGTTGCAAAAGTTGTAACCACCAGGAATTTGTATGGAGCACTACTTCAATTGGCATATTGTTTAGGGAATATGATCTTAAGGTTGTTTTTTTCATGGGTATTTGATTTAAGGAAAAACAAATGGAGTTTATTTTTCTTTGCATTAAGAAGGGATTTATGGTTAGAGTGCCAGTTTTCAAAACAGTCCAAGGCATGTTATGTAACCTCTTCAAATTGTTCTATATTGTCTGACATGCTTGTTGTATGGAAGTATGAAGAATTTTTTATAAAGATATTAAATAGAAGAAGACTGAGGGAAGAGCCTTGTGGCACTCCTAGAATGATTGGTAGATTAGGGGTAAAGGTAGAATTCCATTTGACTGTCTGGTAGAGTTCTGACAAGTAATTACTAAACTGCTGCAGAGTAGGTTGTAAGATAGCCATTGTTGACAGTCGTAGTACATTTTTTTTTTTGTTTTTTGTTTTTTATGAGACACAGTATTTAAAGTTTTTGATAAGTATAGGAATAGTGAAGATTTGAGTTTACCTCTTTCCCTGGCTTTCTTTACATTATCTGTAAAAGTTTGGACTGCAGTTGTCGTCATTTGGGTAGGTCTAAAACCATGTTAAGTATCCGTTATTAATTGTTTCTTTAAGAGATGCTGGAGTAGTTGTTTATAGATTTTTTTTATGAAAGTGGTGGCAACTGGTTTTAGTGTAAGGGTTGGTGTATTAGAGGATCAGAGTAGACATGAGCCAGGGGAGTGAGGAAAACATTTATTTGTGAGAGCAGATATGCTGTAAATGAAATAGAAGTTAAACTTGTTGGTTGTTTCTAAGAGGGGATTATCGGAACAGGTATTAAGGACATTGCTATTTCCTGGGTGTAAATTTGTTTAGTGGATGACCAGAATTTTGGTGGGTTATAGCTATAGTTATTTGCAAATCAAAATAGTGCAGTTTTTTTAATCAAGATTGACTTGGAGATACGTGGAAAAGTATAATTGTAAGGAATGTCTTACCTGATTTGAATTTCTTGTGGTAAATTGTTTTAAGCTTCTGTAGTAGTAGTAGTTTTATCTATAGCTAAGAGTAGTAATGTTATGAAGTTCTTTTAAGCACTGTAGGTTTTGTGGAGTTTTAAGTTTCTGCTACTCTTTCCATGCCTTGTCTCTATTTTATGTAAGACTTCAACTGTGATCAGTAAGCCAAGGAGGGAAGTTAGGTTTTATTCTCTTCCTGCATAGTGGTGCAAAGTTGTTTAGGATGCTTAAAAAAGTTGAATTTTACCTTTCTACTGTCTCACCTAATGGTAGCATTTTTATAATAGTCCATTTAGCTGATTTCAGAGCAGCTGAAAGTGATTCAGTGTTAAACGTTGAGAGTATTTTTGTATACTTCTAGTTTGGCATGATGAGAAATACATCTAATAGCATAAGTAGGGCAGTAATCACTAAGGGATTCAGGCAGGGTTCCTGATACGATACAGTTGCAAGGGTCAAAGACCAGAATCCAGTCAAGAATGAGACAAGTGCCCTGGGATTTGTTATAGTGAGCAGAAGTAATAAGCTATAAGAAAGTATGAAAGTTAATACTAGATGTATAGCTGGAAGTAAAAACACTTCATTTGATGCTGACATCACCTGTAATGACTATAATCTCTTTGCTAGTATTGTATGAGATCCAGTAAAGGATATCTTCAAGGTGGATGTATTGTTTCAGGGGGAATATATATAAAACAATTTTGGGAGTAAAAGCAAGAAGCAGAGAAGTTAAGTTAGTCAGCAGCATGTTTAATTGTGAAGAGATGGGGCGGCATCACAGTTCTAATCTTGCCACAAGATGGAGAGCCAATGAGACCATAAACTTGAACACAAACATCTGTAATAGTTAAAGTGATATTAGGGAAAGTTAAGAGTGATAAGACTAGTTAGTTTATTTGATAGGAAGTGACATAGACACAGCTGAGAAATCAATAGAGTAGTGAGTGAGTTGGTTAAGGCTAAGATAGATTTAAGAATCAAAGACAAGAATTTATAGTACTGAGTATGAATAAGAATAAGGTGGTAAAGCAGAAAAGTGGGACGAGTAGTATGAAATTAGGAGCAAAAATAACTAAGATGAAATTAGGTAGCTAGTAATTGGTTTGGTAAAGGAGGAGAAGTGCAGTAGTGCACAGGGAAGGAAGGATGGATACCTACTGGGCAATCAGAGTGACTGAGTGAAAAAGACAATGTCACAAGTACTGTGGTGGATGCTGTATTAGCAGAGTAGACAATGAGTGAGTAGGGAAGAGAATATTAATATTGTTGAGATGGATAGCATGGGATGGGTTAATGTGTGGAAAGTGTCCTGATATGGAGCTGTGTCTTTAAACAGGTTTGTGACATTAATAAAATGTGGGAGGAAAGCAGTGGGATTAAATGTGTGGATTCATGAGGTGGCTGAGGAATTGAGGGTAGGACAAGAGCAAAGTGGATCACACCTCCACCATTAGTGGGAAACAGTAAGTCTAGGCCTTCTCCATCCCAAGTGTTTCTGCACATCCAGACCAACAAATGTAAAAAAGTTACCAAAGGAAGAAGTTTGTTGCGGCTATTAATAAAAAAAAAAAGAACAGAAACTAAAAGTAAATGTACATCACAGTAAACTAGTGATAAGACAAGCTCTGCAGTGTGGGAATACTACAGCTACACTGAGGTACCACTGGGCGCTCAAGGATGTTTAACCATGAAGACAGCCATCACAAGGGGAGATTACATGAGTAAAATCACATGAAGCAAAGTATGCCCTCTGTACATGGAGTCTTTGTATGTGGCATTGATTTAATTACTCAAGCACTGTGAAAGAGAATACAAAATTAAGAGCAGTAAAGAGGCAGAGAGAGGTAATTTGTAAATGCCTCTGAATGCTGGTGTGTCACCTATATTTGAGAAAACCCTCACTAAACAATTTTGCTCAAAATGTATAACTGACTATGAAATCAAGGTCACTGAAATGTCAGCAGTTGTAACACTGAGTGGACATGCCAAAATAAAAATGATATATACACAAGTATCAAAAATCGCTCTTAATATTTAAATCTCTTTTTGCACAGGAGCAACCCCCTCTGCAAACCAGATATGAGCAGTAAGACCAATCACCCCCTGAACCTATTTATACCAACTCTGAGATTGCCATAACATTGAAGGAAGTTGATATTTTGAGAAATGGGCACCTCAGACTTGTCTGTTTTTTTTCTGCCATTCAGTCTTTATATTATAGTATGGGACTCACAAAAGCAGATACAAACATTTCATTTGGCTAACCCCTTAAACTGACTACACCAATTCATAATACAGTTTCTCCTCAATAGAAGATCTTTATAGAGAATCTGTTATGCAAACTCTTCTTAGCTCTACACAGCCTGGTAAAACATTTATAAAAAAGTTGACTAACTGCTGTAAATACAAAACTGTAACTTTAGGCACATAACTGTATTATTCTCCACCCATTACTATTGATACGTTTCTTAACCATGACAGAATTAATGTAAAGGTAGAAATTGTTTGATACCTTTCCACTAATGAACTTATTAAATTTCTCTTCAGGCTTTGTATACGATTCATTATTAAAGCCAATATACCATTTTAGTTTTGGATTTTTTGCTGGGATTAATAAACAAATGCACTTGCCTGTTAAAGCTAAATAGCTTGGAACAAATAACTGGATGTAGTCCAAAGATACTGGTGTATATGTTAGTGTCAGCACTGCATCACAATACCACACAAATATCTTTAGAGTAAGTTGGAATAGCTATACTATGGGGAAGAGCGGCAGGAAGCTGTCAAAGTAGAAGAGTAAAGAGATGGGCATGGGCCAAACATGGCAGATATCACCACCAAGTCAGGCTAGCATGGCAAAATTCAAGCATGTCCAGACATGCAATGAAGTGCCACACAGCAGCTGCCACTGTAGACTGCTTAAAGTGGTTCAGAACAGCTAAGTGGCAACCTAGTTCATCAAATAATTGGGGAGGTAAGAGAGACAGAGAGAGACATGAAACAATAAAAGGGTAATATTGTAAAGAGAAGAATATACACTATATAAGGGTAACAACTGAATGGTGGGGATAAGAAATATAATTTTTTCTTTGATAGTGAGACTGATTTCCAATACATGAAGAAGATAAGATGGTAGTGTAAGAAGAGAAAAACGGTTGGGAAGAGAGAGAGATGGAAAAGGGAAGGTTGCAGAAGCAGACAGACAGGTGTCATATATACAAAAAAGACCGGGACAATAGTTGATGCACATGACTGATAGAGGGCTGACAGCTGGTAATAGGGAGGGCTGGGCAATGAACAAGGCATGGAGAATGACACAACTGGACAGAAAACATCTGTATGGGAATAGGCCAAAGGCTATGGCCCAGAGGGCATCACTCTGTCATCATTCACCTCAGTGACAAATGTCATGCATAGATTGTACTTCTAGTGGCACAGTGGTTGTGGTCTGCCATTCATGTGACTTAACACAGACTGTGCCAAGAGGTGCTCTACCATGCTGAAGGAGTCACTCATCTGTCACTGCATCTCAGATGACAATAGAGATTACAACAGATCCCAGCAGAGAATGGAACAACCTTTCAGAGATATTGTCAGAAGAAGGGTCCATCTTCAGCTAAGTGTCTTCCATCCCCCTGTAGAGATACAGACCTGGTAACTTTGTTGAATCAACAAGAGGGAAATCAGTTAGCAAACACAGAGGAGACTATTGCTGCTTCACTATGTGTATTACAAACAGACTTGCAGAAGAATGAGAAAAAGAAAACATTAGTAAACCCTTAAGCAACACATGCATGGTAGTTCCACACTGGTGCATCAGACATGATATCTGCACCCCACTGCCATTATAGTCACCCCTGACTGTTGTGACATACTGCCATGGTCAAGTCATGTACCTCATCTTCCATAAAAAAAAAATATGCACACCTCATACAGAGATACAACAGGTAATACTATGACTGGGCATCCATGCACACCCCACCCACACAGTGTCATGTCCTCAGTAGTAAGGTTGGACCACAAAGCTGCCTACCTCAAAATAAAAATCAACTCAGTAACCTCCAGCAAACCCTGTACCAGTTAGGAACTATTCCAAAGCAAATTACATCCTATTAAGTGATAGTTTGTCAAAATGGATTGCCCATCCCAACCATGAGCTCACAGCAACTTATGTGGATTTATTTACAGAAACCCTGAACAACCATGATATCGTTTGTACAGAGGTTGCTGTACCTAACAGAAAAAAGCCCAAGGCGGAATCCTAACCTTAATAGGATATACAACAAAAGGAAAAAAGTCATGGCTAAAATCAGGAAACGCAACTCCCACAATGATTGGACCACTCTAATTCAATTAAGATAAATAATTATGTGCAACAAGGGCAGTCACAAGGTCAAGCTAGCATCACAGGCTAAAGGCAACCACAAGGCTTTCTAAAGCAGTGGTCAAAACCTTAAAGGCAGCACATATCAGCGTGTCACCTTCACTGAGCTGAGTGACATATGGAGTTTGCTGGCTGAAATTTCATCTCAAACATCACACCCCACATGAAATAGCTACTAACATACCCTCCAATTATCAATGAGGAGCAGGTCCTGGCAGCACTCACTAAGGCTAAAAACAGTCCCAGTGAACCATGACACTATCATGGAGTGCTTTCTAAATAGCTTAAAACATGACCTATCAGGACCATTTAAGTCACTTTTCAGCTAAAGCCTCAAAACAGGCTTTGTACCTTATGAAGGAGGACTACAATGGTTATCCCACCTCACAAGGGCAGACCACCAACTGACCATGAAAACTACAGACCTATCAGTCTGACTGGTCTAATATGCCAAGCCATGGAACAAATTATCATGGTAATGATTACCAAAAACATAGACAACCTTCAGACACTGGACCCAACAAAGTTTGGCTTTTATGAGGGAATGTCATGCTTAATAAACCTGGTGGACTTCTTTGAGTAGGTCACCAAGACAATTGTTGAGAGAAAAATGGTGCATACTGCCTACCTAGACCTGGCTAAGGCATTCAATACAGTACCTCACTTGGGTATAAAGAAACAGCAAACTTACAGACAAACAATAAACTTACTGAACCACAGATAAACCGTAACATAAATTGCTGGATTGTCAGCTGGCTCAAAGTCAAGACCCAGGAAGTCAGGATTGGTAATACCACCTCCACTAAGAGACTGGTCATCAGTAGGGTATCTCATGTCTCTGTGCTAGGACCACTTCTATCTGGCATCTACTTCTCAGATGTAAAGGCTAAGGTCAAGGGCCTTTAGCTAACCATCTTCACAGATGAGTGCAAAATTGGAAGTTATCATAGATCCCCCCCTTTACACATATGTCTTACAAGAGTGTCTAACACAGAAAAATGACTGATAACAAAATCACTAATTAAAACTCAATGCCAAGAAATACATTATAGTGCCTTCTGGGAAAACTGACATCCAGGCTAACTACTCCATCAATAACACTCGCATAAGAGTTGACCCGGTAGTCTGGGATCTGGGAACATATGTAGACTGTAATCTGGACATTGTCCAACATGTGGTGAAGGTAGTAAGAAAAACATTCTACATCTCCCAGCTTATAAGTAAGTGCATGGCAGCCACATCTAAAGACATCATAGTGCCACTTCATTGTCCTTATCAGGCCCATCATTGTGTAGGATTCCACTTTCAGCATTTACATGTTC
Source organism: Protopterus annectens (assembly GCF_019279795.1). Lineage (NCBI taxonomy): Eukaryota > Metazoa > Chordata > Ceratodontiformes > Protopteridae > Protopterus > Protopterus annectens. The sequence continues at coordinate 240,867,425 of NC_056739.1, forward strand.
AGATATATGCTACAGTCTGAACACCCACTGAAGTTCCTTACCAGGAGACACCTGGGTATAAACACATTGCCTTATATGCATTGACTTAAAGTCTTGTATCTACACTTGGTCTCCTACATGTTATTCAGAGGAGTTCTATGGCTGGCATATGAGGTATCCTCAGATCCAGTTCTTAAGGATGTTTTTCTCATATGACAAATGACAGCAACAGAATCACTACAGCTAAGGATTTAAATTTTGCAAATGACATGAATAAGACATGTTGATGAGACAGATACATGTCATAGAGGGTCCTCATGCTTTGCAATTGGCTTCCTATCCATATGAAGCAGAGTCCATCCCTTAGCCTATTTAAGTGTATCCTTTACCAATGGATGGGAAATCAGAAATTCACCCTGTGTCTGGCCCGAAGTCTGTGATATACAGAGGCAGACAACAATGACCAAACTAACATACACCCACAAAATCTCTAGAAACTTCCTAACATGCCCCCTCCTAGTAAAAGCCCATGATATATAAGGACACAATTGAGTTGGGATGCATGCCTTGTATTATAAAGTCTTGGTAGTTGTTAACCTAGTATATACCTATGAACCTATGAACAGGAGAAAAATTGCTTACAATATATATCCAGCACCCTCTATCTAATCCTTCACTCCATCTGGTAAATCAGACCTGTGTATTATCATTTCAGGTGGTGGTATCAGTTCTAGCACTTACCATTAAAGTAAGATATATGCACTACATCACTCACCAACCTGGCAAGTTTATGCCAGGTATCCATAGTGTATAGGAGACCATCGTACTTTAGAAAAATCCCTGTGCATGAAAAATAAGAAAATCCTGCTCTCCTGCTATATGGGCTCCCTGAACCCTATGTCACCAAATTTACAGTCCATTGTGGAGACACAGACCTAAATCATGACATCAACAGTGCGAGTTACCCCAGCTCTAACAATGAACACTGACCAGATCTGCACGATTTCCAAGCCCACCCACCTCTGACATCTGTAATGTTTCTAACATGCACATACCCACCATAGAAGAGAAGCAGGAGGGTTTGTGGCACTGCCCTAACTGCAGATCAATCCCTTATCTTGATATAATACTCAGTGCAAGCACTGAGTGTGCAGGTCAGTGTTCCAAACACAAACAGCACATAGTGTCTGTACTGTGAAGTTTATAAATGTGTTTTGTGGCTCACATAATGGTGTGCAATCTCTGAACATTTAAATGGATTAAATGAGCAGGGATCTGCTTTTGCTATTTAACTTCATGCACATGAGATAAATGTGAACCCTGTTGCTTCTAAGGTCTATGGTCACAAACATGTCCTCTATGGATGCTTTTATAAGTCACATGATAACAGTCTCCCAGTCTGAGTCTGCAGGCACTGCAGTGCACAGCAGTTGGAGGCTCCAGGTTTGAGGTGACCATGTACATTCCACACCTGCACACAGAACATAGTGCACCCTGAGATAGCTTCACAATCAGCTATGGGCACCAAACATTGCACACTCAAATTTTAGCAGTCAATAGGTCATTGAGAGTAATGGCACTTAAGGTCACCATTTGTGGCTCCTCATCAATCTGCTTGTGAATGTTCCTGTAGTACTACATGTTTGTTACGCTGTAAATACACAGAGTGCCATGCCTATATGCTGCCATTATCCAGCTCATGACATCAAAACTCTGTACACGCTTGACATGGGACACTCCACCAAAGTGCACACACTGAGTCCCATAGTATTACACCTTCTCTGACACAGGCCACATTGAGCCCTGAGGTAGTAACCTACAATGGTGCACTTCACCACAGGTTGTAGTAGAGTAGCTCAGCCCCATCACTGAAAGGCACAAATTTGACACCCCCTATATTCTGCTAACTCATTAACACCAAGCCTTAGCACAATATTGCATGCCCTGCTACCTGCAGAGTGACTGTCTAGAGTCTCTAGACAGTTTTCACAAGTGGAATTACTGAGAATGTAGTTTTGCAACATGCCTATATATAAATATAAATATCATAAAAACTGTAAAAGTTACAAAACAAGTTAAAATACAAAAGTTATTTAGGACACACGCCTTTTCACAATGGTGATATTAATATGTCAGAAATAATGGTGATTTTTACATTGAAAAAATAATTAGATAAAATACAAATGTTGTCATATAACTATACCAATGACTCTTCATATCTGTCTAACTACAGTAGATAGACCACAGTTATTGGTGTTACTTTTGTTTGTTCAGATGTGAGCTTCAATTTGTTGCAAAGCAGTTTTGTTCGTGTAGCACCAGTTTTAGATATTTGCATAATTATGACTTCTATGCATATTTGCATAGTTAGTGAAGGAATGAATAAATGCAAAGATCTCCAAAGCAACAACAGATGGTCACCATGAACTGCTACATAAAGACCCTTTGCTCAAAAGCATTCACATTCTTAATACAATTATTAAAACATGGCATACATTCAAAATATTAAAGAAAGATAACTCACATTTTCTCAGGTATAAAGTATGCCATTTAGGTCAAGTACCATTCCTGACCTGTATTCTGACTGTGCATGTGAAGTGCCCTTTCACAATCCTTCCAAGCAGACACAAAACTTGGGATATTTGCAGAAGTATGCAATTTAGACATATATGCATATTTTGCTGCTAAATAAGTGTAAATACTTAGAACATTCTTGTAGTTAGAAAGCAGGTATTAATGAAAAGTTTTCCATCATTATTGGATTCTGAAGACTATAGTATAAAGTACGATACAAACTCCTTCTTCATGAAGTTATCAAATTAAATATGAATATTGCATATAGTGACAGTGAATAAATCAACACAGACGGTGCAGAAGGATCCACAGCTTGTACAGGAAGAAACACAAATTTATTTTAAACACTCAAAAGACCAGGGTTAAGCACTTTCATCTGCTTGTACAGACTTCTTCAGAACCCCAAACAACAGTTGATTTAACATTTAAAAACCATTTTTGGCGCCAAAATTAATTAACGGTACAATTTAAAATTTAAAGCAACACATCCTATAAAATTCAACAAATACTACACATATAAATTGCAAAAAATTACAAAAAATTACGAAGAATATGCAATATATATATCTCCTTGTAAAGAATGTTAAAGGAAATGAAAATAAACATGAAAAATAAAACATATTGAATCTAAAAATATTGTAGAATAGAATAATATACTAAAATTTAAAAATGAAAAAATATTGTTAAAATTCATGATTTCCCTTAATAGATTTCTTAATATAATATACTTGATTTAAAATACATAATTTGGAAAGGATAAATGAATTTTGAAAAACATAAGATGTACATTGTATATGGTACAATAATGTTGAAATCAATTATAATGTATAAAATGTATATATATATATATATATATATATATATATATATATATATATATATATATATATTTACTCCCTAACTTCAAGCCCAATGTAAAAAAGGCTTGATACTAATAAAATCGTTAATACCAGGGAAACGGGTAGCATCCGTTAGAATCTGCCATCTAGCTTCTTTCATGGCAAGAAAAACTTTCCAATTACCCCCAAATGGTGAAACCTCCACTTTGTCAATAATGGAAAATTGGAACATGTGTGTATCACCATGGGAGGAAATATGTCTTTGAAGTGCATTCTTAGGGTCTCCTGTTTTGATCTTATAAAGGTGTTCGTAAATACGTTTTTTAAGAGGTCTCTCGGTCTTCCCTATATAATAGGCGGGACATGTCGTACATGTAGCAATGTACACAACCTTGGACGTATTACAATTCCCAACCCTACTTTTGACATAAGTCCTATTGAAATCAGCCAACCTGACACCTCCACCTTCCCTAATGGCGTCACATTGCCTGCAGCGTCCACATTTCCTAGTCCCACCCCACTTTGGTTTGGTACTAGTCCTATTCTCAAGAATGTTCTTGATATTGGGTCCTGTCTTGAAAACAAAATCTGGTCTTTTTCCAAGAACATCTTCCAAGTTTTTGTCAATACAAATAGACCTCCAATGATCACAAATAATGTTTTTAATGAAATAAACACACGGAGAATAGGTCAAAACACACACTCTTTGCCTGTTTCCAATATTGGACCGGTCATTGCTGTTGTTTGAGTAACCAGTACCCAAAATTGGGGTGTATTTGACACCCCATTCACCCTTAACATACTGTGTGATGTCATTCAAAAGTGAATTCGGGTATCCTCTATCAAGAAACAAGGATTTAATAAATTCAAGCTCCCTACACATTGACTCCTTATGAGAAGACATGCATGCTGCCCTGATACATTGGCCTTTAAAAACATTCTTGAAAACATACCTAGGGTGGTTACTACTATATTGTAAATAGTCATTGGAAAAGGTCTCCTTCCTGTAAACACGGGAAACAAACCCTTCCTCTGAGTGACTAATGAATAAATCCAAATAAGCAATCCCAATAGGGATTTGACCATTGATGTAGTGGACTTCTTTTCTTGCATTCCGAGAGATGTAGGCCTGGAATACTTCAGTAACAGTTTGAGGGCTATTTCTGACTTCAGTTGGGACCACATTTGTCTTTTGGTTGATATGATGTCTTTGGTCCTGGACTACAATTTTATTCAATTTGAAGGTGAATTTTACAAGCAGAAGAGAGGGGTTGTGATGGGGGACTCGTGTGCTCCCATCTTTGCCAACCTTGTGATGTTGGAGTGGGAAACTAAGTTTTTGTTCTCCAGTGAATTCTTCTCCAACATTGTTTATTATTCCAGATATTTGGATGATTTATTCATTTTATGGAATGGTCCTATTGATAGGATTCCCCTTTTCATTGAATACATTAATCAGACCACAGATTTTTTTGAAGTTCACGCACCATTTCGACCCTAATGGGATTGCTTATTTGGATTTATTCATTAGTCACTCAGAGGAAGGGTTTGTTTCCCGTGTTTACAGGAAGGAGACCTTTTCCAATGACTATTTACAATATAGTAGTAACCACCCTAGGTATGTTTTCAAGAATGTTTTTAAAGGCCAATGTATCAGCACAGCACGCATGTCTTCTCATAAGGAGTCAATGTGTAGGGAGCTTGAATTTATTAAATCCTTGTTTCTTGAAAGAGGATACCTCAATTCACTTTTGAATGACATCACACAGTATGTTAAGGGTGAATGGGGTGTCAAATACACCCCAATTTTGGGTACTGGTTACTCAAACAACAGCAATGACTGGTCCAATATTGGAAACAGGGCAAAGAGTGTGTGTTTTGACCTATTCTCTGGGTGTTCATTTCATTAAAAACATTATTTGTGATCATTGGAGGTCTATCTGTATTGACAAAAACTTGGAAGATGTTCTTGGAAAAAGACCAGATTTTGTTTTCAAGACAGGACCCAATATCAAGAACATTCTTGAGAATAGGACTAGTACCAAACCAAAGTGGGGTGGGACTAGGAAATGTGGACGCTGCAGGCAATGTGACGCCATCAGGGAAGGTGGAGGTGTCAGGTTGGCTGATTTCAATAGGACTTATGTCAAAAGTAGGGTTGGGAATTGTAATACGTCCAAGGTTGTGTACATTGCTACATGTACGACATGTCCCGCCTATTATATAGGGAAGACCGAGAGACCTCTTAAAAAACGTATTTACGAACACCTTTATAAGATCAAAACAGGAGACCCTAAGAATGCACTTCAAAGACACATTTCCTCCCATGGTGATACACACACGTTCAAATTTTCCATTATTGACAAAGTGGAGGTTTCACCGTTTGGGGGTAATTGGAAAGTTTTTCTTGCCATGAAAGAAGCTAGATGGCAGATTCCAACGGATGCTACCCGTTTCCCTGGTATTAACGATTTTATTAGTATCAAGCCTTTTTTTACAATGGGCTTGAAGTTAGGGAGTATATATATATATATATATATATATATATATATATATATATATATATATATATATACATTTTATACATTATAATTGATTTCAACATTATTGTACCATATACAATGTACATCTTATGTTTTTCAAAATTCATTTATCCTTTCCAAATTATGTATTTTAAATCAAGTATATTATATTAAGAAATCTATTAAGGGAAATCATGAATTTTAACAATATTTTTTCATTTTTAAATTTTAGTATATTATTCTATTCTACAATATTTTTAGATTCAATATGTTTTATTTTTCATGTTTATTTTCATTTCCTTTAACATTCTTTACAAGGAGATATATATATTGCATATTCTTCGTAATTTTTTGTAATTTTTTGCAATTTATATGTGTAGTATTTGTTGAATTTTATAGGATGTGTTGCTTTAAATTTTAAATTGTACCGTTAATTAATTTTGGCGCCAAAAATGTTTTTTAAATGTTAAATCAACTGTTGTTTGGGGTTCTGAAGAAGTCTGTACAAGCAGATGAAAGCGCTTAACCCTGGTCTTTTGAGTGTTTAAAATAAATTTGTGTTTCTTCCTGTACAAGCTGTGGATCCTTCTGCACCGTCTGTGTTGTGTTCATCATTGGGTTCTTTTTACTTAGTGAATAAATCACACTTTCTAGCTTACTTACTGCCTCATTTGATTCAGCTAACAGTCTTGGCACATGTGCCTTCCTTCCCTATGAAGTGCTATTTCATAATGCCATAAAGTGGACAATGCCTAACATATTTGCATTAATATATATTTAGGCAGATTTTCACAGGTCATTGCTAAGAAGTACAAATGTAGGCAAAGTGGTGATACATAGAAATGAGGTATGCTTGAGCACCATTCCATCATCATAATGAAAGTTTCAATCTGATATTTTAAAATCACATGTGCTCACTTATTGTCCTCATTATAGTCAGGAGCCCTTTCTAAACTGTTTAATTCCTTGACCTAAGACTTGCTGTTCCACAATGCTATGAAGTGGACAGTAGCTGGCATAGTTCCATAAATATTATTTTGATGCATCTTTGCATATTGTATTCCTAAGGTACCAATGTCTGCAATCTGACAGTACATAACATGAGGTACTCCTGAAAAAGTTTTCTAGCATAACAAAACCTTTCATTCAATAGCATAATGTAAAATGTCAACCACTGTTTGTTTACATTATTAACAAAAGTATTAATATGGCATAATAGCAATGATTTGTAAAGGAAATCACACACACTCACTTTCTGACCACCACCCATCTAATGAGCTGTCGTTCCTAATTCTTTTGTTAACTGGTCTGTTGTAAGGTAAACCACAATGCTATTAAACTGACAATGGAGGAATTCAGTAAGGCCTACACTGAGTGGTTTTCCATGTAGGCAGAGTGGCACAGAACTGGCACGGAAACCAGTAGCCATGTGATCCAGTAAACAGAGCAGAAGGGCATGCACGAGCGTGCAGACATGGAAGTGTCCATGGAATGCAAATCACTTCATAAGCAGGTGAAATGCATGCAAATGAGGGTGTTTTGCAATCCAGTAAGCAGATATGTATCTCTGCAGAAACTGTGTCGGTGTTAGAATTGCACAGAGAAAATATCCATGTACAGAAATGTAGCAATTGAACAGGGGCTGTAAAAGCCCAATTAGAAGGTCAGAAATGTCAATGTAGGCACAGCTATGTGGAAAACTATGCTCTGTGAGTCCAAAAACTAATGCAAAATAATATATATATTTTTTTAACATCCTTATTACATTTGCGTGGCACACAGCAATGTGCAAGTATGCCATTATCCAAAAAAAAAATAATAATAGTAAAATGTTGAAAAACTAAAAATAAGACATATGTAAGAATAATGCATTATAGTGCCCTGCATGCAGTATGTACTATGGTAGGTTTCAGTGATTGCTAAGGAGGCAGGACTTGGAATAGTGAAGTATCCAGGGAATGTGAAAGGATCTGTATGCAAATGAGCTGAGGTTACTGAATAGCAAAAATGGGCCAATATGTCAGCAGATAAAACCTGTGTAGCCCTAGAACCATGTTAGTGTCAGTAGAACAGGTAGCTGACATAAAACGGGCATATGTCGCTATAAGTTTAAGTGGATTGGAGCTCAGCGGTGCCTGTTTGCACGCGGCCCAGCTCAGCCAAGTAGGGAGGGGTGTCTAGTGCTGCTAAACTGTGTTTAGCTGCGGGGTGCATGTTTTAGCTGGTTTAAGCTATGCTGAGTATGCCCATGCATGGGGGTGTTTCCAGACTGCTGAACAATGTTTACAACAGCTCTGCAGGTTTGAGCGCCATGCCGCAGTGCTTAGCAGGGAAGAAATTAAAAAAAAAAGGAAATAGCCTGGGAAAGATAATCATGTATAAATTACTGTTAAGTCCTGTTCCACTGACATTGTCCCATTCAAACCCCCTCAAGGTGATATACCTGGCAAGTGGAATGCACACTAGTTAGCCTACACAGGCGCATCTGCAGCACACTAGTATAACTTATGCATACACCCTACAATCTGATTTTTCCCCACATACTCTGCACCACTGGAGTACAAACTTGGGAATTTTAACTGACAGAATGCTAGAGGCTGCTGCTGCTCTACTACATCTGTATTTGCTAGAGGCTGAGGTCAATGCTGATGTTGATGCTGACAACAGGCCTAGACTGAGAAAGAGAAGTGAGTTCAGGCCCAAAATAACCTTCCAGAAGCTACATGAGCTGGAGATTGTAGAGAGCTACAGGGTGGACAGGGACATACTACAAGAACTCACCGAGCTTTGCCTCCCTCAACTGAGACCCAGAGCCAACAGAGAGGAGCCCATCCCAGTGGAAACAAAGGTATGTGTAGCCCATAGAATACTAGCTACAGGTACTTTTCAAAGACCAACTGGGGACATGATGGGGGTCTTACAGGCATCTGCATCCAGGGTACTCCACCAACTCCTGGCTGCCATGCAAACACATGCCAGTGAGCACATTTATTTACCCTGCCCCCCCTGAGGAGAGGACCAGCAGTATGCATCTCTTCCACCATGTAGGACACTACACTGAGGTACTGCGTGATATAGTCTGCACTCATGTGCACATCAAAGCACTGTCCGGTGAGGAGGGTAGAGTCTATGTCAACCGTAAGGGGCATCACTCCATCAACTGCCAGGTCATGTACAATGCCCAGGGCATTATCATGAGTGCATGTGCCAGCAGCCCCTGGCAGTTATCACAACTACCATATTTGGAAGGCATCAGAGCTGTACCAGATGTTTGCCAGGAGGTACATCCCAAGTGGCCATCTATTGGGGGATGCTGGCAACACACTGGAACCATGGATGATGACACCCATCAGAAATACGCACACACTTACTGAAAAATGCCATAATGAGGCACATGCACAAACTAGAAATGTCACAGAGCATGTGTTTGGGCTGCTGAAGTCATGGTTCTGCTGCCTCAATATATCTGGTAGAGCCCTGCAGTACTCTCCAGCCATGTGTGCCAGATGTTCACAGTGTGTGCCATTCTACACAATATGATCCTGTGGAAAGAGCAATGTCAGGATCATCACAGGAAAGGGACACACAATCCTCCACAAGTGCCAAGGTCCCCATAGCCACAGGAGAACTTGGAGAAGGAACCCTCTGAGCCTGTCCCTGTAGGCAGATGTAGGTATGTGCAGTATGCCCTGGCCTTTGGAAGGAGGCAACGTATACCACATACACTGACAACCTAGGGTCCTAGGGACTGACACCTCACTCCAACTCACGTACATAGTAAAAAGGATATCAGCCACACCATACAACCTGTGCCTTACCATGTATTGGCTGTGTACTGTGTGCAACAGACAGAGTCAGGCCTGAAGTACTATCTCAACTGCTGCAGTCACAAGGTAAGTTACTCTTCTTTACAATAAATGTATAGGGTACTAGACTATGGTAGCATATGTATGGACCTGCTGCATGTATGCAAGGGAATAGAGTGGGCTACTTGGCTACCTACAGAGAACTAAACGCTATGTAGGACAACAGGAACTCTCTTTCCAATACTGGCTGCCCCATAACATGCAGTAGGCCAAGAGGCAGCAAAACCCGCTGAACTAAGCAAGGGAATTGCCAAACAGTGAGGTCATAGGACAGATGCATGACTGTCAATGCTAGAGTCACCTACTCCCAACACAGCTGTGTTCTCATACAACTGCAGAAACAGTATGTTTGCATGGTTATAGCAGTAGACCACACAATCCCAGGGCTCTCCCAAACAAACTGGCTACATGTTCTATTTCCTTAATATGCAGAGGTCAAACAGTATGTCTGTCTGATGTTGATTGTGTCAGAAATTAAACTTCACATTCTAGTGGCTGGTGTGGCTTAGTGGGCTAAGTACATTAGCATGGTTAATGGTGTTCATGATTTGAAGCCAGCTGCATCTGCAATTTTGCATGTGAGGTATTCCTATGGTAGGAATCACACAGACTGTCAGTATCTCACTATGTGTTACTGCAAGAAAGCTGGACAAAGCCCAAGACAATGGAGGAACAGCGGGCCACCGCTATGGACATTACACATGCTCTGAGTAACTTAGATGGTGGCTAGTATAACAGTAGGTTGGAAAAATCAGAGTAGCAGCAGGATGTAAAGGCCATCCCGTAACTGTGTCAGTACCTACAATAAGTCAGTGGGCATCATGTAGTAGTATATTACCAAAAAAACAAAACTGTCTGAGTTGCAGAGCAGACATATGAAGCGGAATGCTGGACATTATGCTAAACATGTATAGTCAGAGGTGTGAAGTCTGTAACCCTGTGTGTGCTGTTATATCATGTACCCCAGTCACAGCACACCTACAACTACTTAGAGCAGGAAATATGGACACAGCCATGAACAGCAGTGGGACAAAGGCTCACATATAAGGAGAAGGATTAACTAGTGGCCATATAAATGTAGAAAGTTCAGAGAATAACAGGTCATGCAGTAGCATGCGTTCCCTGCTGTGTATGCAGTCAGTAACTCAAATGTCTCTTATCAGTTCCTAATGTCAGTCTATATTGATTTGCTACAGATGTACCTGAAAATCACAATGCTATGTAATATTTACTAGACATATGATTTAAAGCCCTGTACAGTCTATTACAATCTGTGCACACCCTAGGTATGACACAGATAATATGTGCAGCTCAAAGCCAGGGAATGCCTTGGACATAATATCAGGGAGGTGCTGAACTACTGAATCTAGTGCAGCAGCCAATTGGCTGTAGCACACAAAATTCCAGACTGGAGTACAGGTAGGTCTGGCCTAGAGTCACCTTGGAGTGACTGATGATCACACTGGGCATGCTGCTACACATAGCTAATGTCATCCCCATGTCTGATGCCTCATCTGCTTAAAGAACTGCAATGTGAATATATCTTCATGCATACATACAGCTATGTATATGTATCTGTCTCTCCCTATCCCCCTCAGACATGTTTACTCTTATCTGTCAATATGTGGCACATACATATGTATTTATATATGTATCTATTTATCTATATATCTATATATATATATATATATATATATATATATATATATATATATATATATATAAAAGGCTGAAAGTCTGCTCTTCAATTTTTTTCCCTTAGATCATGTTAGTTCTCTTCTGTCTTGCATTTAACTAGCTTATTCGCCTAGCACTTCATCTGGCTTCTTGTAGCAATTATTGTAGCACACATAAGTGCTAACAGCACTAAACATCCTATAAGGAAACAACTCCAGTGCTTATTGATAATGACCATCCCTCCTGGCATGTCTAAAGGTCAATTCTCTGTGCTTTTTCCTATTAGCTTGGTGAACTTGGGCATTCTGAGGCAGTGTAGCAACTGCCTCATGTACAAAGACAATCCTCTCCTCTTACCTCCCAGCACTCAGACTTGTGAAAGATGCACTTATATATCCAAACTGGAAGACATGCACTCTCCAGCCAAGACCGGAATAGCTGGTCAAGAGGAGAAGGTCAACACCAGCACCACACCACATGGAACACGTAGCCCTCCAGAACACCCACCATCACAGCTCTCACATAAAAACACAAACCACACACCCACATTAGCAGAGGCTCTCAAAAGGAATCTACCTAAACAGCACAGACCTCCAAATTAGAAATGCACTTGACCACCACAACACAGCACAAAGCACAAGACACATAGCTCACCTACACGGTGTGCCCCTCAACCTAAGCCCCTAAGGCAAAAAAGCTTGCCCAGTACACTAATCATAGGTGACTGGATGGTAAGGCACACTGATGTCCCACTCACTAGGTTGAATAAGGAGAATGTAACAGTCAGCTGTCTGTCGGGTGCCAGGATCAGACACATAACACACGCACTCAGGTCACTCCAAAACAAGTACAAGTATGATTCTGTCATTGTCCATGTGGGTGTGAAAGACCTGAGACGTACCTCCCTGGATTACATGAAAAGAGACATGGAGGAGCTCTCAGATTATGTGGCCTAAACAGGTATGACCCTAGCTCTGAGCAGCATCCTACCATTGGCCAGAATGATACTGCAGTAGAATCAGAAAATGATCGACTTCAACAATTTGCTAAGTTTCTGGTGTCATTCTGCATCTGTCACCCCTAATGTTCCGGATACTGGCCAAGGTTCTTGTCACTCCTATAGTGCCTTTTTTATTTGACCAAATTACCACCATAAGAGGTATAAATAAATGCAATCTGAGGGTCATGCTGCTCAATGCTAGTAGTCTAAATTTCAAGATGCACTCATTTGAAGCACTCCTCAAAATGGAGAACATTGATATTTGTACTGTAACGGAGACCTGGTTTAAAGCAGCAGAAAGCACCCCTGGACTACCATGCTATAACTCATTTCACACCTTTTGGTCTCAGAAAATGGACCGATGCTCCAAAGGCAATGGTGTCTCCATATTCATAAAGGATAGTTACAGCTCCAGACGAGTAGCTCAGCATAACTCATCGGAGATACTTCAGGTACAGCTAACAGTGAGTAAGATGGCGAATCAGGTCGTAGCCTGCTATAGGTCCCAAAACATGTCCCAAGACTCTCATTCCACATTCCTAAGCACCCTGGAAACTATTACAATCCAGCACTACACTCTCATACTTGGTGACTTCAACTAACCCTCCATACTCTGGGAAAACTACTCATGCACCAGTACACTTGCCCAACGTTTCTTGGAATTCATTAATTCCAATGTATTGGAGCAGCTCATTCTTACCCCCACTAGAGGAAGTAACATCCTTGACCTGTTTATTACTAACATAGGTAACTATTGCTCTACACCAATAGTCAGTTCCTCCCTAGTTAGATGCGACCACAAACTAATTACCATGGAAATCTACATCTCACCCACACCACCAGCAAAGGTAACCACCATGAAAACTTCTCCAAAGCTGACTTTGGGTTCCTAAAAACAGAGGTGGCTAACTTCACGGTATCCATGCAAATGGAAAATAGGTGCATGACCACCGAATCATACACCACTGCACTGTATGAACATGTACATAAATGCATGGAACTAGCCATACCCATCAGAACCAAGATGCTCTCCTCCAAAAAAAAAAAAGGAAGCCAATCTGGCAGTCCTCTGCTATTAACAAACTCTACAACAGAAGGAAGAAACTGTTGCATAAAAAGATGAAGTCCCAAGACTGGAAAAACTCCCTTATTAGCCTCAGCAAAAAGCTTAGATCTCTCATCAAAACATTTAAAGCTAGCTACGAAGACAGAATTGCAGCAGACACTAAAAACAATGACAAAGCCTTCTACAGTTGTATCAAAAATCTCCATGGCAATACCCAGATTTCTTCTGAGTTACTGCACAATGGTACCTCCTATACTGAGCCAACAGATATTGCCAACATACTTCCCGACAGATTTACTGCCAACTTTACCCCTCTCTCCCCCCTAAAGGACCAATCACAATACCGGAAGAATGCCAGGCACCCAGCATTACTGCAGCACAGGTTAAAGCTTCATTGTCCAAGGCCAAGAATACAGCTTCCATGGGACCCAACAATATCCCTGGCTGTGTTCTACATGAACTACAATGTGAACTGGCACCACACCTGTGTGCCCTGTTCAATCACAGCCTCACATCAGGCTTTGCCCTTACAGAATGGTGCACTGTCATCCCTGTCCGTAAATGGGGGAGCAACTACAGTCCCTTGGAATTATCACCCCATTAGCCTAATGAGTCTGATATGTAAGGCTATGGAGCACATCATCATGGACCTAATTAACAAGATATAGGATTTGGATCCCACGCAATTTGGTTTTGAGAAGGGTAGCTCATGCCTGCTCAACCTCGTTGACTTTTCTGAGTCAGTCACCAGAGCTGTGGATGAGGGCAAGGCAGTTCAGTTCATAAAGCATTCCTCGATCTGGCCAAGGCCCTTGATACTATTCCCCACTCAGGAATTATTGACAGACTCAACAAACTAGGCATCAACCCCAATATCACTAGGTGGGTTGCAAATTGGCTCACAGATAGAACCCGCAGTGTGAAAGTAGCAGACTCCAACTCAGACTGCTGACCAGTTATGAGTGGAGTCCCACAGGGATCGGTCCTGGTTCCTCTCCTGTTTGGCATCTACTTCTCAGAAGTCCAGGCCAACAGGTAGGGACTCTGGCTGACCAAGTTCACTGATGATTGCAAGCTGGGAGCCATTATTTACTCCCCAAGTGATCTAGACATCCTACAGAAAGGCCTCACTGAGACCAACAACTGGTGTCAAAACCATGGCCTTACGCTTAATGCCAAAAAATGCGTCATCATTCCCTTTGGGAAAAACTCTGCTCCCACTAATTCCCAGATTGATGGTAGCCAACTGAAGACTGAAGGCATTATAAGAGATCTGGGGACATAGGTTGACAGTAACCTCTCCTTCGCCCACCACATTGCCATTGTGGTCAGAAAGTCCTTCTATTTGGCACATCTCATTATCAAGGGTTTTGCATCCAGGAAGAAAGAGGTCATCATTTCTCTCTACTCTTCCCTCATCAGGCCAGTCATCAAGTAAAATGCCCAATTTGGCATGTACCTCACTAAACACCTGCGACAGCTGGAAAGGCCACAAAAGTACCTCACGAAGAGGGTCCAGGGCCTTAAACACATGCTCGACATGGACAGACTCTAAAACACCAGCTTTTCTCTGTCTCATATCGTCTATTAAGAGGTATTCTCTGCTTGACTTACAAAGCCATGTCTGACCCAGCTTTGTTAGAAATGGTACACCTAAAGAAATCCCAATCCCTCCACACCACATGCTCCAGGGACCTCAACGTCATTACCACAATCAACAGAACATGCTGGAAGGACAGGCTCATAACCCAGAGACTGCCCATGCTCTTGAATAGATTTCCCATATATGTCAAGCAGAGCACCTCACTGGCCCTTTTCAAGAGAAAGCTTGATGAGTGGATGGGAAATAGAAAGTTCACCCCAGGGATCACTCCAGTGGCTCTACTTGATAGAGGCACCAGGAACTAAAGGTGGCATGATGCCAGGGCACTTCTATGGGCTCGGCTTGTAAAGGCTCTAGGGCTGTTGGCCTAGTACAAACCTATGAAACTATATATATATATATATATATATATATATATATATATATATATATATATTTTTTTTTATTTTACATTTGTTGACCGGGTTTGTCTGAATGAGCTAATTTGCCCTTTTTCACCGGAGGCCCAGAGTGAAAAGCTGCACATGTTCTACAGATTATCATTTACAAAAATAAGTAAACAATCAACAACTGGTTTACAGAAAATAATCAAAGCAACATATACATGAAAAACAAGAATTTACTACAGTAAACTAATCATTATATATCTATATATATATATATATATATATATATATATATATATATATATATATATATATATATATATGTGTGTGTGTATATATATATATATATATATATACACACACACATAAAGGTGCAGAGTGATGTAGTGCTACAGCCACTTTTACATCAAATGTAACCCCTTGCACGTCCAACTAGTACTGTGAGTTGTAGTGTTAATAGTAGATAGGTAGGGGGTCTTATCTGACATCAACCACCTTTTGTGTGTGTGCATGTTGATATTACCCATATAGCAGTACAGACATTCCCATCAGGTCTATGTCAGTGTGTACAACCCTTCTTATCAAGCCTATGTCTGTATAAAGGTCAATAATTTTATAGCCCTGTAACTAGCGTCCCCCACAACAGTGGCCTCCCTGTCAACAGCTGCTGATGTCATCCACCTTAACAGCACTGGCAGACACTCCCAAAACACTTAAGTTCAGTGATACATGTGATAAGTGCTTTGTGCTATCGTATATACTACTAGATAGGTAGGCGTTCTAATCTCAGAAAGGGCAACTCTCTGAGTGTGTGTGTATGTAAATATATCCCCTTGCAGAAGTGTGCCTGTCTCGCCTATTTGTGTGCAATAGATATACATTTTAAGTCCCTGTGAACTCCCCCCCATTGGCCTCCTTTAAAAGGCTCTCTGATGTCATCCACCTTAGCAGCAGTGGAAAACACTCACAACACACATAAGCTCCGCAGTACATGCGATAACTATTTAGTGTTATAGTATAAACTACTTGATAGGTAGGGGTTTCAATCTCAGAAAAAGCAACTCTGTGAGTGTGTATGTATGTGTGCGTGTGTGCGTGTGTGCGTGTGTGCATGTGTGTGTGTGTGTGTGTGTGTGTGTGTGTGTGTGTGTGTGTGTGTGTGTGTGTGTGTGTGTGTGTGTGTGTGTGTGTGTGTGTAAATATATCCACCTGCACCAGTGTGCCTGTCTCAATTTTTTGTGTGCAATGGTTATACATTTTAAGGCTGAGTACCTGATGCCCCTAAATAGCCCACATTTACCTAGGCATAAATGCTATCTTCCACCACGTACATTTGTAGGTACAGAACACCCAGGTGACATGTATCAAGTGTAGCATGCCTTATCATTGGGGTATGCATGCAGGATTATGCTGTCCTCCCCATTTCCCTGACACACTGTTCTACACAGACGCATCTAGTTAACCATGCACATATAAAGCCATACCTTGCTAATCTCATATTTTTGCTTTGCTACCATCCCATCCTGAGCCGCTGTATTGCCAGCAAATATCCACAGCGTAGCCACACAGACCCATGCAACAGAAACATGCAAAGTTCTGAGAGACACCTGCCAGTCTGCAACATCTTCGCCAATCTAACATCAGGAAAAGAACAAACACATTAATACGTACTCATGACCCAAGTCAGCAGGCATCACCTGTCATGGCATTACAGAATCCCACTAATCAATGTCATGTAATGTACTATAGCCGCCCTGAGCATCAGATGCATATTTGCATCTCCCTGCTTTGATGGCTTGGATGGCAGGGATGTGGCACATGCAGAGGGTGTGATGTATTGGTGCAAGAGGCCTAGTCTGTGCTGAACAGTTGACATCATGTGTGGGAGTCAGGAAGGGTTGTTGGTCAGCTGGGCCATGGAGATGTGCCGTGTGTGTCTTTTGGTGATCTGCATGTGACATTGATGTATGAGTTTGTACATGTGCACAGTTAAACCATGTGCTAGCCTTACACGTGGGTACATTGTACAGCAGTGGGCCGTACATGGCAGACTGGACAGTTCACCATGAACACAGGAACTGGTTCTGCCAGGAGTGGCACAGGGCCACCATGCCCTGGGTCAGATGCAGTACTGTACTAGTTGTTGATGGTGACTGGTGTCTGCTGGGCCGGTGTTCCTCATGGGAACACCCAGGACCATATGTCCATGGTCTGCCACATCATGGTGTGGACAGCACCCTCCCTTTTGTAGTACTGGAAGTACTGCCACCATTGGAGTGTGAGTGTCAATGGTCATGTGGACTCTCAGCAGATGTTGTTGCTGACCTATGGCCACGTGTCTGGCACCCAACACTCACCACATGTTCTAGCACAGACAGTGTGTGGCCAAGGACTGACAATGTCTCACCCCACTCTCTGTCCACTACTTCAGTGAAATGATGCATGGCATCACCAATGTGGTGGAGGGAGTCATGGCTGTCAGACAGTGATGCATCCATGATCCTGAGCATCCAACTGCTGTTGCATTTGGAATGTACATGTGCCTCCATGATGGACCCAAACATGCATCGAGTTTCTTGTGATGTGACACCTGTGACAGGTGGTAGATGGGCAGCAGCCCTACTTCAATTACCCCTGAAAATCTGCCTGTGTGGGACCACACCAGATGTCTGGTTATGGCTAGTGACTACAGTCACTGATGCCATTGTCGCCACGCTCTCCTGTTCAATGCTGCCACATTCTGACTGTCCAGTATCTGTGGCTGCAGGGGACAGGGTGTGTTTGGGCATACTGACTGTGTGCTGGGACATTGCAGGAGGAAGTGGGATGTCAACCCATGGGACAGATTCAGCTGCCAACAACCCGCCTGTGCCTCACTATGGCCACCATACCCATCATCAGAGTCTGATGAGATACTGTCATCAGGTTATGAGGGGGACATACTCCAAACCCCACAGTCACCTGTGAGGAGGAATACAACATAAGTACATTAATACCTTCACTATTATGTTTGGTGATCCACACACACACATACAGGTGAGGTGCACAGCTGCATTATACATACTACATCTTATTTCTGATTCCATGCACAACACACAAGCAGTCTACAACATACCGAGACAAGGCAGGTCCTTAATAACATGCACTGTAGCTATATTCAGTTAATGTTGCCAGTACTATACACCTGTGAGATAAGCCCTATGTCAGTGTATGTGATGGAGCTACACCTAAAACACAGTGCATCCATCTTGACTATACTATTGCTCCCTGTATAGCAGACTGAATAGACCTTCACAAACATAAGTGCAAATATCGAAAAAGGCTGTAGAAACGTTCCAAAAGTACAAAAAACACACAGAGAAACCAGGCAATAATCAGGATGAACTCCGAAAGAAAAATTCTCACTCTCCAGATCAGATTTGAGCGCTTTCATTCACTTTTATTAGCGTGAACTTCCTCAGAAAGTTTCTGAGGAAGTTCATGCTAATAAAAGTGAATGAAAGCACTCAAATCTGATCTGGAGAGTGAGAATTTTTCTTTCGGAGTTCATCCTGATTATTGCCTGGTTTCTCTGTGTGTTTGTTATAAGTGCAAATATGTTACAGTTCCTGTAAATACTTTACTTGATTACCGATTCAATGCACTTCAGTTAATCCTTCCAAAACTGTACATACAAGTATTGTACTGTAGCTAAGCATAACAGTTGTGTCTACAGCAAAATGGCAGCCCTTAGAATTCTTAGGGTATATATGAGAAATACCAATACAGTTTCACACTCACTGGCTACAGGATGTTGGACTTCAACCACACCTGATGTACCTGTGGAAATGTGAGGGAGAAGTATTGTCAGCAAAAACAAATGTGGCATTGTTACAGGATAATATGTGTGTATATCAACATGTACAGTAGGAACTGTAACACTGCCCACATTGCTGATATTCTGAGTATGTGTGCACAAGTGTGCATTACAAACAACCTCCCCCCAAATGCAGATTGATTTGACATTCGTGCACTAGTATGCAGAGGCTGCTACAATGACTGATACAGTACTACAGTTACGAACACAGGAGGCTTACCTGGACAGTCCTCTGCTATGAAAGCTGTGCCATCCACCTCCACAATGTATGGGGTGATGGATGCTTGGGAACTGATGGCTACAATGTATGGGGTGATTGATTCTTGGGAGCTGGTGGCTGATCCCAGGTTTGCCAGGAATTCCTCTGTGTCTGAGAGTGGTAGTTCTGCTGCAGGCCCTCCACCAGTGAATTCGCCAGGAATTCCTCCATGGCCAAGACTGGTAGCTCTGCTGCAAGCCCTCCACCAGTGGCAGCATGGTCCCTGGCAACAGCAGCGGCCTTTTGCCATGCATCATTTATCATGTCTGTTGCTCACTGTTGGACCTGCTCATAGCTTCTTTCCTGTAGCCCTAGTTGGTTTACTGATGTGATGAGATCAGCTCACAGTGCAGCACATTGCTCACGATTCTGACAACTCCTGATCTGGGAAATTATACTGATCTGGGAAATTATAGACCCATCAGCCTAACCCTAGCTTGATCTGGAAGGCTATGGAATGCATTATCATAGACCTCATTAATAAGGATATCGGCAACCTCCAAACACTTGACCCACACAGTTTGGCTTTTTCAAGGGGAGATCATGTCTGCTAAATTTGGTCAACTTCATTGAGACAATCACCAAAGCCGGAGATGAGGGGAAGACGGTGCACACCACCTACCTTGACCTGGCCAAAGCCTTTGACACTATTCCCCAGTTGGGTATAATTGATAAACTCTCTCAACTAGGCATCCATCCATATGTTACCAGATGGGTAGCAAACTGGCTCACTGATAGAACCCATCTATTCAAAATAGGGGAAGCCACCTCAAGCAGTAGACCTATAACAAGTGGCATACCGCAGGGTTCTGTTTTGGGGCCTCTGTTATTTGGGATATACTTTTCTGAGGTGCAGGCCAAAACCAGTGAGTTATGGCTGACAAAGTTTGCAGATGACTGCAAGCTGGGTGTTGTCATCAATTCCCCTAGTGACGTGGACATCCTCCAAGAGGGTCTCACTCAGACAAATTATTGGTACCAGAAACATAGCCTAAAGCTGAATACCAAAAAATGCATCATCATCATCCCCTTTGGGGAGAGTGACATCCCCACAAATTATCACATTAATAACAATGTCCTAAGCATGCAATCAGTCATGAGGATTTGGGCTACCAAGATTGATAGCAACCAGACTGTTGACCACCATGTTGCTTCCATTGTATGGAAAGCCTTCTACATGGCCCACCTAATAAGTAAGGGTGTCTTATCCAGGGACAAGGAGGTAATAACATCCCTGTATTCTTCCCTTATAATGTCCATTATTGAGTACAATTCCCCTTTTGGCATTTATCTTGCAAAGCATGTGCAGCAGCTGGAGAGACCACAGAGGTTCCTCACCCTGAGAATACAGGGTCTCAAACATCTACCATATACAGATATGCTAAAAGTCCTATTCCTCTACTCAGTTTCATACAGACTCCTCAGAGGTGACCTCTGTCTGGCATACAAGGCGATCAAAGACACCTCCTTGATGGGACTACTGTGTATCCACAAGTCAGGATCTACTAGAGTAACCCACATGTGTCACCTTAACCTGGTCTGAGACATAAACAGGACTTGTTGGCAGAACAGATTTGTGTCCCAGACTCTCCCTCATCTGTGGAATAGACTACCTCTCCATGTCAAGTAGAGTACCTGTTTACCCCTTTTTAAATGCAACCTGGATAACTGGATGGGAAACAGAAAATACTCCCCTAAGATTCCACCTGTGTCCCTGTTGGATAGAGTCATGTACTGACTTGTGTAAACATGGGCTAAACTCTTGGTTAGGCTTCTAAGGGCTTCAGGGACAATAGCCTACTTACCTCCTATGATCCTATGATTCTATGAATACCGGTTATGTCCCTGTGTGGTATGATGGAGTGTGTTGCATGTCTCCACTCCCATCAATGCCATCTACTGTGGTGTGACCCCTATGGGCAAAGTCCCAGTACCATGTCATACAGTCAGTGTCCGACAAATAGGTGAATCTTAGTAGAAGTATAAAGGGACAGTCCAGCAAAATATGTGTGATGCAAAGACAGAGAGCACTGCAAACATGCTGTAGGGTATCTTCCTGCAGGTATCCAATTTCTGCAGTACACAGATGTTTGCGGAATGTGTACATGTGCCTGATGTATGTGGACCCTCTGCCAGAAAAATGTGGATGTCTGGAAAATGGTTAGACAATAATTAATGGTTGTTCTCAGACTGTGGGGAATCTGGCTGTGACACACCAGAACCCTCAAAAAACAGTTAGGGTACAGTAATATCTGGTACTGTATTCATTCTCTTACTTTGTATGATCAATATGTACACTGTTGCTGAGGTCGAGCCTGTGTCGCCCCACTACTTCTGACTATGACCTGATGTCTTGCTGTAGGGGGTCACCAGATATGCTAGCCATAGCTATCAAGCAATGAGATATGAATGTTAACTACACAGTGACCTAGCCAGAGTACATCAGGGACAGTCAGAGCGACCTGTGCAATGTTTGAACTATTCCTGTGTGACATTCACAGAATGAGAGGAGCTGAATGACAGTACATCATGTGATATGCCAGTTGTGCTTATCACTACGTACTGTCACTATTATCTAACATACAATCCAGTAGCATTCGTTTAGGAGCTGACCATTGTAGGAGGGATTGAGAAGGCCAGAGCTGTGATCTATGTCACAGCAGGCAGAGTTGAAAGGCAAGCCTGTAGGTGCTGGACAGCTGACTCTCACCAATGTGTCATTCCCAGAGATGTACTACAGGCCTACTGTTCCCCATAACTGCATACCCCAACTGTGTCTCATTAATTGGGGACTTCTATTACATACCTGGCAGAGTGATGTACTCCTTTTTATGCAGAAATCTCAAAGAAGATTCTTAAATCACAGTCTGTCCTAGTAAAGCAAGTCACAGACCTGTTTATTATAGGCAGCTGCTTGCCTTTTATTGGTAATGCTCATGAACAGGTGATTGCCTGTGCACCAATCTGTGGCACAGACTTGCTGACTGCATGCAGAACAGCTGGGTTGCACTTTCATTAGTCAATGGCATGACACAGCAGTGCTATATTTAAGGCCTTCATGTAGGCCTTGGCCCCTTTCCTAGTCTGTGAGATGGACATTATTGAGGTGTGGAGACTACAGCATCACAGAGAGTAAGTAAAAATACTGTCCACTGTTGGGATTTATGTGGTATATCCACAGTTTTGCATACTAGGTTTGGCCATTGTGAAAAGACTTTCTGATTATTCGGCAGGTTAGTGTAAAACAATGTAGGTCAAGGTCAGTAAGGGGGAAGACAGATGTGAGTGTCATGCGTCATAAGTATCAGAATATGCATGTTGCTGCAGTAGCTGCTGGTCTCTCAGCTGGGTATGTTTGAAAGAGAAGACTGTGACACATGTCCCTGTCACTTGACTTCTGCCACCCACCCCTTTATGTATGGGTGTTATGTGGACCCCTTGGTCTAGGTGGTTGTGAGGTATGGTAGGTCTGTAGCAAGTAGCTAAACATACTACTGCATATGTTGCAGGCTGCAGTTGCTGTGTTTTGCTCAGGAGTCATATGAGGAGTGTGAACATATTGGAGGACAGCAAGCTGTATGTGTCAGTGAGGGAGCAGTGTTAGCTCTGTAGTTACAGCATAGCCAGGATAGGGGTACCCATAACAGTCTAGGTGAGGCATGTGTTTAAGTTACATATGTTATGTAATAGTGTCATTCAGAGAGTGGTAGACAACATTTAGGAAGCCTATACATATTTGTGCAGTGTGTCCCTACCTACAGTCCTTTGATGTGCTAACATGGGTAGCAGTGAATGCAGTAGCAGCAACCAGTTCTGATTAAAATTGCAGGACTCAGTCATTATTTGTTGTATTTACAAGCATGTAATTGAATTATTTGTTGCATTTACAAGCATGTAATTGAAGTGCAACACACTGGACTCAATCCCAGGACTGTGGGTGGTAAAGTGTACAGCATGCTAGGAATGTAACAAAGTGAGTTACTGAGTCAACACTGCAGCTGGTGTATTTGAAAGATATATATGCATGCATACAGTCAGTTACATAAGATTTGCATAAGCATGTGTGTTTGTATGGGTATGACACGTGACACTGAACTGTCTGTCATGATTTTCTAACCTCAGTCTATACTGACTTGCCAGTACTTCAGCACACAGAATAGGTTTTGTGACAATCATGCCAAATGTAGGAGGCAAACTGTGGACATTCTGCAACAGTCTGTGAAGCTGTCAGCTATACCTGATATCCAAGACCTCACACACATCCATCATTACTTATTTGGCTGTGTACTGGCTTGGTGTTTGCATTACTAGCCCATGTACACTGTCAATTTTTCCAATATATGTACAAGCAATGTGTCATGGGCAACTAGGATATGTCTATGGAAACACCTACTTTTCTTCAGAGCTGATTGGCCTAGTGGGATAATGCACTGTACTGTAGTTGATAGGGACCTGGGCTTGAGACTTAGCAGGGATGATTAATTTGCAGATGTGCCTAACATTGTCAGAAACACAGGTGGTGATTAATGCCATTTTAAGCAGGTTTAAGCAGGTTTGTGTAGGTTTGTACACCGCGCCACTTAGCTCCACTTAAACCCGCACTAATTCAAAAAAAAAGAAAAGAAAAAAGGGGTGATAGAAAAGTGGTGAAATGGGGGCAAGCAGGGGGAAAACATACTCAAAGTCAGGTAGGGAAGTGCAGGACGGGTGTAGGAAAGAACCATAGCTCTCCATTTCTTGCACAAGAACAGTTGTGCAGGTTGTTGTGAATTTGGAATTTGGAGCCTCACACCCCAGAGAGAGTGGGCGAGGGTGACATAACTGTGTTGATTAATTCATGTAATGATTGATTATGTCTAGTGAACATGAGTGTGAAAAGGAGAGCAATGTATGAGGCAATTTTGCTTTTGTGGGACAGATACCCCCTTTTATTTTAAGGAGAGACTGGAATGTTGGGGAAGGGATATAGGTATGTGTGGGGAGGAAGGTTGTGTAGGAGAAATTGCATTTGCAAACAGATACAGACAAGACAGCATACAGGGGTGGTGTGTGACACATGAGATGAGTAAACAGATTGGACAGGGAGGCCAGTCTGCACTCAATCTGACATGGGCAATCATCATAGCCATGGTGCACAATCCTGTGCACCATCCCTGGTAGCTGTTGCTGGTAACAACCTCCTCTCCATGCCCGCTCCCTGGGGGTGATGGACCCCATCCCCTGAGGCAGTTCCACCCATAGGTGGTGCAGGGCTAGCAGATGGGGCAGCATGAGGTTGGGACCCGGTGCCATTGTCGTCTGAGGTAGGGAAGGCAGATTGCCAGGAATCGGCCTACCCAGTTGAGCTATGGTGTTGATGTTTTTCAAAGTGTATAGGTTAGTAATGAAGAAGACATTTAGTTAGTTATAACAGCATGCCAGAACATTGCAAATAACCCAATAACATAACATAACATAACATTGTATAGCATATCGAACACAACATTAAGTGGGATAACAGTACTATAACAGCATGCCAATAACAGTTACAACATAAGGCCAACAACATAGATAATTCAACAAGGTATGTTAGCATACAGCCATCGTAATATATAACAATAATAAAACACAAGGCCCAACACAATGTTTTGAGAACAACATATGTTAAAAGTAAACCATATCTGATGTATAACAATAATAAATTATGATGCAGATAAGGGGTGGGGTGAGAGATAAATACAGTCCATTACTAGCAGTATAGGCTATATTGTTTCTAATGATATGCTTATATGCTCTACAGCTCTGCCCTTACATTATGCATAAAAGTACCCTATAGCTTCTGCAGTACCTACATACCTCTCAAGCTATCTGTGCGAGACAGTATGGGCAAAGTTGTAACACCTACATTTACACAACTACAAGGGACTATTACATGTCAGGGGGGCATATATGACTACCAATATGTACTGTGGACTGATGTAGTGTGACTGTGCTATTGACATAAATTAAGTCAATGATAGATCTGTGACCAAGAGATTTGGCAAAAGTGATCACAGTCTGTGACAGCATGACACTTGAGTGACATGTGTCATGCACAGTATAGAGAGTTTACGACTATCATGCCATTCTTGGCAGCCATGGGGTTAGACTATCAGCAGTCATTCACAGACACACCAGGCATACAGCCATATCAAGATTAAACAGTTTTGTTTATTTTATTAACTTTTATTAGTATTGTAATTGTTGCCATTATTTTCTGATGTCTTATCACATTGTTGAGCAATGCTGTTAACACATCTGAACACACTAATTATTAACCCACTCTGACAGCTACTACAGCCATTTATTTACCTGTAATTCCTATGGGGAGAACATCTGTTAACAATACATCACTGGTTCAATAAATATTTAGTGGCACTTGTAACTGGATTTGAAACCCAGTCTGTATGTGACAAAATTTACATCACACCTAACATTTATCGAACTGAGTTACTGAGCCACTGCTGCATATTGATTGATGGATATGTGTCTAGAGCTCAACTGGTAACAAACTATGAACTAGTAATAGAGGCAGAGTGTTAAACAAGATTGCAGTGACACTTAAACACACATGCATGTGATTCATGCATGGCAGAAATAGTAGGTGAACTCTGCATTAATACATGGAATAGAGGTGTAGACAATAAACCCCTAGTGGGTGAGGATATCTGTGATGTGTACAAAATATATCAGAGTGCTGGGTTGGCTACCTGACCTATATACAGTTGCAGATGGTATATTTGCAGTCTACAGCTATCACAGTTTCATTCTTGTCTGCAGCAGCATACCTAAGAGCAGGAATGCATATAGCTGGAATACAATGGTTAACATAAGACAGTCCTGATATACACAAAATACTTTGGCTGTTCCTATTATTGTTTCAGATCTCAGTGCAGAACAAAATCATAATGCATTATATCTTGTAGTACAGCTCCACATCTACAGTTTAGCAGAACACTCTTTGTTAGCTAACCTTCAGTCACTTAGTGGTATTATTCCTGTTTTTACTTCACAGCAGATGTAATACTCGATTTCATGACCAACAGCCCAAAATACATATATATTGCACAACACAGCTTTATTAGGGGTGACTTCATGTAGTGATTGGTATATATATCCCCAGTCTTTATTGAAGAACAGCTCATATAATGCAGGTGTTGCAATACAGCTGCAATTCCACAATTAATGCAGTAGAAACTTTTATTGCCTTAACATTTTTAATGCAGTACACACTTTATTACCTTAACTCTATTAATGCAGTAGAAACTTTATTTCCTTAACATTATCAGGTTTCATGTTTTCATCTTTATTAAACTGTACCTGCCATTAGTCACTTATTTCAGTCCAGGTCTATGACCACATTTATTGCAGTTCAATCAAAACTGACTATACCTACTGGCATTTTTCTAATTTGCTATTCCTAGTGTATATGACTATAGATTGCAAGATACATCTGTATTCACCACACTCATGGCGCAACGTGGCCAGGCTCCCTGCATGGGTCTCCAGGTTGTGAGCTCTCTCCTCTGCAACTGTGGGGAGAGAAACACACCACTATGCATACCTGTCTATCACACATTCAGAGTAGGTTTTGGTAAAACAATGATAACAATACTTACAAATTCATGGGCATTCCCATCTGTAGCATCTTGGACCCAGGTGGCTAAGAGATCTCCCTTCTAATGCTTCAGGTCACCATAGTGATGACACACCTGCTCACCTGTGCAGGGAATACCAGTTCCACTGGTGAGATTGCATGCCAGCCAGTCCCAGGCCTCCAATTTGTACTCCTGTCCCTGGTACTGGCCCTGCAGCAACTGGATATCATGGTCTTTCACAAGGAGTCCAACCATGACCCTGGACTCCAGAATACACCAGCACTGCACCCGGAAGCATGCACCCTCTCCAACTCCTGCCATAATTCTTGCCAAGTTCAGACTCCAATAGGTTATGGCTGTATTCTCATCTGTTGCACTTAAATAAGGCTGTTTTCCTGCTCTTTACTGCCATAGTACTATTTTTAAAAGTGCAGCACATTGCTTAGCACCCTGCAAACCTGCTGAGCTCAGCTGAGCATTGCTTAAACAGGCATTGCAGTGATTTGCACCTCTTATCAATGTACAAACCAACCGAGCACTGCTAAAATATTCCTGGCTTAAGCAGTGCTTGGCAAGGTGTAGTTGTACTTAGCGGAGATTAGCTAAACACAGCAAAGTAGGATTTAATAATACATTTCATAATTGTGTCATTGCAAAATAAATGCTTAATAACATGTCTGTTCATACATACAATATTCCATCAAGGGTTTAAACATATGTCTCTTAATGTGTATTTGCAACATAAATGTTTAATAACCTGTCTGTGTATTCAAACAAATTTCACTCAAGGCTTAATAGTATTTCTCATAAATGTGCATTTGCAAAATAAATTTAATAAGCTGTCTGTGTAATCACACAAAATTTAATTGGCATTTAAAATAAATCTCATAATGTGTATTTGAAAAATAACCTGCCTGTGTATACCTACTACACATAAGGTTGTTACTCTAACCATGCAGCTACATGGCCATGTAAAATGCTGCTATACCTTTTCATATATCTTTCCACTGCATTTAAGCACTGCTGAGCACTGCAACATGCCATACAAACCCACTCAGCTATGCTTAAACTTAACCTTTAAATTCATAATTAAATTTATCCGGTTTCTAATTTTAGATGTCTGGCACGTGTCCATTGCTAAGCTCCTCGCAGTGCTATGCAAACACACAAATAAATAAATAACTTTTTTATTACATAGCCATACATTGATATCTGGCACTTTGACAGTGTAGAGGGTGTGTTACTCATCTCCGGACACAGTAACATGCTCTCTACACTGATTCACTAACCATGTCACATGGCTCTCCTTCAGTAATGTGCCTTCATTAATATGCAAGGCGCGCTGCTGAGGGTGACCCACATACATGGCCACGGTACCTTCCATGTAGGCTTTATACTGTACTGACACAGATTTTTATTAAATCCCTAGGAATGACTGTCATTTGCATAAATATGGCTGTTTCAGCTAAGAAAGCAACAGAGAGGTCAGTTGCAGTCACTGGCAAATAGCCCTGCACAGGATACACAGCATTATAGTCTCTTTATATTATAGTCCCTTTATTAGCTGACCAAAAGGTTGCGTTCCTCCATATTTATTTTATTTTTATTTTATTGCATATGCAGCCTCATTCAGTACTTGGTAACTATAGCAGATTTGCTGACTGTGTTTATCCCAGATGTGGGATTGTCTCTAAAAACAGTCAGTTTAATAAGGTATTTAAAGTTAGACACATACAAACACAGTATAACCAATTTAAAGTATTCCAGCTTACTTTACTCAAATCCATAGTAATCTTATAAATTCAGAAAGACTGTTTAAATTGAGCAAAACCAAACCAAACCATGTTCATGCACAAGAGAAGCAAAATAACAAAAACAATGCACAAATGGAACGTCTTCCTGGAATTCAGCTTGCTAAATTATCAAAGAACACAAAGCAGTCTTTGAAACTATAAAAACTTTATTCACACAAATACTGGACTCAGCAATGAAGCAACAGAGCTAAAAACATTCCTAGACCCACACATTTAAATCTATAATGCTGAACTATGTGATTGAGTATTATCCAGTAGTAGAATGGGCTGATGTTTGACAGGAGTTAAATACCATAAATTAACAAGTTGATTCCATTCTAAAATAATGCCTCAAGAATATGCTTATAAAATTATTACAGAAGCTCTTCAAACACTATAAACACTCATACAACTTACTTCATGGAAATTAAAAGATTGAAAAGGTTAAGAAATGATTAATTTAATAAATAATTCATAAGGATACAAAAAAACAGTAACTATAAAAATCCTAGATATATAAATATATAAATGATAAGTTTGTTGCAGTTTGCAAATAATATAAATAACTAGTTCATTGCAACTAATTGAAGAATATTAACACAGTAACCCAAATAAATCCAATAAACAACTTCCTTACTTAAAATAAAGTAATTAATTAATTATGGTTATAATTTCTCTACCCTCTGCTTGAAGACAGATAAAAAGCGATATAATCATAAATGCCTGGTAGGCTGGCAGCATTCAATTTGAGCTGCCAAAACAATTCTTTATATTCATGGTGGTCGCCTTTGAGCCACCACAAGGACTGTGGTAATTTATTTCTAATATTACAGAAGAGAATTTATTGAAATTTGAGCATTCAATAGAGTGTGTGTAAAGTACATTGTTAGAGTTTGGTTTCAAAATGTCATAACTGTTATTATAAATATGTTTTCTAAGGGTGCGTTCAGTCTTCCTGACATGAAATGCTGACATTCAGAGCACAAGACTAAATAAACTAATCCCCTAGAATTACAAGTGTTATTTTGAAGAAAAACTAACACACTCATGTTGTTATCTAACCTAAAACATTTGTCCTCTAAAATAAACCTGCACTGATAGCATATTTCAGAATTTTTGCACCCTTTGTAAATGTAGCAGGATGTTCATTAATGAAACCTGTCTCTATCAAATTTTTAACATGACCTGTCTTCTTATATACAAAGTGGGTTCATCTCCTCAAAATTTTAGAATTTTATCAGAAGTTTTTAAAATACTTCAATTCTTTTTATCAATTTTTATACCATTTGAGAGGACAAATTGTACTAAAGAGTAAGGGATCTCTGAAAAGTGTTCCCATTATCAAGTGTATGTGCTCAACCAGAACTGTACTTATTCTCACTGTTTTAAGTACCTACATCCAGCAAAGGTTTATATCTGTTAACCCACCTGTTTGCAACCTCATCACTTATACTTGCTACCAACTGGCCAGGGTAGCCTCTGCCCATAGACACAAGCCTTTTATTTTTTTGTGAGAAGGGCTGACAACTACTAAAGTGCAAATATGTGTTTGAAAATGTCAGTTTTCTATATATAGTAGATTTAAAATCTCCATGTGAAATGTAACTGTAGTATCCAAATAACTTCTTGTGCATTGCATTGCTAAGGAAACTTCAAAAAACGGATCATACTATCAATATAGTTTATATATCTGGTGACTTCTATTTCAATCCCTTCCCAAAGGATACATATACCATCCAAAAAATGCAAGTATAGCTAGTGATATTTATAAAACTGTGACTGAAACAGGAATTTTCTCTCCCACGATAAAGTAAGTAAATTGGAAAATGAAGGGGCATAGGCCGGCCCCATTGCAACATCCCTCAGCTGTTTATACAACCTCCCTTCACAAAAAAATGTAGTTACTAAGAACGATCTTCGTAAAGTTAACCATAATTCTAATATCATTGGCAGATAAGAAATCAAAACCCAAAAGGGCCTCATGAATTTTATCCAAGCTGATATGTTCTGGAATACTAGAAAACAAATCAACTACATTGATAGTTAACATTTTTGGATTACTGTGACAACTGTGCCCTTGCCCAGCAATCAAGGAGCCTCAATCCTCCCCAATAACACCAGGGAGGGTGTCTTATATAAGAGGAAAGGATAACAAATACACATAGTAAAGTACAATTTCCCTTTAGTGCACACAGAAATCACAGCCAGTCTGGGGCTGGTTGATCCCTTGCTCTCCAGGTCCCCAGTAAGACTCCCCACTGGCACAGCTATAGGGTCCAGATCTCAGCCTACCTGGCAAGCTAACCTCCAGTACCCTCTCTGTCCCACCGGTGCTTCATGTCCCTGCCCAGGTAGCTGACACACCACACACACTTTGAGATAAGTATTTATACAACTTCACAGACACTCCTGGGAAAGGCTGACACAGATTCTCCAGCTGTGTCCATTTACCCAGACTATATGGTAGTAATTTCTGCCACCACCAGCTAATACTAATCAGCTACCCAAAGGCCCTTAAAAAGGTGTCCAATTATTACTGTGCAATATTATTATCCAATTGGTAATGTGACTATTCAGTCTAAGGCTTATTAGAAACATTTTTGCTGGAACATCTTATCAAACAGTAGAGGAACCAAGTCATATGGTAGATGTAACTACTGTAGGTATTTGGTGGACGCAACAGAAATGTGGGTGGAGGTACCCCTGCAATATGTTAGACTAGCAGGAGGTAATTGTAATACTCCTGGTCTGGTTTACCTGAGTGTTTGTATGGGATGCAATGGTTATTATGTGGGTAAGACCGAGAGGGCAATTAGGAAGAGAATATATGAGCATTTATATGCTATAAGTACAAATAATTATAACAATGCCCTTTTTAAGCACACTCTGACTTGCCCATTTTTTTCTGGCATTTAGAAGTAGTAGTTACAAATGCCAGAGGGGGTAACTGGTCAAACCAGATTGAGAAGGTTGAGTTGAAGTGGCAACTCCATTTAAATGCTTGCCAGCCCCCTGGAATGAATGAAAATGTATCTGTTAAGCCTATTTTGGTTAAAAGGGCTTCGACACTTTAATGAAAGTAATTTTATATTCTTAATGCAACTAGTTGTTTTTAATGTTCTGTCTTTTTAAGAAATGGCTGTTTTACTAATTGGTGTAATTATATAAAGGATGTGAAGTTAAGCACTTTTGGTTGTGATAAAGTCTGCATTGAGACAGACAAAAGCACTTACCTACTGGATTATTTACTTCTTGGATTTTTGCTTGTCCTTAAACTTTTTATCTACCTACTGGATTATTCACTGCTTGGATTTTTGTTTGTCATTAAACTTTTTATCTTCATTGGAATACAGGACTACTGATTTGTTTTGCGACTGTTGTGAGATTTTGGCTTCAGGTGTGGTGTTTGTTTTATCAGTTGCTTTTGTTCACCACTCTACGCACGTTTTGGCTGTTGGAGTTTCATTTTGGTGCACTGAGAGCCTTTCCTTTCACTGCTGGTTTGAGGTGTATTTCCTAACCGGGTAAATGGAACCAAACAGAGCATCAGATCACTTGGGAAATTCTAACCCACTTTTGGGTTCTAACTGTAACAATACTGTTACAGGGTTTGAAGGAGCAATTGGACAGCTTACTCTACTATTAGAGAAACAATGTTAGCAGATGCAGACTATATTGGGCAAACTGCAAGTCCCCATTGCCTATGGCACACACATGCTTCCGGGACTTATGACTACTTCTGGTTTTACTAACGACTTTCCTTCTAGTGTGGAACCTTTGGGAGATTCAGCTTCGCAGACTAGTATTCCTTGTGGTCAGACCATAGCAGCAAGTATGCAACACAATACCAACCGTATGTCGTGGTTTAATCAATGGATTACTAATGAGCCGGCTTTTTTCAACGAACTTCCACTAAGTAAACCTCTAGACATTCATCATAGATTACAGGACTTTGAGATTAAAATGAGCAAGGTATGTAATATGCAAGGTACACATTATCAGTTTGAATGTTACGTACCTTGCTCATTTTAATCTCACTTGATAATGGGAACACTTTTCAGAGATCCCTTACTCTTTAGTACAATTTGTCCTCTCAAATGGTATAAAAATTGTTAAAAAGAATTGAAGTATTTTAGAAACTTCTGATAAAATTCTAAAATTTTGAGGAGATGAGCCCACTTTGTATATAAGAAGACAGGTCATGTTAAAAATTTGATAGAGACAGGTTTCATTAATGAACATTCTGCTACATTTACAAAGGGTGCAAAAATTCTGAAATATGCTATCAGTGCAGGTTTATTTTAGAGGACAAATGCTTTAGGTTAGATAACAACATGAGTGTGTTAGTTTTTCTTCAAAATAACACTTGTAATTCTAGGAGATTAGTTTATTTAGTCTTGTGCATATGATTGCAAAGGGTCCCTAAAGGCCTTAGGATGTACAAGTTCCCTAATGGGTTGGCCGTGGGTCAACCAGAGTTAGATGAACTATTATCCATGTTTGATAGACATGGTTTGGAACTTTTGCATTTTATTATAAAAGTTAATAACAACAGCAGGATTAAAGTGTTATTGGAAGATGTTAATAGACTGAACACTGAAATTTTAAATGATAATAGTTTTTTTTAAGTTTGAAGCTAGATATGATAACATTTTTAATAAAATTGAGGAGCAAGTTAAAGATAATGTTACTAGGAAAACCAAGAAGTTAAAAAGGGATGAAATTGAATACAAACAAAAAGAAGCTTATCCACTTCCCAAGAGTTATTTTGGGGGTAATGGTGAAGGCATTAAGGAAGGCAATGATGATTTAGATACTGGTTCCCTAAGTTACGACCTTGAGAGGGGGAGATGGGTTATCGTAACCATGAGGTGGATGAAGTATTCGAACAAGATTTCCCAGTTTTAAGGAGATCATAATGGAATCTTAACCAGAACAGGAATAGGCAGAATTTTTTAAGGGGACAACAGACCCTGAGGGGGTGACCCCAGAGGGGTCGGAACAACTATTGGAACAACCACAACCAGAACAAATATTAGACACTTCTGGTACAGGTAATCAGATTATTTCAAGTTTTGGGAGTAAACTGTTAAGCTTAAATGGCTTCAACATTTTTAACTATACGGACATTCCCATTAATGAAGTCCACTTTTCTTTATTTGAAAACGGGTTGAAGTTTGTCTCTGGTAAAAAAAACTGTCATTTCTGATGTTTTAATTGATCTCAAACTATACATAAGAAAATTGAATTTTAAAATACTGTTCAAAGGTAAGACTGAGCACATGGGGAACCAGGTAGGATTAAAGAAAAAAAGTCTTTTTAATCCACCTTTGCACCCGATGCTAGCACATTATGAAAAAGTCTGTGTGAGGGAAATTTTCCCGGAACATCAACTTTATAAGAATTACTTTTTTGATTTGACTAGGGAAGAGGTGTTAGTGTTGAATCACTTTAGAGAAACAGATGCAATATGGGTCATGAAACCAGACAAAGGGTGAGGGGTGGTACTGGTTGATAAGATGGATTTATTTTCATATGTTACTGGGTTTTCGACCATTGATGTAGTGGATCTTTTCAGTTCTATTCCACATGAAGAAGGACTGAAATTATTTCATGAGGCATTAAGTGAATACACTAAACTAAGTAATACCATGGTGAATTTTATAATGGAATGAATGGAATAAATTTTAAACATCAACTATATCACCTTTGAGAATGAATATTACAGACAAGCCAAAGGCGTTGCAATGGGGGCAAGTTGTGTCCCCATTTACGCTAATTTGGTAATGGCAAGGTGGGAATTTAACCATATATTCAATTCTAGATTTGCTCAAGATTGGTTATTCTATGGTCGATACCTGGATGACATTTTTATTTTATGGAAATGTAGGGAGTCCTTAGTTTACGATTTTGTTGACTATATCAACAGAGTTTGTCCATATTTCAAGTTTACACACAAATTTAATGTGGACAGTATAGACTACCTGGATGTCACTATTTCCAGGGATATGGACGCAGGTACTTTTACCACCACAGTTTATCGTAAACCTACCTACTCTAATTGTTTTCTAAGTTACAACAGTCAACACCCCATCACATGAAAAGAAACTTGGTTGAGGGACAAATGATCAGGGGAGCAAGGATGTGTTCCAGATTAGACAACTTGAAAAGGGAACTAGGCAAATTAAGTCAGATGTTTATAGCCAGAGGCTACCCTGAGAATTGGGTTTACCAGACCAGTGTGGAAATTATTAACAGTTGGGGGACTAAGTTTAAACCACTACTGGGGTAGGATGACCTTCATTTGAGACAGGGTCAACCTGAGGTTCAGAACACAGTTGAGAGTGCTGTTTTCTCGCAAACTATGGTGACACAATTTGGCACCTTTGGTAAAAAGGTGAGAGATGTTTTAAACAAGAATTGGGTGATTTTGGAATGTAACAATGAACTTGTTAGTTTGTTGGGTCACAGGCCCACCTTTTCATTCAAGGTGGGAGGTAATTTAAAATTTTTGTTGGAACATCCTATCAAAATAAAGGACAGTAGAGGAACCAGGTCATGTGGCAGATGTAACTATTGTAGGTATTTGGTGAACACAACAGAAATGTGGGTGGGGGTACCCCCGCAATATGGTAGACTAGCAGGAGGTAATTGTAATACTCCTGGTCTGGTTTACCTGAGTGTTTGTATGGGATGCAATGGTTATTATGTGGGTAAGACTGGGAGGGCAATTAGGAAGAGAATATATGAGCATTTATATGCTATTAGTACAAAGAATTATAGCAATGCCCTTTTTAAGCACACTCTGACTTGCCCGTTTTTTTCTTAATTCAAATTTGGTATTTTAGAAGTAGTAGTTAAAAATGCCAGGGGGGGGGGGGGACTGGTCAAACCAGACTGAGAAGGCTGAGTTGAAATGGCAACTCAATTTAAATGCTTGCCAGCCCCCTGGCATGAATGAAAATGCATCTCTTAAGCCTATTTTGGTTGAAAGGGCTTTGCCACTTTAATGAAAGTATTTTTATATTTTTCATGCAACTAGTTCTTTTTAATGTTCTGTTTTTTTTTTTTTAAGAAAGAGCTGTTTTACTAATTGGTGTAATTATATAAAGAATGCGAAGTTAAGCAGTTTTGGTTGTGATAAAGTCTGCATTGGGACAGACAAAAGAGCTTACCTTCTGGATTATTTACTGCTTGGATTTTTGCTTATCCTTAAACTTTTTATCTACCTACTGTATTATTCACTGCTTTGATTTTTGCTTGTCATTAAACATTTTATCTTCATTGGAATACAGGACTACTGAATTGTTTTGTGACTGCTGTGGGATTTTGGCTTCAGGTGTGGTGTTTGTTTTACTGTGCAATATTATTATCCAATTGGTAATGTGACTATTCAGTCTAAGGCTTATTAGAGAGGCTTATTACAATAAACTCTAAAAATATGCAATGTACTCTAGAGCTTGCTTATCTCCACATAAACCAGCCACAGGTAAAGGTTTTTACAAATATTTAATAATAAATAATTAAAACACAAAACAATACTACTACACCACAGTGATATCTAAGAGTTCAGAGGTCACACAGAAACTTAAAACAATACAGTAGGACAACTCTGATGTCAAAGAAAAACACTTAATCTAACTTTCTAATCTTTAGCTATTCTTAAGAGAAAACACACTGCTACAATCCTACTTACATACATATAGAGCATAAGCAGTGCTGTGGTTGATGGTCCAAGACAAAATGCTTACAGTCTCTCTCTGAACAATAATTGTTAACTCACTAACAAACATCTTTGCTAGGCCCTCCCAAATTACATCATTTTGAAACTTAGGTTTTTCCAGTATACACATTAGATCATTTTGACACTTAGTCTGGAGTTCCCAGGCCAACAATCTGCATTATTTAGCAATCTAACACCTGTTCAGGAAACTACAACAATAAAAGACATTTCACATGTACACTCTAGCAATTATTCCTTAAGTTAAGACAATGGAAAGAATGTGTTCATCCAGCCACTTCGGCACCACTACTTAGATCAAAAGGGTATACAAGAAATAATTCTAACTTCAAAAGAACATTTGAAATGCTTGGCATATTTTTCCTTACAGCAGATGGCAATGTTGCAACAATCTTGAAATTCACATTTTACAGTGTTTTCTTTCATTTAAGAACACAACCCTGTATTTTACATTTATATATACAAATGATAGAATTATGTATCAAATTCTATTTGACTAGGCTGGCAGACTTTGCCCATCTTCCCCCAATCTTCACATCTCTTCCACCCTGGAGAACTTAAGCTAGTTTTTCAAGTGACCCTTGATAAACACTGCTTGAGAGGGTTAGGTCAGTCTGAGGGTACCTCACCCCATTCCCTGTCTTGAGAGCCCATCTGCATTGACATTGCTAATCCCACTGCAGTGCTGCACTGACATATCATATGCTTACAACTCCAGGCTCCATCTTAGCAACTTGGCATTTTGCTGGCTGGCTCTGTTTAACCATATTAAGAGGCTGTGATCTGTTGTTACAGTGAATTTTCTTCCATACAGATAAGGCTGAAGTTTTTGCAGTGCCCACACTATGGCTAGACATTCTTTTTCTACGGCTGCATAGCATTCCTCCCTGGGTTGGAGCCTACAACTGAGAAAAACCACTGGGTGCTCTTTCCCCTCTGAAGAAATCTGGCTAAGTTCAGCACCACCCTATGGTTCAAAGCATCCACCTGTACAACAAATGCTTTGCTGTAATCTGGACTGGCTAATACAGGAGGTCCTCCCAAAGTTTCTTTAAGCTTCTGAAATGCCTGCTCACATGCTGGGGTCCACACTAACTTATCTGGCCTGTTCTTCCTTGTCAGGTCTGTGAGGGGAGCAGCTATGGTACTATAACTTGGGAAAAACTTTCTGTAGTACCCTGCTGTCCCTATGAATGCCCTTACCTGCTTTTTGGTAACAGGTGCAGGCCATGCCTGAATAGCTTCCACTTTGGCAGGTTCTGGCCTTATCTTACCACTCCCCACTCTATGTCTTAGGTAGGAGACCTCTGCCATACCCATCTGACATTTGCTTGGTTTAATGGTCAATCCTGTCCTCTGTAGTCTGCCCAGCACCTCCCTGACATGCTGAAGGTGCTCTGGCCAGGAATGGCTGTAGATGTCAGTATTGTCTAGGTAAGCAAGGGCAAACCCTCCTGCTCCTGCTAGGATATTATCCACCAGCCTCTGGAAAGTTGCTGGGGCATTTTCCATCCCAAAGGGCATTTTTGTGAACTCATACAAGCCAAAAGGAGTCACAAATGCTGACTTCTCTCTAGCACTGGGAGTCAAGGGCACCTGCCAGTAACCCTTGGTAAGATCAATGGTTGTAAGATACTTATCCCCACCAAGTTGCTCTAGGGCCTCATCTGTCCTAGGCATGGGGTAAGCATCTGACTCTGTGTGACTATTTAATTTCCTGTAATCCACACATAACCTGGTGCTGCCATCCTTCTTTGGCATCAACACCACTGGTGGGGCCCAAGGACTGTTGGACTCTTGAATCACTCCTAGTTCCAACATCTCCTGTACCTCCTCCCTCAGGGTCTGTCTGACTCTCTCAGGCACCCTATAATGGGCCTGCCTAATAGGCCTTTGGGGTCCTGTATCCACCTGGTGCTGCACCAGGTGGGTGCACCCTGGTTTCCCAGTGAACATGTCCCCAAATTCTTCCAACACTGCTCGGATTTCTCGAACCTGGGTAGGAAATAGCTGCTGGGACATTGCTACCCCTTACACCGAGGTGTCAGCCCGAGCCTCACTGAGGAGATCAGTCCCAGATCTCCCTCAGACTCCTCCTGCAATCCACTGAAAATGCTCAGCACAAGGGCCTCCCTATCATGGTAAAATTTCATCATGTTAACATGGTACAGTTTGTGCCCCTGCCATCTGCCTAGCACTTCCGCCATGTCGTTAACATCACTTACCTTTATTACCACTTTGTAGCGTCCCTCCCAAGCTGCTAGCAGCTTGTTGTGTCTGACAGGAATGAGAACCATTACCTGCTGCCCCACAGCATACACTCTAGCTCGAGCATTCCTGTCATAGCACACCTTTTTCTGTTGTTGGGCTTCTACCAGGTTCTCCTGTGCCAGGCCCATGAGTTCCCTGAGCCTTGTCCTGAGGTTTAGGATGTATGCCACAATAGACTCCTTGTAAGACTCACACTCACCTTCCCACTCATCTCGAATTAAATCTAGAGGTCCCCTCACCCTATGCCCATACAGCAACTCAAAGGATGAAAAACCTGTGGATTCCTGGGGAACCTCTCTGTAAGCAAACAACAGATGGGGCAAATATTTGTCCCACTCCCTCTTAAACTGATCTGCAAATGCCCGTAGCATGGACTTGATTGTAGAGTTTAACCTCTCAACAAGACCATTAGTCTGGGGATGGTAGGGGTGGTCTTCATGTGCTTCATCTCACAGGACTTCCACAGACAAGCCAGCAGGTCTGCCATGAAATTGGCACCTTGGTCAGTCAGTATTTCTTTTGGGAACCTACCCTGCTGAAAATCTCTAACAAAGCATTTGCCACCTTCTCTGCCTGAATTGAGGACAAAGCCACCACCTCAGGGAATTGTGTAGCATAATCCACTACCACTAGGATATACTTTTTCTCTGTGGAACTTGGGGTACTCAGAGGAACCACAATATCCATAGCTACCCTCTGAAATGGCTCATCAATCACAGGCAAAGGCATCAAAGGAGCTCTCACCTTGTCTCCTGCCTTGCCTACCTTTTGGCACTGCTCACAGGTCCTGCAGTACCCTGTTATATCTCTGGAAATTCCAGGCCAATAGAAGTTGTGCATAATATTCCTCTTTGTACGTTTTATGCCCATATGACCTGCAAAGGGAATATCATGGGCTATGGCTAGAAGTGCAAGATGGTAAGCTCTAGGCACTACCAACTGCTGCACTCTCTCACCTTCTAGCCCTCCCTCGGGGCTCCACTCTCTGTATAGTAACCCTTTGTCCCAGTATACAGATTCCCCCTTCCCTTGAGAATCAGGTGCCTCCCTAGCTTCCTGCCTCAGGCCTTGCAATGTAGGGTCTGAGAGCTGAGCCTGTCTCAACTCTTGCCTTGTAACCATTTCCAGCTCCCCTTCCAGTGGAAGTCTGTCATCCTCTGACAATGGTGCCTCACTGTCAGCCTGACTACTACTACTCACCTCTACCTTTTCAGTTAC
This sequence comes from Protopterus annectens, assembly GCF_019279795.1. Taxonomy (NCBI): domain Eukaryota; kingdom Metazoa; phylum Chordata; order Ceratodontiformes; family Protopteridae; genus Protopterus; species Protopterus annectens. The sequence goes on from NC_056739.1 coordinate 240,907,691, forward strand.
CCTGTCCAAGGGAACATCAGTACCTACAAGCAGCTGTGGCTCACCTTCAGTCTCACTGCTACAGCGTAGCTCACTCCCTGAAATAACCACCTCACCAGTCCTGGCTGCAAGTATGCAGTCTGTCTGGGTCTCCCCAAGGCTACCAGACCCACATGCTTGTCTCCTAGCCTCACTGTGTATAACTGCATAAGTACATGGTACTGACTCATCCGAATCCTTCCCTCTCAGGACATCTGCAGGATGGTAGTTTCATACCCTGGTTGTCATAAGACACCTACTATTGCCATTTTGTCTTTCCCACTTACTGGCTCCCTCACCTTTGGTTCCCCACCTTGCCTCCATGGACACCTGTATTCCACATGGCCCCACTGGTTGCATTTAAAACATTTAACCCTAGCTCCTGGACATGTACCTGAACTAGTGGCTTCCCCTGCTACTGGCAGATTCTGTTGGGGCAGGCTGTGCTGCCCACCATGGGTTCCTCTAGACCCATGAGCAGTACTGGGGGTTCCCTTCCTGTGCAGGGCTGCCCTGCTGGTCAGGTATAGGTCTCCCTTCTTCCCCAACTCATCTGAAGTAGCACATTGTCTATCAGCTAACCAGAACCTCATATCCTCAGGCAAAGTGCTAAGGGCTTGTTTCTTCAAAAAAAAGGTCTGTCAGCCCTTCAAAAGTGGTGATCTGACAACCACTCACCCAGCTATAAAAACAAGTGCTCAGTTCAGCAACATATTCACATACATTTTCATCTGCCTTTCGTCTATGCTCACAAAACTTTTTCCTATACATTTCAGGTGTTAGCTTAAAACATTTTTACAGCAGTATAATCAAAACAGACAGAGTCGGGCATTTGTTATATACAAGTTACAGATTTTCCATGGAGTAAGGGGGTCAGGAACCGTACCCAGAGTCTTTGGTCAACACTATACTCTTTGCATACCCTTTCAAACATGTGAATGAAACTATCAAAATTATCCCCCTCTTTAAATTGCGGAAGAAATTTACTGACCTGTTGTGCTTCTGTGGTCCAGTTACTCCCTTCCTCATTACCTTCATGACTCTGGCGAAGAGTCAGCATTTCCCTCTCATGCTTCCTCTGATGCTCCTTTTTTTCGGCTTCTATCTCCAAATGCCTGGCCTCCAACTCAAGTTTTTTTAGCTCCAGATGGATTTTTAAGTCCACTGCAGAAAGGTTGAGCTGTCCATTCTTGAAGGACATTGCATCTCCACTGCCAGCCTGATTATCCTTCGCAGAAAAGTTGAGCTGTCCATTCTCTGAAGATATTGTATCTCCACTGCCAGTCTGATTGTCCTACTGGATGCTGTTTTCTGATGCAGCTGTAACCAAGGCTACAATCAGGTCTGCCTTAGTCAGCTTTCCATGCACCAGTCCCCTAGCCTGGCACATCTCCACCAGCTGGCTCCTTGTCAGCTTTCTATACTCCTGTGCTGACATGTTGCCTGATCACCCTGACTAAGCTAATAAAAGAAATAAAACAATTATGATCTGAACTCTGAGTATACACTGCATGGCTGATTTAGAGTACAAAACACCTTTGGAAATCACTGTTCATAAGCTACATGATTCACTCTACCCACACCACTGCAAACCACAAGTGAGGATATCTTACCCCAATCTCTGTGAACCACAAATGTGAGGATATTCTATCCCAACCACTGTGAATCACAAATGTGAGGATATCTTATCCCAGCCACCAGAAATGTGACAACTGTGCCCTGGCCCAGAAATCAAGGAGCTTCAATCCTCCCCACTAACACCTGGGAGGGCATCTTATATAAGAGGAAAGGATACCAAATACACAGAGCAAAGTACAATTTCCCTTTAGTGCACACAGAGATCACAGTCAGTCTGAAGCTGGTTGCTCCCTTGCTCTCCAGGTCCCCAATAAGACTCCCCACTGGCATAGCTATAGGGTCCAGATCTCAGCCTAGCTGGCAAGCTAACCTCCAGTACCCTCTCTGTCCCACCAGTGCTTCATGTCCCTGCCCAGGTAGCTGACACACCGCACACTCTTTGAGATAAGTATTTATACAACTTCACAGACACTCCTGGGAAAGGCTGACACAGATTCTCCAGCTGTGCCCCTTTACCCAGACTATATGGTAGTAATTTCTGCCACCACCAGCTAATACTTATCAGCTACCCAAAGGCCCTTAAAAGGGTGTCCAATTATTACTGTGCAATATTATTTTCCAATTTGTAATGTGACTATTCAGTCTAAGGCTTATTAAAGTGGCTTATTACAATAAACTCTATAAATATGCAATGCACTCTAGAGCTTGCTTATCTCTACACAAAACAGCCACAGGTAAATGTTTTTACAAATATTTAATAATAAATAATTAAAACACAAGATAATACTACTACTACACCACAGTGATATCTAAGAGTTCAGAGATCACACAGAAACTTAAAACAATACAGTAGGACAGGTCTGATGTCAAAGAAAAACACTTAATCTAACTTTCTAATCTTTAGCTATCCTTAAGAGAAAACACAGTGCTACAATACAACTTACATACATACAGAGCATAAGCAGTGCTGGGGTTGATGGTCCAAGACAAAATGCTTACAGTCTCTCTCTGAACAATAGTTTTTAAACTTGCTAACAAACATCTTTGCTATACCCTCTCAAATTACATCATTTTGACACTTAGGTTTTCCCAGTATACACATTACATCATTTTAACACTTAGTCTGGAGTTCCCAGGCCAACAAACTGCATTATTTAGCAATCTAACACCTGCTCTGGTAACTACAACAATAAAAGCCATTTCACATGTACACTCTAGCAATTATTCCTTACGTTAAGACAATAGAAAGAATGTGTTCAGCCAGCTGCTTCAGCACCACTATTTAGATGAAAAGGGTATACAAGAAATAATTCTAACTTCAAAAGAACATTGGAAACGCTTGGCTTAGTTTTCCTTACAGCAGATGGCAATGTTGCAACAATCTTGAAGTTCACATTTTACAGTGTTTTCTTTCATTTAAGAACACAAGCATGTATTTTACATTTATATATACAGATTATAGAATTATGTATCAAATTCTATTTGACTAGGCTGGCAGCCTTCGCCCGTCTTCCCCCAATCTTCACAATTACTACCCAAAAAGTTTGACTTCAGTCTTCCTGAAAAATACCAGGACTCCTTAAGTATGTGGGTCTCCTGGGAAAGCAGTGGCTTATGGAGTCTATCAGCAGAAACTTCAAATGACCAAGTTTTAGACTCCTGGGCTGGTACAGTAGATCTTAATGGTGGTTTTAAAACATTGTTATGTACTTTGGGGATCATGAAAAAGGTTGGAATAATGGTTGATTTTTTTAAATGAAATAAAACCCTCTGATAAAGCATCTTCTAAAAACACATCTATTTTTCTATTTGCTAAGTAGACCTTATTTTTAGAAACTGCAAATTATGTTTCAATATTATGTAATATGGGAAAACATATCACCTACATCCTTTGTCAGCTTTCATAATTCTTAAGGTCTTACATTTACTCAGGCTCAATAACAAATTGCACTTTTTCTGAGTAATGTTAAAAACTCTAAGTTAATTGGTTTTAGAAGCACCAATACTATAAAAATAATTTTCAGAAGCTAATGCAAATATGTATACCAGAGAATTAGATGTGGGATTGTAAACACTTCATTTACAAAACTGTTGTGATCTCAAAGGCTCATCCAAATCAGCATTGTGAAGTTCAAAGGAGACATGTATCTGTCTTACAAATAATTTGAATTAATTTAAGAAGTCTATTAAGTCAGAATCCAAAGAAGGGATGAAGGTACAACCTTTTTCAAAGAGGGAGGAAGTGTTCATTGGTAATCATTAAATGGCTACAATTAAAAAGATTTAAAGCAATTTTAGTCAATAAAATACCACTGTACTCCTACTGAATTAGGGATTTTCTAAACTCAGTGTGTGCTAAATCAATTCCTTCCTTTCCCTTTTCCTCTCACCCTTCCTCTTCCCCTTTTGAACTGTCCCTTGTCTTTCTTGCCCCAATTAACCCACTGTTTTGGTGATAGGGATGGTAATTCCCCTCTGACAATTTGGGAAGCTTGGTAATCTTTTAATCTGCAGACTAATGGTAATTCTAAAGGGACTGTCAGCATGCAATTAGGGTCAACCATAGAATTATCAAAAAACAAGTCGTCATGTAAATGAACAGTATCTGCATTAACTGAACATATATCTGTGTCAACAGTAGTTCTATTGTGAAGTGATCCTGACTACATGACTGTTAAATCTAAGTGGGAATATTGTGGACATTTGAACTTGATGAATGTCCCTTGCATTTTTTTACATTTTCTAGTTTTGATCTTAAAACAAAATTGATCAATCCTGTCCAAAACCCGAAAACACTCAACATATACATATTAAACAAAAGGTCATCTTTAATCTGATTGTTGAGTACTTTAACTTCATTCAACAGAAAAATAATTCATCATTCTGCTTAATCATCAGCTGCAGTAATTAAAGGTCCTGCTTGCTGAACAGCTTAATTTGACCATGGTAAAAAGCAGAGCAAAAGTCTGTTCCGTTCAAAAATCTAAGGTACCTATTGAAACTATATCTAATTTAAAACATTCTTTCAAATAGGCATTATCAAGCTAGAGCTTATGTTACTTCATTAATTTCTTCTCAAAAATATTAATAGAATCAATCAAACTATTGCTGTCCACTTCCACAGGCATAACTCATGCTGATGAAGAAAAATTGGTCATTAGCCAGCCCTCAAAGTCAGCCATATCTGTGGGTTTTTTGGGAAAAACTGTCCATGTGTTGTTAAAATGAAGCCACTCTGCTACATTACAACAGACAGAACCTGCAGGACAGGCATTGGAACCTTCTCCATTACAATGGAAACTTTCAACTTCTGAATTCATGGTGAAATGGTCAGGTAAAACAGCTTGTTATCTATTGAACTGATAAATAAACCTCAAACAACTGGTTGTACCTTTGATATATCTTATAAAGTTGGAGACATCTGTTTCAATCTCTTGCCACTATTTTGGTTACTAAACTGAGCAACCCAACACTCCCACTATGCCTAGCTATTTTAGTCAATTTGATGATTGTCTGATCATGGTTTAAAAAGTGCATAATTAAATACTTACATTTTGCCTCACACAAACAGTAGACACATTATAGTTTTCTAACCCACTTTACCTAAAGTACAGCAGTCCTGCACAATCAAAATGACTGTTGAAATTGAGCAAACAACAAAACATTCAGTTAGTTTCATTGACAGGCATCCCCACCCGGGTCTATATCACGGCATCAAAAAGGATGTTATCTGAACAACTTACAAATCAAAATTGCTATTCATCAAGGTGTGTTTTGTGAAATTGTGGTAGGATGAAGATCAGAAAATTTGACCTTTCCTCACTGTAGTGCAATCTTGGTGCAGCCCCCCACAAGAGTGACTTCGATGAACAATTATTAAGCTGTTCAGTTAACATCCTTTTCGATGCTGTGATATAAACCCCCCACCCTATTACTTGCAGTTACAGTCACTTTGCCAAATGCTGTAGGAAGCAGTTTTTATCATCGACGTGCAGCCCGCCCCAGACCCAGGATCAACAGCCATGTTGTTTGCTGTGCATGCCATTTATACCTGATTATTCTGAAAAATAAAATAAATAAATAAATAAAAAAACAAACAAACAAAACATGAAGGTTATTTAAAATTTTCTTCACATAAATAGACATTAAAAACAATAAATTATTCCAAATTAGTTTACACAGATGCTCAGTATTCATGCAAAACTATAATTAATGTTTTAAATGAGTAAAAATGAAAAAGGGTGTGTGTGTGTGTGTGTGTGTGTGTGTGTGTGTGTGTGTGTGTGTGTGCGTTTGTGTATCATGGAAACTGAATGAAATCTTATCCAGTTCCATCTGGAGCTGCACAGGTGCCATGTAATCTGATGGGACAGTTATCTTGTAAACATCAGTCATTTGTGCAGCTCTGGGTGTAGCAGGCAGAAACTGTCACCCAACCACCTCAGGTGAGCAGAGAGAAGGCATCATCACAAAAAAAATATTAAAACAATCTAATTCTCTTTTTTCTAAAACTGTAGCTTTTCAAAAAGATACAGTACATAACTGAATGCAGGAAGTTATTGCTACTGGATCCAATAGGCATTCACAAGGTTGCTGTAAGATCAACCAGATAGTTATCCTTTCAAGTATGGGAAAATATGCTTTTTCTCAATTTTTCCAAATATCATATGTTCCATTTTCATTCATGCAGTTAAAGATGCACCATCATTGTATTTAGCAAATGTAATTATGCATCACCAGCTTCTCGACTGTGTGAAATATTTAGGTTTTATGGGAAACACTCATAGAAAAGAGGCACTATTTTTACAACTTACGCTAAGTGTGATCCCACAACACAATGCAGATGGTGCAGTAGGCCTAACTGAGGTAACAAAGTGACTACCAGATTCAACTGTCATTATCCTACTCTCCTACTCCCTGTTATACTGTCCATTGCTACTGCTGCTCTGTCTCCCCCTATCACCTATGCAACTGAGGAAGACTGCGTCATAACAGCCCCCTAATCTGAATGAATAAGATTATGTCTGATGTAAAGAATGCATATTCTTAAGGCTGAGAACAGTGATAAACCACAAGTTAGCAAAGAAGTTGCTTAGTTCATATAAATCCAACTCCAAAGAAATCCCAAGAACTTTATTGCAACAACAATGCTTTTGGATACAAATCCTTCATCAGTGTTAGTATATCTCTAAGAGCATTCAAATCAGTTATATACATTTTTGAAAAAGTCACATGAACAAAGTCAGCCTATAAAAACGTTAGATTAATTAACCACATTAAATACCAGTTAAAAACAATCAATAAACTTCAAAACCATATAAATATTAAAATGCATTAAATATATTTCCTTAGTGTAAATCATTCTGTTTTTTAACCAAAATAGGTTTTATGCTAACCATATTGTTTAAACCTGGCTCAGCATCAGCTTTCAGCCTAATTAATCATTAGTGGACCGGAGTTCCACTGTGGCGACCCCTAACGGGGAAAAGCTGAAAGAAGAAGATTCTCTGGTTTCTAGTGCATTGTTTAAATCACCACCTTTGATTTGTTTATGTACTGTATCTATCACTCTCAACTTAAAAGTATGTTCAGAACCTTTTTCTAATACATGCTTACTCAGCGTATTTATTTCAACTTGCCTACATATATTTGATTTATGATCTATTATGCACGCTTTTAATTTTCTACTACTCTTGCCTACATAAATAGATGAACATAATGAGCATGTCACTAAATAGACAATATTAGCTGTATTACAAGTAGCTGCACATTTTAATATATAAGTTTCTCCATTATTTGGATGTTTGAACCTAGTGCTATCTTTTTTATAAATATCTTCACAACAGCTACAATTCATACAAGAATATGTGCCAGCTTTAAGGGCATGTTGTTGTTTCCTTATACTTTCAAAATCTTTATAACATAATTTCATTTTGAAATTCTGAGAATTTCTATATGCAAAGCTAAGCTTGTCTTCTAGTATCTGCCATAACTCTGGCATAGCCATCAGTATACTCCATTTTTTCAATTATTTTCTTAACACCTTCAGTTCTTAAGTTATACGTTGTCAAATACCTAAATTTCTCCACTTTAGATACATGGGGTATCGAAGCAGGTTGTTCCATATTAAAAACTGCTACATTTTTCTCTTTTCTTTCATCTAATAACTCATCCATATATTGTCTAATCAGTGTCTGGGGATATCCCCTCTCCAAAAATTCATTAGCCATTTCTTCTAATTGATATTTCCATATTTCATCATTGGTGTTCAGCCTATTCACTCTTGTTATCTGTGCCCTTATTATTCCTTTAAATACATGTGGTGGGTACATGCTCTTTTTATGTACATATTGATTCACCTGTATTTTCTTTTTATAAACACTGGTTTGAATCGCCCATAGTACAAAACATTATCTTTCATTTTGTTCTGTGCACTAAATATTGCATTCTCCTCCCACTGATGCATTATAAAATTTGCATAGGTGTTAGCCATTGCCATACCCATGGCTACACCCACTACCTGGAGATAAGGTTGTTCATCAAACAAAAACATATTTTTTGTTAGAACTACATGCAACAGATGACATATATTTTCTTTTTATCCTTGTTGCATTTCTGTCTCTTCAATGAGTAAACTACAAATAGCTTCTACCCCATATTCATTCGGTATCACTATAAATAATGAGTTTACATCTAGTGTAGCAAATAGAAAATCTGTACAAACATTAGACACATGCCATTTTTTAATTTATACAGAAAATCATTTGTGTCTTTTATATAACTCTTGCAGCATGGCAAATATTTACTTAAAACTGTTTGAAGATATATTGACACTGGTTCAGTTACCCATCCCCTGCCTGAGACTATCGGTCTCATTGGGGAATGGGTCATAGATTTATGGAGTTTAGGAATTCTATAAATTATTGGTATTTTATGGCAAGGAATTGTAAAAAAAGTGAACATTTCTATCATTAAATTGTTATTAAATTGCATATCATAAATATACATATTATATTCACTGATGCATTCTTTAACATCCAGAAAACGTATCTTCTTAAAGGTTTTTTCATCATTCAAAAATGTATGCATTGCACACATATATTTCTCCTTGTCCATTACTACAGTTGTCCTTCCCTTATCAGCTTGTTTGATAACTATCTCATTATTCATTTGCAATTGTTTAGACCCTTCATTTTCTTGATATGTTAACTTATAATACCTCTTTTTAACTTTTTTTAAATACAAATCTCTTAGTTAGTTTTCACATATATCATGAAATGCCATTACTAAAGGAAAACCTGGTATAAATAAACTTTTTTCTTACAACCATCAACTGCATCAATATGCTGTTTATTTCTAGAAATAAGTTTAAGGTTTAACTTTCTAATAAACATTTTCAAACCTGTTAAAGCATTCAGAATATCATCCAATGAACATGGTATACATTTCAGTCCTTTCTCTATCAATGTCTTTTGTGCAAACCAAAGTTTATAGTTAGAGAGATTAACAATACCTGCTATGTTATCAGTCAAAGTCGTGCAGTTTTGTTTTGAAAAAAAATGGGCTGCTGTTCTTGCGCTTTATAGCATTGCCCATATTGTTGTTTGGTTGCCGATGCAACAAATGACCCCTCAAGTGCCCTTGTTGATAAGTAGTTACCTTTTCTGCCACTTCTAATTGAAAAACGGCTTTTAAAAAAATCCAGATTTTGAGTAGCATTTTTAGCTGTCACTTCTTTCTGCTGAATGCCAGTTAATATAGTTATGGAAGCACTTGGTGAACCATCTACTGCTTTTTGAGTATTTGAAACAGTACCTTGAACTTCCCCCTTCTCCCCCTCTATCATTGGTTGTTTGGAACTGTCAGTAGAGGAAGAAGGAATATTCTTTTCTTGTACTGATGATGTCATCGAACTAACTGTGTTATGAATATTCATACACTCATTAATATTCATATTGGTTTCCATGGTGTTGTTCTCCATTGAGACAGAGTAAAGATGATACATTCCCCCTTGCAACTTTGTTTACGGGGATTTTTTTACTCTGTTTTGAGCCAGAAAAAATGTGACCCATCTTATAATCATTCATACCTCATAAAAGCTTATGTTTCTTTATGGCTTCCAATTTACTATCTAGTTGCTGTAATCTGTCCAGCATTAGATGATACAAATGTTATATACCAGGAAGGTGTAAGCTGACAGAGAGTTCACTTTCCATTTTCATGATTTCATTCATCATTTCTGATTTAATAGAAGTAAAAAATTCATTCATTAATAGCATGTAGTCTGCACTGAGCTTCAAATTTAGCTGTTGCCATTTTTTCAGAAGCTCTGGATAAGTATTCGCATATGATAGCATTTTTGAACACACAAGCCTCTAGGTGCAATCCCCAGCTCCAAATAAGCTTTAAAGCTTAGTCGCTTCCACTGGAGCTGTTTAAAGGCTTGCACTCTTCTTTCTAGTGCTAATGCTAATGCTAAGGATAATGAGGCTGAGAGTTGATGCTGATCCAGGATTAAACAATATGGTTAGTATAAAACCTATTTTGGTTAAAAATCAGAACAATTTACACTAAGGAAAATATATTCAATGTATTTTAATATTTTATATAGTTTTCAAAGTTTATTGATTGTTTTTAACTGGTATTTAATGTGGTTAATTAATCTTATATTTTATAGGCTGACTGTATTCATGTGACATTTTCAAGAATGTATATAACTGATATGAACTCTTTTAGAGATATACTAACATTGATGAAGGATTTGTATCCGAAAGCTTTGTTGTAATAACGTTCTTGGTATTTCTTTGGAGTTGGATTTATATGATCTAAAGAATGCTCAGTTCATGGACAGCCTTGCACAGCCTGTCTGTGATTAATGCACACAGCATTTTATTCTGTGTTTATTTTGCTATAGGTCATAGCTGTGAACAGATGCTGACTCTTTGATACTATCACAATGTAGTGTGCTACCTTCTGCCATTCATGTGGCACCATTAATGTCTCTTCATTCCTGGACTCTCTGAAATGGCATTGCACTGTTGTTTCTAGCACTATGCTCTGCCATTCTGGAATGTTCCCTTGCTGCTATAGCTGTTAAGGTAGAACCATATTATGCAGTATGGCACGCACCACAAAACGATTTGCTGCAGGTTTTCAGTTCATATTGCAGTACCCTGTCTAATGTGTCCAGTAGGTGGAAGCACCATTTCAGCTGTCCAATCTCATGCACTACAAAGTGACATTTTTCTACACTGATATGGTGAGCTTCTTCCACAGTGCTGCAGGGACTGGAGTTGGGAATTATCATCTATGTCTTCAAGACATATCCAGCATCATCTGCAGCATAGTGTGTATTCATTAAGAGCTGTGCAATGCATATACCTGTTCACCTGTTAACGAAATGACCCCATGAGAACTCTCTCCACACAATCTGTTGATAAAGGTCAGACATTTGCCATATATGGACCTGATGAGAGTAGCTCAGGCACACATGATATAAAATGCCCTTGGTATTATACACTACCTGACAGTCGAGGGTGTCCAAGCCTTTCCAATTGATATATATCAGTTCTTGTGGATATAATGGGGCCTTAATTTGAGTGCAAGATAAGGCTTCCAGGGTATCATAGAAGAGAAATATGCTGTAAAATACCTTCCTATTGATGGTGCTCTCCTTTGCAGACATGGAGAACAAGATATGTTGTTACACGTGCTTCAGCATGATGTCAAGGAGCATAAAATATGTTAGACTCTTGCCTGTGTTAATACTGACATGTTCCCTGTTTGTTGCAGAAAAGGTCCATCTAGCAGAAATGGTTAATGCTTCACATGCCTTTTCATTGATTGGGGTGGGTATTCCATGTATCATCCTTATTTCTGTTTGGGGTGACAGTTTAACTAGCTCCCTTTTGATATCTGTGTTAATCATGTTTTATAGCTGGTACTAGGTGCTAGTGTATAAGACATTGCTGGTACCTTATGCAATGCCACAGATGGACTTGACACACAATGTTGCTGGCACTGGCACTGACTATGGTGATTAACAGATTATTCAACTACAGCACCAGCTTGCCCCAGTCATATGTATAACATACACAAAAACTCATTAGTGTTCAGGACAGATCTACAAAGTGTTACACTGCACTTGCTTTATATGTTTCTGAATCACTCTGCCATGGTTTTTGCTGTCATTCGGATAATCTGCATGCCACATTTCCATAAAATAGCTAATTTCTATATTATGATTATTATTATTATTATTATTATTATTATTATTATAGGTTCATAGATGTTTACTAGGCTAATGATCACAAGGGCCTTTAAAAGCTTAGCCATGCATTCCAAATCTCTGACAAGTTTTGATACCCTTGATCAGTGTATACAGGGGTTTGGAAGATGAAACATTTATACACAAGAGCCTGAGAGATGAGCCTTTTATATATTGTTTGTGTCCATTAGATACATAGGTGGCAGACCAGGGATGAAGTTTTTGTTCCCCATCCAATTGTCCAAGTTGCACTTGAATTGGTTTATGGAGGAACTCTGCTTCAAATGGATGGGGATCCTGTTTCATGTGCCTACAGTAGTGAGTAATCAATCTATATTGTGCAACTTATAAACAAAAGTATGGCATCTAAGTCCAAGGAAGTAATTGTTCCAGTGCATTCGGCATTCAAAAGCTTTTTCATTGAGTACAGTGCCCGCTTAGGTATGTACCTCATCAGGCATAGTAAACAACTGGAACATCCACAGAGTTGCCTCACTAAAAGAATACAAGGCATTAAGTAAAATGTCCTATGTAGACTGCCTCAATACCCTATCCAACATTTTGAGGGAGATCTATGCCTGGCATACAGGGCATTGTCAGACTCCACTCTGATGGACCTCCTGCATATCCACATAAAAAAAAAAAAAAAAAAAAAAAAAAAAAAAGCAGCACCAGAATTACCTGTTCTAAAGACTTAAACCTTGCCTGAGATATAAATAGGACCAGCTAAAGAGACAGGTATGTATCCCAGAGGCTACCTATTATACGTTCTTGGCATTTAGTTTTCGTCCACAGCTCTGACACCAGTTGTTTGTCTGTGTCAGCTCCTCCTCCTCCGGGAGAACATTTGTGTCAGTGTGGGATTCAATGAAAGCTCCTAATTTGCAATCATCTGCAAACTTAGTCAGCCAGAGACCAAAGACATTGGCCTTGACTTCAGAGAAGTACATGCCAAAAAGGAGCGGTCCAAGGACTGATCCCTGAGGGACTCCACTTGTGACTGGCCTCTTTGTGGAGGTGGATTCCCCAATTTGAACTTCCTGGATCCTGTCAGTGAGTCATTTGGCTATCCACCAGGTGACATACGCATTTGTACCTAACCTCATGAGTTTGTCAACAATGCCCGAGTGGGGTATTGTGTCATATGACTTGGCCAGGTCAAGGTAGGCAGCGTGAACTATTTTTCCCCTCATCCATTGCTTTGGTTACCTTCTCAAAGAACTCCAGCAGGTTGAGTAGGCATGATCTGCCCTTGCCAGAACCAAATTGGGTTGGGTCTAGTGTATAGAGGTTTACTATATCTCTGTTGAACATTTCCATGATAATTCTTTACATGGATTTACATATAAGACTAGTTAGACTTATGAGACTGTAGTTTCCAGAGTCTGTTGATAGCCCACCTTTGTGCAGAGGGATGAATGTTGCTCTTCTCCATTCATGGGGCATGAAGCCTGTTTGAAGGATATAGTTAATTACTAATTCCAGAGGCCCTGATAGGTCATATTTCATGCTATTTAGAAGGCATCCTGGGATATTGTCTGGGCCCATTGATGCAGTGTTCTTGGTCTTAGAAAGAGCATTAAGGACCTGTCCCTTAGTGATGGTAGAGGGAGTTATATTTATGGTATTTCATGAGGGAAGGTTTAGAGGGAGAGAGGAGTAAAGCTGGAGCTGAATTTATCAGCCAGGAGGTTTGCTATATCTTCTGACTCAGTATAGGTGCTCCATTTACAATGAGCTCTGCACACAATTGTTCATTGCCCTTGAGGTTGCAGACATAGCTAAAGAATAAATTGTGGTTGTACTTGGCCTGGGAGGCCAAACTTATTCAAATTTGACTTTGGTAGACATTTATTTTTCCTCTGAGTTTTTTGTTTAGTTTGATGAGAGTGCTTTTATCCTGCTGGGTGCTGCACCTCCTAATTTTTGCCATGATTTTCTTCCTTCTGTTATACAATCTATTGCTTTTATGATTCCTCCAGGGTGGCTTCTTTTTGTGTTAGTTCTGTACTTCTTCCTGGTGGGTACAGCTGCCTGTATGCAGCTATTAACATGCTTGTGCAGGGTTTCTGTGAACAGTTCTGCATAGGCAGCAGTGTTCTCATGGTTTATGGAGGCCTGAAATGTTCTTGGTTATCACTTAATAGCAGGAGGTTAGCCTTAGAGTAGCTCCTGAATATTCCAGGTTTAGCTGGAGGTCCAGGTTTTATTTTTACTTCAAATGAGACCATTTTGTGGTCTGGCCTTACCAGGGAAGATGTTTCAGTAGGAGATGTGCAGCACTCTCCCATATTAGTGAGGACCAGGTCCAGTATGATTGTACCCCTGGTTGGTATATTGATTATCCGGTCCAGAGAGTTTGTTTACAAAATCCAGGAATCTATGTGCCTGTACATTTGCTGTCATATAGGATTCCCAGTTAATAGGGGCGTAATTAAAGTTATCCATGAATATGGTATTCAGTTAGATGGTTAGTGTTTCAAATAAGTTTAAATGTATGGTATGGCTTCCCTGAGTTATAGAGGGGGGACATATAGCTTGCAAGGAAGTGGTATTGGATTTTGCCTATATTGATTTGAACATGGGAACAGCTGAAGTGGATTGAACTGATTGACCAGCCTTGAAGTATATTTATTTTTGATGTAAATAGAGATACCTCCACCTTTAGTCCCTGCCTGTGAAGTAGCTGGTCTAAAGGTGTGGAATCCATTATACCCTTGCACTGCTGGTGTGCTCTACACAGCTTTAAACCATGTCTCAGTGACCACACAGATGTCAGCATTCTCTAGAGTGAAGAGAGCTTCCAGGGAGTTTAGTTTTTTGTTTAGACTCCTAACACTGAGTAGTAATACCTTTAGATTTTCTTGGTTTTAATTTGCTATGTCAGAAGTACTTTCCAATATAGCAAATTATTATTATTATTATTATTTTTTAATTATTATTATTATTATTTTTTAATTATTATTATTATTATTATTATTATTATTCAGTCATTTTCATGCATTGCACATTATGAAACCGTTCTAGCTCTGTCTTAGAATTGCCCATCCCATGTCTGATACCACTATATCTGCTTTTTTGCACTGTACCTTTACCTGAATGTATATAAATCCTGGCCTTCGTGTCTTGTGATGTCAGTCCAATAAAAATAACACTGACATTATGATATACAATAAGTATAAAACCACAATTTTGAAAATTACCTCATCCAAATATTAATTTTCCTGATGAATACCCCCATTGCCTGCCCGTCCTAAAGATAATACTCAACTAGCATTTGAGCTAGTGGATTGCGGTTTCATTTCATACATTAAATGTACATTGTTGATAATCTGCCATTCACCATATTTTATACTGTGTGTGCCTATCTAATGTTCTTCTTTTTGCAGTATAGAAAAGTAGGTGCTGTTTGCCATGCTTTATACTTTAATGAACTAGTTTGTCTGCATCTCATTTTTTTGGATCATTTTCTGCTTCTCTTTATTAGCAAAATGAAATCCCCTCAACATTTTTTTCTCGTTGTTATCTAGTGGACTTCAGATGAAAATTTCAATAAAATATAAACTGTACTAAATACAAATACTGCAGAATAACAGAACATTTCACGATCTCACTCTGAAATTTGCAACAGCAAAAGTGATATGTTAGTTTTTATCCAGTTCTTTAAACTGCATCATACCACTGAATTTCCATTCCCCAAAAATGTGGAAAAAGCCACAAATATACTTTTTTTTTTTTTTTTTGAGGAAAGATTCATAAAATCAGGGACAGTTTTTAAGTATTACTCTAAATCACTTAAATATTAATAGATCAGCAGGTTTTGTATCAATATGCATTTTCTGAACAATAAGTATTAAGCTCTGATGTCTAGCATTAGTGATTGGTTGCAATTATCAATAATTTATTAGAAAATCGGAAAAAAATGTGGGTGTCAGGGCAAAAATAAGAAGTATAACTAGAGACAGTTGGAAAGCATGAGCCACATGAATACAATCTCCCTGATCCCAAGTACCTGATTCTAAAATTTTAAAGTTTTGTATTTATTGTGTCTGATGTGAGACTACAGTTGTGCAAGCCATTTTTCCCTCTTGCAGAGGGTTGTTGGTATTCCTTTTTCTGCACTGCTGTTGTACCAAGAAAGTGGCATGCATAAATAAGATCATATAAATCTGACGGGAGCATGACTCTCTGAAAGAAAAAAAGTGTGTCAGTAATATCACCTGTAATTACTGTGATATTTCCTTTCAATGACTTTGACTTATCTTCCTGTCAAGATGGCATGCTTTTGGTTTTCATGGGGGACGTGATTATCATAAGTTAGTCTATGAGTTCTAGCTAACATAAGAAATTCCAAGAAATGATCAGCCTTTATGACATTTGAAATACGTCATCTCTTCTGTGTTAGAATATGAAAGAATAAAGCTTCACAGTCCTTCAGAGCACAGAAGTCTTTGTATTTCTTAGTCTCTATATTTTTGTAATGTTTTCTCTGTGGTCATCAGGTTTTCCCATTCAACAGTTTGCTATTGCCCATTATCAGAGTTAATGTCTCACTGATAAGGTAAGGGTTGTCATTATAACCTCATACTTCATAGCTCTAACTGTATATCATATGTTGCCTAAAATATTCCATTTGTGCATTTTCTTACTAAGCATAACCAAGATGTTTTTAATATCTAATCATATTTCTAGGCCACTAACCTCATTATCTTTCATTAAGCATATCCTCAATTGCCTTGTTTATAGTATGGTCCCTAAGAAAAAGGTACTAGTGCTAATGCGAGCCTGACACATTATTGTCTGTCCTTTACAACCAGCAGACACAGTAAAGCTTTGATGGAATCTAGATACATACTCACAGCATCTATACCACTGTCAAACATACTATTGGTCATTATAACTGTTAAAAATCTTACAGAAATCTTCAGTGCAACCTGTCATCAACATTTCCTTAGGTGCAGTTAAGCCTGTTAACTTTAGTTAGCCATGCACGTCAGCTTGTATGACATAAACCCATGCTTCTTCCTTTGTGTATTTGATTACTTCACCTTTGTGGGTATAATCAGCATGTTTAGTAAGCCAAGCAGCTAATTTTATGTTTAAGTGCATTGTGCAGATTTCAAACAAAAAAGGATCTAACATAAAGTCCTACAAAGCAATTCAACATTTATTATCCTTTTTACTAATGGCATGACTGATGTTCACTGATATGTTGATGTCATGCAGTCTCTTATGTATGCTTGCATGTATTTATAAGTTTATTTATAATTGTTTTATTGATATTCAAATGAAAGATTCCACTTATAGTGAAGTCCAAGGAGAAAAATCTCCAGACAATCACATTACTAAAAGTGTCTCAAATGCACAATATTGCAATATAATAACATCTGAACAGTGTGTAATCTTTGAACAGACTGTGGCTGTAGACTTTTGATTATAATTCTCTATGTACCATCAGGACACCAGATTAATTGAGATTAATTATGATGTGTTTATAATATGTTAGTCAGACTCCAGTGTAAACATAAGGCACCATTCATAATCTCAACCTAGGACCAATAGCAAGGTTGTGATAATGAGGAAAAAGAGAGCATTCATTCAGACAGCAGTTGCGGAGCGTGCTAAATAAAGCAGGACAACTTGAATCGGCGTTGATAATGGGCTACCCGAATGCACATAATGGGACAGACAGAACAGGATATGAGGACTGCTTGGGTCCACATGGGTGGGGAAACAGGAATAAAGAAGGGGATGCCATTCTTGACTTCTGTCAGGCAAATGGCTTGCTAGGGGCAAATACATGGCTCAGCAAGAGAGACAGGCATAACATCACATACAAGAATGACCAATGGACAACTTAGGTAGACTTCTTCTTAGTATGGAAAGGGTGCTGGGAAAGAATCAATGATTTCAAAGTGACTCCTGTTGAAACAGTCAGTCTACAGCATAAACCACTTTTTGCTACAACCACTAGGAAGCAGTGGTCACAGACGGCTCTAAGTTCAACGGAGACTGGGCTGAAGACCGTGAAGGTAATTGGAGCAAAAGCTCAAGAATTTAAGTTTTTACTCAGGGATCTAGCACCTCAGGAAGAAGAGGAAATGACTGGAGTTCAAGAAGGATGGTGGTGGCAACACAAAACTACATGTGTGAGGATTATAGAACAGATTTGCTGCCGAGCCAGGTATGGAAATAAGGTACATAAGGAAAGCTGGTGGTGGAATGCAAAAGTCCAGAAAGTCATCAAATGAAAGGAGGAGTGCAAGGAAAAAGTGGGAGCTAGAAAAGATGGACCAGGCTAAGAAGGAATACTGGCTGGCTAACAAAGAGTCTAAGAGAAGAGTTAAAATAGTAAAGAAAAAGGCATTAAAGGCACTTTACCAGCTTCTGGAAAGTGATCGATTAGATGGCACAAAGACGCTATACCAGGTTGGATGGCAAAAAAATAAAAATAAAGAAGATAGTCTGACACCCTTCATAAGGGATACCAGCAACAACCTGCTCACCAGTCCAGAGGACTTCAAAGGAAGATGGAATGGGTATTTCCAGCAACTTCTGAATTAAGAAAACCCTACAGAAATTCTGCTGCCCCAGTCACAGCCTGCAGTGAAAAGGGGAGGAGGAGCCCACATTATAAGAAATAAGAACAGCGCTAAAGAAAATGAAATCATGGAAAGCAGCAGGATCAGATGAGGTCACAGTAGATATGATAAAGATGGTGAGTGAAATAGAGGAGAAATGGCTCTTGAAGGTACTCATAGCGTTATGAGGAAAAAAACATCTGATTGGAGAATAACCATACTAGTTCCAGTGTTCAAGAACAAAGGGAACATTCACATCTGTGGTCATTACAGAGGTCTCAAACTCCTGTCACATTGCACAAAGGTTCTGGGAACGGGAGTGATAAATGAATATGAAGAGTAGTAGAAAGCAAGAAGAGAGATGAGCAGTTTGGATTCAGACCAGGATGGAATACAACTGACCTAATGTTTGAAGAAGGTCAGATAGTTGAGAAGAAGCTAGAGATGAGGAAAGAGTCCACTGGGCATTCCTAGACTTGGATAGTACATATAACAAGGTCCCAAGAAAACTGATTTGGGCAGTCTTGTGGTGGTTCAAAGCCCCAGAAACATTTGTAGAATTAGTACAGGCTATGTACACTGACCCAATGACTGCATAACAAACAATCCGCCGGATTTACTATTCTTCCATGCAGGACTAGCTTAGTCCTGCACGGAAGCGACCATTTAAAAGCAGGATTGCAGAGTGCCATGCATATTAATGAAGGTGCACTGCCTGAGCTCCTAATCGTACACAGAGTGTGTAAGAGTGCAGGGGGTGTGTCTGAGAGCAGAACTCTCAGAATATACACTCCCCTGCAATGAACAGCAGAAAGCCCTAAAAGAATGAGCAAGACATATCATAGGTGTACTCATACCCACAGCAACATCCCCCCACATGTACAAGAGCAATAGTTAACACAAAAAATATAAAGATACTTTTTTATGAAAGAGATTAAATTTAACCATAGGTGCATGGGTTTGCCCATCGCTTAGTTATGGTTAATGCAGCTTAAATGGCAGAAGGGGATAAAAAGCAAGATATATGCAAATGAAGCAGGATAGCAATAGTACAGTGGGCAGAACATTTGCCTTACGAGCAGTCATTCCATTTTCCATGTCAAATCATGTTATGACCAATATTTTTAGTTGTATAACCTACTAAATAACATATATTTGTGAAAAGAAGTACTGCATTAAATGCAGATGTGAGGTGTCAGTGTCATAATGTTGCAAAGTCTACAGATAATCACATGTGCCCCATACAGTATATGTACACAGGAATAAGGAATACAAATAGAAGGTAAAATGTGTAATGAATGATAACTCCATACAGCTTCCAAATCCCCCACCTTCCCAAGAACCATTAGACATTACCGTCTAAATTATTGCAGTGGTAAGCAGGAGTAAGCGCTATTAAGTAAATGTAAGCACTATTAAGCAGTAGTAAGCAGGAGTAAGCATATGTAAACACCAGTAAGTGGGTTTAAGCCCGTTTGCACAGGGGTAAGCAATGCGCACACAGGTTAAGCAATATGGAAGCTAACTCTCTGCAAGCATACTTAACCAAAGGTTAGCACTGCTTGCCCTCGCGCAAACCTGCACAAATCCGCTTACAAGTTCTTAAAAGTGCCTTAATCACTCGGTATCCAATAGCTGCTGTTCTGTCCAGCAACAAAATAAACAGCCTTGCAGGTTTTGAACCCAGGACCCTATACACTATCATCACAGTAGTTAACCACCAAGCCATCACAGCAGTATTTAAGATTGAGGTATCACCAGACAAATCCTCACTATAGTAAAATCAAACTGTATATGTGAAAGGAATCAGTATACAGTCATATGTTCTGTAACCTACTACATAACATAAATATGTTAACTGGAGTACTGAAGTAAGCCCAGATGTGAGGTGTAATTGTAATAGAGTATTGAAGTCCACTATTACACACGAACCCTACAGAGTGTATGTTCACATAAATCATGTATACCAGACATATATATATATATATTATATATATATATATATATATATATATATATATATATATATATATAACATGTAATGAATAATAAATCAATGCCAAAAAGCAAATATAATGCAAAGTAAATATTAAGCAATGCAAAGCATTGCACAGGCCAGCTTAGTAGGTGTAAGCAATGTGTAGGCCAGCTAACTCAATTTGCCCAGTGGTATACCCCTTTAAACAATGACAAACATAGGTAAGCAGGTTTGCCCATAGCATAGCCTTTTCAAAACCGTCCAATCACGGCAAAGTGTGGGAAATTGGCCCTACTTAAACCCAACAGGCGGGAATACATCTCATAACTGATTGTAGCTTCCTCTTGCAGGTGCCATGTCAGGAATGGGAGAGGGAGTGTGTTTTCAGTTGCAGCACTGGGGCATCCAGGAGTCCAGAGTCATGGCAGGACTCCTTGTGAAAGACCATGAGCAGATACTGCAGCAGGGCCAGTACCAGGGTTCCCAATATAAAGCAGAAGCCTGGGACCATCTCGTCCGTGACCTCACCAGTGCCACTGGCATACCCCCAACTGGGGAGCAGGTCAGGCATCACTATGCCGACCTGAAGCGGTGAAAGGGGGATCTCTTGGATCAGTGGATCCAAGAGGCTAGGATGACAGGGGAGGTCCCAGTAGTGTGTAAGTATTACTCCACTACCTGTTTAATAATTTCCAGGTCATGTATATTATTGATAGGTATGGCTAAATATTCCTCTTATGTCCTTCACAGTGGCAAATGAGCGGGCTGTGAACCAGGAGGCCCATGGCTGTTTCTTGTAGAGGTTGCGATGCGAGGCAGGTTAGTAATACTCTTGCATGTACTGTCATAGGAAATAAATCTAACTGTATTAGTAAGTCAGTTGCCTGTGTAAAACCTGTATTGTATAAGGCAAACACTGCATGCACCAGAAAATATGGCAGGAAGAGTCTCATATAGGTTGTATGTAAATGAAAGCATAATAGCCTGACAATGAAGGTCTAACTGCTGGACTGCATGTGTTTACTCTGGTATTATATGGTAATGTAGATTTGCAATTACTTAACAGTACTGTTGTATTAAGCACTGTTACTCACACTGTGCAACATAAATTAAAAATGTGGAGGAATGTCTGTTTATGACTGGTATAATCCTCACAGGTCAGCTAGTACAACTGGGAGAGAAATAGAAAATAGTGAAAAGACAGACAACAAAATCCAAATAGCACACACACCTGAGACATGAATTGTTATACTTTTAGCACACAGAGCCATGGTTCAAATCCTGGGAGTGGTAGTAGTTTGCATACAGAATCATACCCCACAACTGTACAGATATGTCCAGAATGTCCAGTATATTGGCCCATATCTGCTGCCTGTCAGTGTGTCCTCCTGGGAAATCAGTGGGATGATCCCAGACGTATAGGATGCAAACAGGAAATACAAGTGATTATCACACATCTATAAGAACAAACCAGTCACTCTAGCAACTCCCCAAACTGTTATGAGAGTAATAAGCCAAGTATGTCCCATCTACACCCCCATGTTGTCAAGCTGTGACCAATGTGTGTACAGTAACAGAGTGAGATGTAAGTGCATAATACTAATGTAAAACTGGTACTTTGTGTGGAAAGTCAGGTAGTGCTAACAAACATTGCTCCCACAGATACATCAGATACGAACACTGTACCCAGAAATAAAAGAGTGATACCCTGTACTGGTACTGTTTACTTTGGTATTGTATGGCATTGTTAGTGTTGCAGTTGCTCTGAATAATAAGGTAGCACTTATCACTGTCACCCACACTCTGCTACATAATATAACTGTATGAGTGATGTAATACAATGTCAGAATGTAAAACCACAGGAGAATTATACACAGAAATCAGATAAGAGATATACAGCAATATCCATATAGCACACACAACTGTGATGGACAGTGTTTTAGTGTTAGCAGACACAGCCATGGTCTGAATCCTGGGAGTGGAAGTAGTCTGCATACAGAATCATACCCCACAACTGTACAGATATGTCCAGAATGTCCAGTATATTGGCCCATATCTGCTGCCTGTCACCCTGTCCCCCTGGTAAGCCTGTGGGATGATCCCAGACATTTAGGCTGCAAACAAGACATCCAACTGATTGTCAAACATCTAGGAGAACAAACCTGTCACTGTAGCAACTCCTAAAACTGTTAGGAGAGTAATAAGCCAAGTATGTCCTATCTACACCCCATGTTGTCAAGCTGTGACCAGAGTGTGCACAGTAACAGAGTGAGATAAGTGCATAATACTAATGTGAAAGCTGGTACTTGGTGTGGCAATATTCAGGTAGTGCTAACAAACATTGCTCCCACAGGTACTTCAGATACGAACACTGTGCCGAGAAATAAAAGCTTGATACCCTGTACTGGTACTGTTTACTCTGGTATTATATGGCATTGTGAGTGTTGCAGTTGCTCTGAATAATAAGGTATCACTGATCACTGTCACTGTGCTACATAATATAATTGTCTAGGAAATCCTGTATAAGAGTGTTGTAAGTCGCTAAAGGTTGAAGAGGGCAACACTCTACATATGTCCTGGTTCACCTGCATGTGGTCAAGACATGGCCAGTGTCTGTGCAAAAAGAGATGGACAGGCACATGCATAACATCAACCTGGAATCTGGGAGTATGTGTAGAAACAGTTAGTTAGTGTTAACAAACAATTCCTCCACAAGAATACAAGGTAAGAGGTGTATTCTGCAGGTAAAACCAGTTCATGTATATAGATGTTGACAGCCATATCACTGTCCAAACTAAGGCAATAGGGTAGTGTAATAATGCTTGTAAGGCACAGATAACAGCACTGACTAGGAAAGTAATGCAAACTACAGGAATGTACTAGTTGTTAATTGACATCGTTCTCCCCTCCCACAATATCTTCAACAATTCACCAAATACCCACCTCAACTGGTATGTGATGACTTCACTTTTATGTTGGGACATATGTCCTATTGTGTGATAATTATTTAAATCTGTTTCTATGCATGTGCTATGTTGAAATACTCCAACACTGGTGGCATGGTGCCATAAATGTACCTGCATGCTGTTGTTATTACCACTGTGGTCCCATATATGCATGTGTTCCGTTTGCTATGCAACTGTTCCATATCTGGTGTCTGGGTTAATGGGAATATCTATGCATGCTGTTATACCTAATCCCAGGATGTGTTGACTATTACTAACCCACATATGTTAATAAACCATAAACACCATAGCGCGTATGGGAATGCGGGTCCCAGCAGATCCACCTGTCCCACCTCAGCTGACCATGGCACCGGGCACCAGCACGTCTGCGGCCCAACCCGGGACCTCCTCATCAATTTCCAATTTCCCAACACCCCTCCCCATCAAGGTGTTTATCCCCCACATGTGTCATATACTGCCACTGTATGCGTCTTGTTTGTCTTGTCTGTTAACCTACCCAACCTACTTCGCCAAATATACCTATCCCTCCACAACATCCCACTCTCACCTGAAAAAAAGAAAAAGGGCAATTTGTTCCCAAAAACATATCGCCCCATACATAGTTGTCCATTTTGCACACATGTCCACTGGACACATGTAAAATGGTCAAATTGGCATCACAGCATATTATTGTTGTCCTTACCCCTCTCTCATGGGTTTGAGTATCCAAATCTACCTTCAAATTTAGTGTATATGCACAGCTATTGCTGTAGAAGAAATGGGCAGCTATGGACCTTCCCTATACCCTCCTGCACATCCCTAGCTATTTTCCCCACTGTCTTTCCCTCTTTGTGCCCCTTTTCACCACTTTCCTATCAACCCTTTTTTCTTTTCTTTTAAAGAAATTAGCACGGGGTAAGTGGGAGTAAGCACTTTTAAGCAGCAGTAAGCGGGTTTAAGCTTGTTTGTGTGGGGGTAAGCAATGCCTACATAGGTTAAGCAATTTAGCAGCTAACTGAGTATGAGAAACTGTAACCAGAAGTTAGCAGTGGTTACCTCTGCACAAACGCGCATAAAATAAACAGCCTTGGCAAGGCTCAAACCCAAAACCGGGAACATCATAACCAAAGTGATTTACCACTAAGCCATGTCAGATATACCTAACCCTGATGTTTTCACAAACATATCATCCAGCGAAGTCATTCAACAGTACAGGAAGTGTATTTAAACATGTAGATGTATGTGTGTGTGTGTTTGTGTGTGTGTATGTATATATATATATATATATATATATATATATATTTCTATCTAAATAGATATAGCTATATATGTAGATATAGATATGTATATATAAACACACACATATATATATATATATATATATACATATATATATATATATATATATATATATGTGTGTAAAATATATAATAGAGTAATGCAACTGCGAAACAGTTATATTAATACAGTACTCTGGAAAGGTTGACATATGTTGCTGTCCAGGCTGAGGCCTTCTAATAGTACAATAGTAAAGACAGACTGGGCCACAGGATAACATTCAATCAACAGTAAGTAGCAGCCTCTAACTACACTCTGTACACAATCCCTAGGGAGTAAAGACCTACAATGGGATGATCAGTTACATAACAAAGCATAACTGACACATTCAGAAACACACTGAAAACAGAACAGTCTGTATGGCAGGAAGCAGTAGGCCTGCATTTACCGAAGGTGAATTGTATGGTAATGTACATCCAGATACCTTAAGGCAGCTTACCCATGATACCCCCACATGTTGTAACAGCCTAGGTTAGTTATGGTGCTCCCCCCACCATACAGGGCAATATACCACTGTTACATACACTGGACTCTGGAGTGCATAAGGGCACATATGTATTGTGTAGATGAAGCCCACACATATATGGATCCAACCCCACAATATGTGTGGATGCCACATCAGCAGTGGACTGATGGCAGCAATGGCAGCATGACATACTCACAGCCCACTACATAACAACCCCTGACAGCATGTCATATGTACAAAGCCTAGTATGTAGGTGGAGGACAGAGGCTGGAATACAGGCCCATATGTGAAATACTGAGGTCATACACTAAGGAAGTCGCTGGTGTTACAGGATAGTCTGCACCATACCCTTAGTCAGGATTATGAAGTTAGAAACAGACATGGATGTAGCCATGTACTGATAGCACTCAACACACACACAGCCAGTGATATATCTGACACAAGACCTGTGTGGTGGACAGAAAACCTAATAGGCACACCTCTGGTTATTAAGTGGATAGGCCCACAGTTGATAGCTATGCAGACAGACCGCATTCCAAATTAAACTAGTATGTACACATAAACGCTGTAACACTGGTGCTATACAATGCATACAACACTACTCATACTCCGTAGTTCTGGAACCCCCTACAAATATGTAGCTGGCCTGAGTGTGTAGGCTCTCTGGTAAGAGGTATTGCGACTATTGGTCTGTAACACTGCTGCCCACACACAGGAAGAATGTCCACCATACAGGAAAGGTAAAGTGACCATGCCCACATGATGTAGGGGTTTATAGTAGTTGGTTGCCATGACAGTGGTAATTGGAAGTACTACACAGCATGCTGCATGCAGCTAGCAAGTGGAGGACAATGATTGGTGCAGAGGCCATCACCTGATCATGTGCATCACCTACAAAATCCATGCTGCAATCTATTCAAAGCGGCTCAATCCATTTACTGGAGGGAGACCGAGAGAGAGAGAGAGAGAGAAAGAGAGAGTGATTGAAAGGCAAAAACAAACAAACAAAAAAAAAGAGACTACATTCCCAGAACAGGTATGTGAAGCATATATGCATGCACTTGACCATAAGTACTAGGTCCATAATAATGGGATAGATGATGTGGAATGATTTATATGTGCCATCAGGTGTTGTTGTTGTAATGATGTTCTGCTGAACAACTGCTAAGGACAATAGAGTCTGTCCCTGTGGGTAGTGGGCCATACCCATCAACCGTGCAGAGCAGCACTGACTGATAAGATGTAAACCATCATAGTGTGTGTTGTGTAATGTGAAGTATGTATATTACTGTGGCCAATAGCTGGTGGTGGAAGTAATGCCATTATGATGGGCATGTCAGTTTCACAGCCCACCTCCTGCAGGATACTCAGGTTAACCTGTATTGTACCATGCAGGAATGCCATAGGTGTGTAATAGGGTTACCTGCAATCTGGCCCTACATATACCCACCTAGTGTCAGGCTGTGTCCATATGTGGCACCTGTCTGTGTTGTAGCAAGGCAGAACAGTGCAGCTGTGCAGGAAGGTGTTGCGAGAATGTGGACCTGATGTCTGAATGTACCCCATATATAGGTATGCATATGTGTGTATACATATATATATATATATATATATATATATATATATATATATATATATATATATATATATATATATATATATATATATATATATATATATATATACATGTATGCCTGCAAATATACAGATACCCATGTGCAGAAATATATATATATAAACGGATTCCATACATTTGGTCGAATTACACTTAGTCGAAAATGATACCAGGCATTGCACTTCACTGAAAGCTCACTTGACTGAAAGCTCACTTGACCGAAGTTCATTTGGTCGAAAATGGAATATAGCCCCTGCCCCACTGCAGTGCAACCCTGGAGTGAGATTATTAAATAAGGGGGGGTGTGGGGGGCACATCCCCCCACAATGGGAGGTGTGGAGGGTATAGCCCCCACATAATTTTAATGTATTCACTATTATAAGAAGGTATATCCATTAGAAATGCATTTATATATATATATATATATATATATATATATATATATATATATATATATATATATATCTTTATTAAAAACTATTGGCATAATATGGGGGCTACGCCCCCCACACTCCCCAATGTGGGGGCTGTGGCCCCTACATCCACCTTATTTAATATTCTCACTCCAGGGTTGCACTGCAGTGGGGCAGGGGCTATATTCCATTTTCGACCAAATGAACTTCGACCAAGTGAGCTTTCAGTCAAATAAGCTTTCAGTGAAGTGCAATGCCTGGAATCATTTTTGACTAAGTGTAATTCAATCAAATGTATGGAATCCATATAAACACATATATACAACATCATATATATCTACACATATATAGATATATACCTATATGCACATTTCTACATATATACAAACACACACGCAAACATATATGTATGTAAATACATGTCCCCTATATTACCACCACAGTGCTACATGCTATGTGTGAGGGAACAGCACACATAGCTATACACACAGATATCTACAGCTGTCAGTGTGTGCAGCATGGATGGGTATGTCACATGTGAACCCCTTGTTGGGACCACATTGCCCTTATCTGTGAAGTACAGAATGGAAATATGGGGAAGTATGACAGGTATAGTTGTGGAGGTGGTCAGGGTTGGTAGATATAGAGGACAGCCTACAGGGGTAGTATGTGACTCATGTGGTGGTAAACACGCTGGATGATGTGTGTGGTCTGTGATGTGGATGCCCCATGGGCCTCAATATGGACACAATGGGAACAAGCCTCCCTCCCACTGCTACTCACAACAGCAGTCCATGTCCTGAAGGTGCCTGGCCTGGAGGCTGAGCAGGAGCAGCATGTGGACCCTGTGAATGTGTACTGGGTGCTTCAAAGTGATGTAGCACATCCCACATGTATCTGTGGAGCCTGTTGTAGAACAGACCCTGGACCTGACCTCAGGGGACAAGATCATGTCTGTGTGTGCCCCTAGGGGGGACAACATCCCCTGAGGTGGTTCCACCTGAAGGTATTGCTGGACAAGTACATGAAGAGGCCCAAGGGTGGGTCACACATGTGGTGTGGCCTGGTAACATGGGCAGATGAGTTTGGAGAGGGGATTCTGCTGGCCAATATTACATATACATGCTATTGTGTCACTGTTATAGAACATATGTGGGTAGTAATAGTCTACACAATCCTGGAACATGTCCAACAGCATGCATAGATATTTCCAATAACACAGAATGTCAGATGTGCAGCAACCACATAGCAAGCATACCACAGGCATATATGGAAGCATAGTGGCCCTGATAATGACATGCAGGTGAATAGTCGGTAACAGGCCAGCAATGATAGTGTCCACACAGGGAACATGGCTACAAACACATTGCACAAAATGTGGTACAATACAATATCTGCCCCACTATTAGGTAAGTTGCAGCCATACCTATTGAGTTGTATGTACAGTTTGTTGTCACTGATATCATGGGGAGGGCAGTGATGTGTATTAAGAACTGTGGTAACCTTGCTGCATGACTTGCTCACACCTGTGTCCATCTTTATGTCTTTCAGGCAAGATGTCACATGGAAGGCTTCCGGCTTACTCAGCTGCTGAGTACAACATTGTGATAAACCACCTAGTACAGCACTACCCTGTCTTGTTTGGCCGGGCTGCCCATGATCAGCAGGAGCAGACCGCCCTGTGGAACGACCTAGTCCACAGGGTCAATGATGTTGGACTGCACAACCACAGTTATGAGCAGGTCTGGCATTGTTCTGACCTGCTTTGCAATGCCTATTGGCATGCTGCTGCAGTCTGGAGGGATCACTGCACAACAGGGTGGCCATGCCATCCATCCCCCTGACACATGTGGAGAAGCTCCTAGCCAGCCTTGTGGCACCTGCCGTCCACATAGCCACCAACAGCTGGACACCTTTGTGGAGGTGCGTGCTACCCACACACCAGCTGAGGAGCGTACAGGTAAGGCCACAGGGCACATCAGTAGACCACTGTTGCATATACATCCGCATTTGTACAGGTAGATCATGCGTAGCTGACATGTCATAGATATAGTTTGTTGCTGCATAGTAGTGATAAACAGATGTGCATATGTGGTAGTATTGTGGACATGTTTTGTTGATGCATTGTAATGCTGCACCCACCCTGTAGCAATGCCACAGGTGTGGCCAGTGACTTTGCATCTCTCACTCTCTTATGTAGGTCCCTCCAGTATACCACCAAGGCAGCAGCCTGTAGCTGGTGAGTATGGTTTATGTAGATGCTTGCCAATACACCGGGCATTTTATGGCTATGGTATATTCCATGCACACATCTAACTCACCTACCCAGAATGCATGTTGTACATGTACACGTATTGTTGCTGTTAAATGCACGGCATCACAGTGGTGACCATGATGGGGTATTGGAAGGGTATGTCAGACACCTGCATGATAACTAACATCCTGTCATTGTAGAATGTGTCCACAGGGAGTGACATAATGGTGGGAGACATGACCTACAGTAGGGATATGTTTGGAACAACACCCGTATACAGTGCAACACCAGTGTATATACCTGTAGAACAATGGCAACTGTTGCAGAGTTACACTATGGCATAAAGTATTACTGTGTTCCACATTATCAGCTGGGACTAGGCTGTAACATGTGGTGCTACGTGTATGGGACACTGCAAACTGACACACATGTGTAGGCCTTACTTGTCAAGCATCTGAAAAAAGGCTGAAGGTGAGAGGGTTTCAGCATGACACACCAGTGCACTGCAGCAGGGATCCTAAGGATGCTAAGAATGGCTGTATCTGCACGTAGTCAGGTTCAGAAACTGTGGCAGATGTAACCCTACCCCCACAACAATAGTGATGGCAGTGTGTGAACACCAAGGGATGTGCACATGAGTAGACCTTGCAATCATGCAGATTAGGGGGGACATGTGTAGGGCAGACTGAACATACACTGGCAAATGCAGATGGCCCATTCTAGTATACCCCTGCCAGGAGTAGTGACTGCTGTAGTACACATAGCAATAGGTGCAACAAATTGTCATGATAAGGGTGTGCACACATATGCCCACAAGGAGTGTATGCATCATGGTCAGCATCCACACACCTAACACATTCCGTAGACTGCATGTGAAAGTACAGGACATATGTCACATATCGGGCTCATGTACTGTTAATATATGCAGTGATGTGGTCCCATGGCAGATCAATGAAGAGTGAGTCATATCAATAAGGGTGTGTACACCCCCCATAGCCATGGTATGTTCTGATGGTTGTCAGTGTAATAGTATTGGATTGATCATACATGGTCCGTTGATGTTGAGAGCTGTAAATCAGACATCAGGCATTCACAAATGACATCTGTCCACATATCATCCCAGGTATGTGGTGCTGAAAAACATAGGGGCTATGAGCCTTAAAGCTGACATAACTGACACAGTACTACACATTCAGCAATGGCTTTTACATCTGTCAGGTGTTGTGCACAGTACATGGCTTGGTGTAGAACAGTTGCACAGCAATACTGTGTACATGGGTGCATTGGTATTCATGGGAAAGGGGCATCACCTAGTGACACAGCAGATGCATCACACACATGTATACTGTTGCTAGCATGGATTGACTATAGCTGCACTGCATGGTGTTGTGTACCATATGTTATGCATGTTGACAGATGGGTAATAGGAAGACTGTGTGTACTATCATTGTGCAACCTCACCTGTATGTGTGTGTGTGTGTGTGTGCATCCTGGTGGGTAGTTAGTTTGTCTGTAGGGTCACTCTGGTGAAGTGGAGGGAGGTTGATGCATGTAGGATGCATGTGCGTGCGTTTGTGTGGGTGGCCATGTATGCACATGTCTGATTGTGGGGTTGTTCCTACAGCAGTCCCTACCTTTGGGATTGTGTAGTACATGGACATGGGCTGTCACATGACAAACCAGGAAAACTTGTCATGTATGTAATCACAGGACAGCTGATAGTATAATAAGGTCTGTAGCATGGAACAGACATTGAGAGGGAAGGTTGACACCAGGTGTACCCTTAATATCATATTCAGCAGAGAGGTGATGGACAACCCATGTATGCAGCACTACAGATGCATTGGGGAATTACAAGTCAACACCAGGGAGTGTAAACATATATTACAGTTGTCACATGATGGGCTGCTTGAGCAGCATATCTGGCATGTACTGAGCAATACATACACATGACACTCAAATGCATGTTATTATGGAGTGGACATAGTAGCCCCGACATATAGGGGCCATGCTCATGATGTCCGGATATACACAGGGTGAACACTGAATGACAGCAGTGAGGCCATGTAAATCCACTCCACTCAGGTCAGGCAGGTAATGGAGTAACAGGTCTTGTGTTGTGATCACTTGTCTAGGCATTTAGAGAACTGATACGTTAATGAGTGGTATCAATAAGTGTATGTTACCAAGTGTGATGCAGGATGGGAAATGCAAGGGAATATACGTGGGACTGTCTGAAAAGTCACGTACAAGTAGGTATTAAGGTGTTGGGCATGTGCGTGTGTGTGTGTGTGTGTGTGTGTGTGTGTGTGTGTGTGTGTGTGTGTGTGTGCGTGTGTGTGTGTGTGCTGTTATGCAATGCTGTACAGGTCTTAAAGTGTGTTTATTGTTTTCCCCCACAAGTGGCGAGGTGGGTCAGTGTCCCGCCTGCATGCAATCTGATGCTGGTCTCCATACAGACACCGAAGATGATGATAGTACTGTTGAGGCACAGGTGGGATTGTCAGGGGCCAAAACAGCTCCATCATTTGACATCCACCTTTTAGCCACCCCTACCCCTCACACAGTTTCAGTGCCTATACATACCTCATCACCAGTGACCATAGCAGAGAGACAGCTGGCGTTTGGTGGCAGTGCACAGGAAAGTGTGGTAACCATGCCTACTGTGTCTGGTTGCAGCAGGCATAGCCAGATGTCTGGCAGGGCACCACATAGGCAGATGTCCCAGGGTGCTAGTGGTAGGGCTGCTGGTCATCATGCCCCTGGCAGACGTGACACAGCTGGTGCCAGCAGGCACATGTTTCAGGCTGTCAAGGTAGTGCAGGCACGTATGGAACATTACACCAGACAGGGCCTGAGGCTTCAGAGGGTTGCTCTCACATCTGCAAGAGACAACTCCCAGAAACTTTCTGGTGCCATCCGTGCATTAATTGAGCTCATGGATAGATGGTCTGGTGAGATGATGGCCCTCATCGACCATGGTCTGTCTGTGCTAGAACGTGTGGTGGGAGTGCAGCAATGGCCATGTGGACATAGACCAGCAACACCAACAGCTGACAGTTAACTTGAACATGCTAGAACACCAAGGGGTTCCCGTAGTGGCAGTACCAGCCCTGGCACTGCAGGGGGAAGCTGTTCACACCACATCACAGCAGGCCACGAGCACGTGGTCCTGGCCAGTCTCAGGAGTGACCTGGTTCCAGTGGACATTTGTCATCATCAGGTGAGAGTAGCACATCGAGGCATGTACCTGGATGTGCCCATGGAACCACTGACAGGCACAGTCCATGTGTCCGTGGCCAGAGGCAGTGAAACTGCACACCCTGCCAGGTATGGTCTGCAGCTGTCCATAAACACCTGTGTAGGGCAGCCACATGGCAGAACTGTGTGCATGCATACCCACACACTATACAAACACACCTAGGGCAACCCCATACCTACACACACCACATCACCACACACAGTTCACCTCATTACACCCCTCACCCACACACATGTTGTCAAATGTATGGCCCACACTCAGCCTTTGGCAAACCAACAACACATCCTGTGCCTATGATGATACCTGTGCCACATCCCTGTCATCCATACCATCAATGCAGGGAAAGGCTAATATGATTCTGATGCACTTGGTGACTGTACCACAGTGTACCACAGTACTGTAGTGTAACATGTTGTAAGGAGTAAAGTGTAATACATATATGTCATGTAGTGTAGCCATCTAGCAATGATGCATTATATCTGTTAATAACACTGGTTGATTGTGGTCTCAGTAATGTTATCCATTTGTGTTTTGGTGTACATGTGTCAGCACGAGGATGGTCTGCAGTCATATTCCACAATGGGGTATGGCACTGTGATGACGCCACGGCTGTGACATATCTGGGGTACAGTTGGACACATCACAGGTTTGTATAACAGGTATTGCCTGTGCCACATGGACATGTGACCCGCTGGGATGTGTATAATCTGCAACCTGATGTAGACCTATCCACATACATGCACACTCTTACTTGGCAACACTGGGACTAGACCCCTACCTAGGTATGTAGTGATACTGAAGTGTGTGGCTTTCATTGCACACACCACATAGCGTTTAAGGAGAAGTCTGTTCCAGGTTACATGTTACATGCAGAACATCCTCAGACATGTACAGTATGCTAATGGGGAATGTAGTGGGTGTATATGAACAATACATAGTGTGGCATACCTTCATATACACATTAACAGACACATAACAGGCAGACACACATCCAAGAGACCTGGGCCAATCGCTGCTAACTAACTTGACCGTGTGTCCAATGTGTTACAGGTAGACTGCACACAGCACATGCATAACTGGCCTGGATTGCAGTATCAGTTACCTGTATGGTTGATGGTGACAGTGGTAACCATAACGTGGTACATGGGACATATACCAGGTGTACGTTGGTGTAATGACAGTGTACACAGCACCCACATCCCCCAGTGGATATTGTACTTCCTGAAACAAATGATGACACTCTGACATACCCAATATCACACATTGATCATGACTGCAATACAATCCATTGTATATCCCAACAGTGGTACTACATGGATATGCATCTAATGCATATTCCACATGCATAGTAGGGTGTTGCAATTGTCATGTCTTACCTATGGGCAGCAATGACACTATCTGTACTACTGTGTGGCAATGGGTATTGTAATAGGAGTATGTGGCCTCAGAATGCTGTGCCCTACAGATATACGGATATGCACACATACATACACTTGCCAGAACCCAATGGGTATCCCATACCTATCAAACCATTTGTACAACACTGCTGTGCTGGTACTGCAAGTCTCATATTACCGGTATGGAGAAGAGCTTAACAGGGTACATGTAATGTCTCATACAGCAGCAGCCACAACTGACTATTGCAATGGGTGTTGTGATGGTTGCAAAGGCCCTCATGGAATTCCCAAGAACAGGTGTGCTAACACACAGACACTGCTATACTCAGTCATGCACACATACTCATGTGTCAGTACTGGGGTGTATCACTGCAGGTGGTCATAGCTGTGTACCTAGCTATTGTCCAAGGAGAGATGGGTTTTGTAGGGGCTGTGTGTACAGTGGTATTCTGCCACCTACCATGTGGCAGCAGGCAATCTATCGACAGACACTACTGTGATGACCCTCAGGGTGAGAGTGACATGCATCAGCCAATCCTTCAGGTGCCTCCTTCACATGGCCAGGTGATCAAGTTGACATGTATGCAATATGCATTACAACACATGATTAGTGTCTGTGATGGAGACCTGTACCCAAGCATGTTCTGTTGACTGTGGTAATGTAGTGGAGGTACCCATGGCATGTGGTGCATACAGGGTGTTACCTCCTATATGTGACAATTCTTACACAGCTGGGCAGACATGTCAGTGTCAATCAAGCTTAGGTTGCCTGTACATATCCCAGCTGGGTACCTGCCATCTGCACATCTGTACAGGGACTGACAGTCATCAGCGTGGCAAGTAGCTACGCAGTAGGATGAATGTGTTGACAGATAGATGTTTGACAACAGTATGCATGCCATAACTACATGTCAGAAGCCCTCACTAACATGTGTTGTACAGAATGTAGTCTACAGCTACATTCCACATGTCAGATCATTACCCAGTAGGGGTTATATACTGTCACACAGCTCACACACCAGGGATACACCAGGGAGGCCTCAGAGTCCAGCTATACCTGCAGGTGTGCCTGTTGGAAGTATTACATTTAGCACTCTACTCTTGCCTGGGTAAGCACTGTCAACAGTAGTACCGCCATGATACACTACATGCCAGTGTTACAGCACATACCCTGGGCTACTACCCCTGTATGTAACACGTTCACATGGATAACAGTGCTGTACAGGCCTCATATACATCTGTGTCCCATACATGACACTCACACCCCTTGCTACTGTAATGACAGCACATAGGCGCATGTATTGTACATGGCATTACATACACTTATTACATATGTCATTACCCTGCTATGTTATCAGACTGGGTGGTGTGAACTGGTTACCAGAGCTAAGCCATGCTTAGCAGGTATCAACATTGCTGCAATATAACAGTTAAGCTGATTTGCGCACTGGTAAGCGAAGCCTACACTGTGGACACACTCGTATGTGTACCCGTAGCTTAGCACAGCTTAGCTTCACACAAACCCGCTTAATGCTGCTCAAAACTGCCTTAACCACTCTGTATCTGACAGCCCTTGTTCTGCCTAGCAGCAAAATGAATAGCCCTTGCAGGTCTTGAACCCAAGTCCTTGTACACTATAGTCACAACACTTAACCACTATGCCATGGCAACTGTGAAGACAGCTGTTGTTTTTCCAATATATCTGTCAGTACACATATTAGTACTGAACAATTGCCTTTACTTCCACAATTGTGTAGTACTTGTTATTAATATGACTGTTGCATCACATATGTTGTTTTATCATAATGTACACATAGCAGATACATACATTGAGATACATCTGGGAGGGTATACATACCATGAGGTTTACACATGACAGGACTATGGTTATATACACATAATAGGTTGATATATGTCTACATGTACATACACATGTATATTCATACATATGTCTGTATACAAATCTGTATAGTGCAACATATATATGGCCATGTGCACATCTCTTTGCATGTACATGTACATATATATATATATATATATATATATATATATATATATATATATATATATATATATAAAATATGTTGTTGTTGTTGTGTCTTTCGGCTTTTCCTGGTTAGGGTCGCCACAGAGGAACTCCGGTCCGCTAATGATTGGCAGTAGATTTTCACGTGCCGAGTTGCCAGCCCTGACACACAACCTTCAACGAAGGTATGCCCATTCACGCATGTCTCCACACAGAAGACGCTCTAGCTGAGAATCGAACAGGACAACATTTTACTGTGAGGTGGCAATGCTACTGCAGCACCACCACCGCAGTTATATATATATATAAAATATATATATCTATATATATATCTATATATATATATATATATATATATATATATATATACATGTATATATAGATATATGTATGTATAGCTATATATGTATGCACAGCCTATGTGTACAGATATGCTTATTTATGTAGATATATATGTAGATACCTATAACTGTATGTGCATACATGTTTATTCTGATATACCTATTACTGTCAATATATATGTAGATATCCTTAAGTATATAATCATATGTATCTCTATCTGTATATGTGTAGATATATATTGCTGTGTATATGTATATATCTGAGTGTTTATATGTATATATTTGTACATATGCATATCCATCTTTGTATGTCAATATGTATATGTGTAAATAACTATAAAGATATATGGATAATTATATATACATATATGTTCACCATATGTCCTGAACATGGAGTGGAGCCCTACCTCAGCCCCAATAGTCCCAACCTCTTAGTGCAAGGGGATGTCAGGTATGTATTGCAGGTATATATGTAGACTGTTGCTTCTGTAATAGAGGTTGTCTTCACAGACATGTTGTGTGTGGGAGGTCACATCTGCTTTTAACATGTGTGTCATTGGCTACTGACAGACATCCTAAGGACATCATAGTACAGTACCACTGCTAGCACAGTAATGGTCCTGTGGACTACAGCAGAGATATGGCCAATAAATGTGGACAGTCTGACGCATTCTGGTCAGTCTAGAGGTATACACAAAACTCCTTAGTGCAAGACATGTGGACCAAGCCTGACAATGTGGATGTTAACAGCCATGTAGATGGGTATATCATGTAAATACTGGTATACATTTATCCCCATAGGTTATGCGTTCACACACCCCTGTCTGTCCTGACGCATAATAAACACTGGTACAGAGGTGCCATGGCTACATACTATCCACTTGTTAGTGACATACATCTGTACAGCATCCCACTGCTTTGTCTGACATACACGACTGTTATGGTGGCCTGGCAGCAGTACAAGTATCTGGCAAGTATCTGGACATAATATCACACTGGGTATGTACACTAAGCTGCTAGGCATGTAAGAAAGCCCTGTGCAGGCTTTAGGCAGACTGCCACAACATTGGCCTACATTTCTAATGGGGGAATACACATGTACCTGCATATATAGCAG
Source organism: Protopterus annectens (assembly GCF_019279795.1). NCBI lineage: Eukaryota > Metazoa > Chordata > Ceratodontiformes > Protopteridae > Protopterus > Protopterus annectens. The sequence continues at coordinate 240,945,287 of NC_056739.1, forward strand.
GCTCTACAGGCATGTCACAGCACAGAGTAACAGACACCTGTGTGAAAGTGCATAACCACAACCAATGTGAACACAGCCATAGCCACACATGGTAAGCTAGCGTAATATTACAGTATATGGACTATCTGATCAACACCATCCTCATATGTGCCACTCACCCACTAACCCTACATATACTGAGCCACTACATAGTGTGGCTCAATGCCTGTCTGTGGTATGGGACATGTGTGTGTTTGCCCCAACAAACATGTAACATACAGTGGAGCAGCATGTAACATCAGATAGAACAGGACCAAGAACAATGACATCTACCACAGTGTGTACACAGGCCAAGGTACATATTTACAATATACACACTGTCGACAATCACCATAAGTACACAGACCTTAGTACTGTACACACAACCACAGAATTCCCAGGTTATGTCCTCAAATATAACCCCTACTATACATAACATGTGTAGCAGTCTGATATCTCACTGGCTTGTTATCAGATATGATGTCAATAAATAATTGTGTACATAACATATGCACCTCTTACTGCATGACATATGTACAAAGGTTGACAGAGTTGTGGCTGGAGGCACAAACACAGGGCCAATATTGACATGTTGCTGTGATAACCTCATACATTTACTGTTGTAACAGGGTTTGTTGAGACATATATCCTATGAGGGATATTAAATCAGTAACTCTCATGGCTGTCACCATGTACTGACTGCAGTCCTCACACTATGCTTCTGCAGTTCACAGATAGGTACTCTGTGAGTAACGTAAGAAACAAAAGGCACCACAGACTGCCCAGTCTGCAGATAACCCTACAGATGGGGGTTTCCTCAGAAATATAGCACTGTCATGACAGGTATTAAAACATGTAGACCAGCCATATCCACACACACACCCTGTCAAACCAACATTACTCCAGATGCAGAATACCAACACTTACATTCTGTAGTCATGTCAGGCTCATCCCCCTCATGTGTGTTGGCCTGTTTCCACAGTGTATGTCATTAGAGGTCCTGCTCACAGTGAATGAAAAGGCCCAACACTAACAAGATGTTCCTAGATATTGGAGTGTGTTTCCATGCAATTGGCTATGGGAATGTTACCACAGCTGTTCCATATGCAATCAGCTAGAGGAGGGCTGCAATCAGTACAGAGGCCATCAGCTGATCATGAGCATCACTTACAAAACACATGCTGCTGCCTAAGCAAAGCAGGTGTAGTTCTGCATATCCACCAAAGAGGGAGTGAGAGAGGCAGACAGAGGCAAAGATAAGTCAGGGAGGGGGTGGGAGAGTAAAACCTAAGCATGTTTGTGTCACACACCTACCAGTACAGGGTATCAAACCCCTGACTGACTATATATTGCTATCACATGTCTATGCAGTTATTGGATGCGCCACATAGCTTACATGTTACATAGCTCTCCAAACGTTTATGTGTTGGTGAGTGACATCTGCAACAGTGATATGGTAGTCATACGGTAGGTGTAGTACATGTACCTGTCTGCATGAACAGGTGTCAGCATCAACATAGCCACACTCTCTCAGGGACTCACACACATTGACACACTTGGCAGGGTAAGGAATACACTTCTTCACTTGTTAGTTTGCACAATACAGTACTGTCCAGGTATCACATGCACCACAGGGGTTATCTTGAGGTTATATGGGCAAAGGGTATGTGGAGGTGTCTGACATCAGACAGCATGCTTCAGTATGCCAATGGGGGTTGTAGTGAGTGTGAATGTGGTCAAATGCATCATACACCAAACACACAGACACAGGCTGTCAGTACTGCCAGGCATGCGTTAATTGCTTCACAGGTGTGTAGTGGTTGATTGTGCCAGAAGGCTATACAAGGCTAGTTGAAGGGTATACCTTGGCATCAGGCCACATGACAATGGTCTGTAGTGTGGCTCAAGGGTGTAGTGTCTGGATTGGCCCACACAGGTGGGTATTGTATTCACCATCCAGTCACCTGGTTAATTATTGTGTGTGGCCATTGCTGTTCAATGCTTGCCATGTATGTGTTCTTTAGTTCATGACATGGACACTGTCTGGGATGTGCACATGTCCTACATGAATGTACAGTGACATGTGGAACTGTACCTGGGGTGTCTGGCCCATGTTGTGTACACAGATTGTTATAATCAGATGTGCCTGTCCTGGCCTCATGTGCTGGGAACTGGTAATGGACAGCAGGTTGACTCTGCACCTACATTGATAGCATGATACAAGTATTCCCTGGTGTCAGTGACATCTGTCTATACAGGGCATGTGTATAAGGCATGGTATTTCCTTTGTTGGTCACATTTGATGGCACCACAGGTTTTGCAGGCATCCAGTGGGGAGCATAGTGAAGGCATACTGTCTGCATATACATGCATATTTTACTGATAGACAGGGTGCCAAGCCCTCTGTCATCCACTGTAATTAGACCATGGTTACTATCTGTGGGCAATATACAGTTACTACCAACATAGCAGTTGTTGCCTAGGCAAGTATGTTTGTGTATGAGACATTGGTTGAGAGTGTTCTCTGTGTAATATAAGGGTTGCTAACTTTGTTTACCAGGCACCAGGCCTTGATGTCGATGTAGGGGTATGGATTGCCACCCCAGCTTCTCGGCTATTTCACATGTGTCATCCTTGTAAGGTGGACATTGTGACATATAATAGGGCCACCATATAAGAAATTTGCAAAACCAGCTCCACAATGAGTCCAGTTGTTACACACTCACAGCCACCTCCACACATGATACAAATGACAAACACAGACATACACACACCTGCCATGTCTGGGATTAGAACTCCTACCTAACTAGTTTATTACACTACAACATTACGCAGTTATAGACTGTACCATGGAGATTACTGGAGTACTTCTTCCCCAAAGGTGCATTTCACAGTGAATGACATCAGCAGGCTTGCCAAAGTAGGGCATTTGAATTGTAATGAGTGTGACTAGCCTAAAATGCATTGCTCCCTACTCAAAGAAGAACACACACAAACATCCACACTTGCCATGTGCGGGAATAGAACACCTACCAAAGTACTATATCACACAACAGCATTACACTGTTATAGAATGCACCATGGAGATTACTGGGATACACCTTTCCCAAAGGTGTATTTCACAGTGAATGACATCAGCAGCCTTGCCAAAGTAGGGCATTTGATCTGTAGTGAGTGTAACTAGCCTAAAATGCATTGCTCCCTACACAAACAAAGAAACATGCACACAAACATCCACACTTGCCATATGTGGAACTAGAACACTTACCAAAGTATTATTCACATTACGCTGTTATAGGACGCACCACAGAGATTACTGGGCTACATCTTTCCCAAAGGTGTATTTCACAGTGAATGACATCAGCAGGGTTGCCAAAGTGGTGCATTTGAATTGTAGTGTGTCTGACTACCCTAAAAAGCATTGTTCCCTACACAGAGACACATACACACACAAACACACACACACAGTTGCCATGTCTGAGATTAGAACTCCTACCTAACTAGTTTATCACACTACTGCATTTCACAGTTATAGGATATGCCACAGAGATTTCTGGGCTACACCTTTCACAAATGTGTATTTCACAGTGAATGACATCATCAGCCTTGCCAAAGTAGGACATTTGATCTGTAGTGAGTGTGACTAGCCTAAAATGCATTGCTCCCTAAACAAACAAAGAAACATGCACACAAACATCCACACTTGCCATGTGTGGGACTAGAACCCCTACCAAAGTACTATATCACATTACACTGTTATAGGATGCACCACAGAGATTACTGGGCTACACCTTTCCCAAATGTGTATTTCACAGTGAATTATATCAGCAGCCTTGCCAAAGTAGGGCATTTGAATTGTAGTGAGCATGACTAGCCTAAAAGCATTGCTCCCTACACAGAGACACACACAAACACATACAGTTGCCATGTCTGGGATTAAAACTCCTACCTAACTAGTTTATCACACTACAGCATTATGCACTTGTATGATGCACCATGGAGATTACTGGGCTATACTTTTTCCACAGGTGTATTTAGCAGTGAATGACATCAGTAGCCTTGCCAAAGTAGGGCATTTGAATTGTAGTGAGTGTGACTAGCCTAAAAAGCCTTGCTCTCTACACAGACAGAGGCACACATACACAAACACACACATACACAGTTGCCATGTCTGGGATTAGAACTTCTACCTAACTAGTTTATCCCACTACAGCATTACACAGTTTTAGGACACACCACAGAAATTATTGGGCTACTCTATTCCCAAAGGTGTATTTCAAAGTGGATAACATCAGCAGGCTTGTCATAGTAGGGCTATGGGAAGGGCAGTGTGTGTGCATGGGTCATAACCCATTCATTTAGAGGTTGACACACCACATGCAGGCACATGCATAGTTATATTCCTCAGGTACGTGTATAGCTGCTAGATGACTACTGATTGTACAGTCATGTTGCACAGCTAGCACTTGCACCACATAGTCTGTAATGCTGATGGATACCAGTGGCTAACTTCTACAGTGATTGACATTTACACATCATGTGATTGTAGCCATTTGGCTCTGTGCTGGGTGGGACAGGCCTCATGATGGATGACTCTTTGTCACAGTCACTCTCTTTCAAACATCTATGTGTGTCTACTTTTGGCATATTATAGTGTGTTGTCCTTGGATATATGTCTGTATTCCTATCCAATGTGTATGCAAAGCATGACTGGTGCATACTGAGGAGTGTATGCACTAACATCTACAACTGTCAGATATGTATGGAGCACTGTTTGCAGACATAGGCTTCATTTGTTTAAGTGTGTGAGCATGCCCAGAATAACCTTCTGTACTGAATGTGTGGATCCATTCCAGGTAGTTTGTACTCCAGTACAGACCTTTGTGTTGTACACCTACAGGTAGAAAACTGTTTCTGCAGGGTATCCGTAGATCATTTCGCAATATGGAGTCAAACTGTGCAAGGGATAGTGTGTGCTATAGGTGATTGTGTCTGTGCTGCTTCTGCTACATGGTTTTGGTGTTAGCAGAGATATTCAGACATGTGTACTGTTATACACTGTGATGTTTTATGTCCTGAAGTACTGTCGGGTGGGCATTCTTGCTCACAGTGATGTCCTGGGGAACAAGGGTGAATGCAGCTGTGTCCGGTCTTGTGGGCAAACACCTACATATTCATGAAAAGTTATGCCATTCTGGAGGGGGAGCTGCAGAGACTTGCTGCTGGGTCTATGTATCCAGTTCAGCACCTTGGTACAGTGCTGGCAGAGGATCCCATACTTGTACGTCCATCGACATGATAGTATGGCCTTATCTTGCTGTGGCAATACCTCGCAGCTGTATAAATTCACACAAGTTACCCAGAGGCAGGGGTCATAAGTCAGGATGTTACCCTTATTGTGGTGTATGGGCAGGTTTGTAGCCACCCATGTATGTGTTTGCAGCCAGCTGTATGTCGGACCGTGCACATTCCATGCTGCCCATGCTCCCACACACCCTAGTATTCTATCCTCTTCCGTACATTATGCATACATTGTCTGATACTTTCCCTAAGGTTATCACCTTATTACAACTGTGTTTTGGTGTTGGTCCACAGTTCATGCAATGGGACATGCTGGACATGTTACTGTGGTTTGCCCACATGGCCTTGCATATGGCTTATGTGGAGTGTGTTATGTTGTTATTTGGGTGTCTATGACATAACATGTATTGGCGGTATGTGTGAGACACAGGCCTTTGGCAGAGGTCTCTAGGTCATTTGGTGGTGATGCGGTCCAGCTGTGGCAGGCAGTTGCATTCTGTCAGTCCTACAGTCCCAGACTGCCATACAGTGTATTCCCCTGGGGTGACATGGTAGGTGTGCTAGGTGTTCATGCCAATACTTTCTATCAGTATTGATCGGGTGGTGTGGATGCTGACAGGGTGCTACCTACAGCTAGGGACGCACCTGCATGGGACACCTGCACTGCATGCTGCATTCTTTCACTATTGCCATATACAGGTGGGGGGTCATATTGTACTCATTCCCAGCAGCAGGGATACAACCAGAGAGGTACCTGTGGGTGGTGTTTGGGTGAGCTGGGTGCATGTGTGCTATGGACACTACTTGCATCTGACTCACAGATATGCTTGGGGCATTCCAGTTATGCTGGCATGTGGAGGTACATCAGCTGTTTCCCAATACATCAGTCCTATCACCTTTGTGATTTGCAAGTGTTCGGGCAGACAACACCAGTATTCTCTACTCCAGGCCCAGATAATGTGATGCATACCTGTATGTAGAATTCCAAGGGTGTGTCCATTTCAAAGTTACACATTATATACTGTATGTCTGGGGCACTTTCCCCCTGTGTACTGCTTGTATATCTAGCCCAACAGCCATGCCATGTCAGTCTTTCAGATGGTGACACATATTACCACCATACATTTACAATGGCTTTCTGGCAGCATATGTTATATTGGTGGGAATTGTCTTTGGCACTGCAGTTGTGAGGATGTGGCCCTGTCATCAGCAGTAGTGGGCAATGGCCACCAGGTCAAACCTCAACATGCATACATACTGACCACTCTCACACAATATGAAACACACACCAACCTAACACACACATACATGCATATTGTACAAATGCTACAATCTATCCTGCTACCGTGGCCAACTCTGGGCATCCACTAGTATTATACCTACACATACATGTTACTACATTTCTACATATGATTGGGGGGGGCACACCTGACTGTTGCTACATGTCTACATAGAACTGGGGGGAGGGGCACACTTGACTGTTACTACATGCCTACATAGGATATGGGGGGCACACCTGACTGTTTTTATATTGCTACACAGGATTAGGGGGGCACACCTGACTGTTACTACATTTCTACATAGGAATGGGTGGGGGAGCACACCTGACTGTTGCTACATTTCCACATAGGATATGGGGTGGGGGCACACCTGACTGTTTCTATACTTGCTACACAGGATTGGGGGGGCACACCTGACTGTTATTACATTTCTATATAGGATTGGGGGGGCATACCTGACTGTTACTACATGTCTACATAGGATATGGGGGGCACACCTGACAGTTTCTACATTGCTACACAGGATTAGGGGGCACACCTGACTGTTACTACATTTCTACATAGGATGGGGGGCACACCTGACTGTTACTACATGTCTACATAGGATTGGGGGGGCACACCTGACTGTTACTACATGTTTACATAGGATATGGGGGGCACACCTGATGGTTTCTACATTGCTACACAGGATTGGGGTGCACACCTGACACTTGTACACATTTGCAATGACTGTACTGGTATGTCTGGTCCTCCATTTCATTCTCTTTTCTAATGTATCACGCTGACTAGAGGCATATCAGTGTACGACAGGTCTTATGTTTGAGTGACCTACATATTAGTTTCTGACTTCCTACCCTTCAGAACTTAACATCCCACTGCCTGACCTGATGTAATCTGTCTGCGTAGGCCTGGGGGGAGGTTACCCATAGGCTTCATTCAGAGGCCTTAGCACATCCTTTGTTTGTGTTTGTCTACACCTGTCCTGCTGGCTGTGACTGTTGTTGGGTATGTGAACCTCCCTGACTGGCATGTGTGTGTCATATGGACACACATGTGGCCCAGCACATTTCCTGCAGTGGGTTTTGTCACCATGTGTAGTACTGGCTACTATGGTGACACAAGTATTTGTTACAGATCTCATGCTTCCACAATAGGTGTCTACTATCTGCTGGCTTCCCATTCAGCCACCCAATTCCCTTGCATGCTTACATCCATACCATAGATACAGGTAACAACACATACTACTACATTCGGCAATTGGTACGTTGAGTGACTTACCTTGTGGATGTGCCAGTATTGATGGTGGTGCTGGAGGACATGCCACATACGATGACAATTTGAGTATATGTAGCTGGCGATTACTGCAAGGCTCCACCAGATGTGTCCAGGCACCAGAACTGTGGCTTGAGCATCCCAAACACATGCCCTATTATAATTCTTGTCTGTGCGTGCGCCTCATTATGAAGTTCTTGTTCAGGTGTGTGTGCATTTCTGATGGGTGTCATCAGTCATGGCTCTAATGCATAACCAGCATCCCCCACTAGGTGACCATAAGAGATGTCCCCATTGTCAAATCTCTGGTATAGCTGCATCAGATGCCAGATGTTGGAATCATGATAGCATCCAGGGCAGCCAGCACACACATTCATTATTATACCCTGGGCATCTCACAAGACCTGGCAGTTGATGGAGGGGAAGTCCTTACGATTGCTGTAGACCCTACCCCACTCATGGGTGGTGCTTTGATGCGTATGTGCATGCAGTCTATAACACCCACTACCTCAGGGTATTCTGCTATTTGGTGGAAGAGATGCATATTGCTGGCCAATGCCTCATGGGTGTTGGGGAAATATACGTGCTCACAAGCATGTGCTGACATGGCATCTAGGAACTGGTGGAGTACCCTGGATGCTGATGCCCGTGAGATCTCAATGATATCCCCAGTTGGTCTTTGGAAGGTATCTGTGGCTAGTATTCTTAAGCCCACACATACCTTAGTATCCACTGGGATAGGTTCTCCTCTGTTGGTTCTGTGTGTGAGGCGTGGCCGGTGCATCTCAACAATTTACCCCTGGTAGGTTACCCTGGATCTGTACACTCTTCTCCCACTCCTCACTGTGGGTTGGTTGACAGCATTCACATCCTCACCACCCTCAACCTCTTCCACATGTTGTTGTATGACAGCTATTGCAGCCCCAATCATTTTGTTGTTTTTGTTTGTTAAAAGTTTCCCTCTTGTATACACCGGTGGTGTAGACCATGTGGGAAAAAAACAGAGGGAAAGGTGTTTGCATAGTTTATAGTAGTGTTTTGGGGTGGGCTGGTCTGCTGTCTGTGCAATTGGCTGATTCTGATACATTTCACCTGCCAGCTATGCTAGTTCTCCTAGATTACCGTCCTACTGCTGTTTTCCCTTCCCATTGCCTTCCTGTTTAAGCCCAGGGGTGCGCCCCACAAACACAGTGCTCAAATGTGCACAGAGCTGCTATTTCCTGGTTAACATTTTTTTTTCCTTTAAAACCCAGTGCGCAATGCGCACACCCACTTAGGCAATGTAAAGAGTGCTAGGCAGCTTCAGGCACATCCCCTTGCTTAGCTCTGCTAAGCTAAGGGCAAACCCGAGCCACAGGGCTCCATTCTGCTTACAGTATGCCTGACACATCCCCCTATGATGTCAGCTAACTCCTAGGCTTGCACCAAGCTATTCCTGCTCTTACACTGTTGGGTGCTGACTAGCATGAAGGGGAATTCTAGGATTCAGTATCATTCCCCTCATTTGCATAGGATTGCTTGCTGATGCATAGTTACAGGTCCCACACTGAGCCTTCCCCCTTAGCAACCACTATTCACTGGAAATGTTGTCTTCTGCCTGCCATTGAGTATAATGGCAAAATAGTGATTTTGGTTAGAATGCTTATTTTAGTTTTTTTTTTTTTCTAATTTTTCGCCCGATCCCATTTGCCCGCCGCTGTCCTACGCTTAAACAGCCGAGATCGGACTAAAAAAAAAGTAGATTTTTTTATTTTTGCAACTGTTTTCCATGCCAATAGCCTTATATTTGGCCATTGGCATGCTTCCTACATAATATCCACCCTTTATTTGGAGCTGTCATGGCTCAGTTTTGTAGTTTGCAGAAATGTACTCAGTTACTGATGGAGTACATTTCTACGGATTCCACTAGTCCTGTATGGCTGGCTTCCAGCTTCCTGGATCGCAAGTTCACCTCATTTTCATGGATTTCTCCTGCAAATGGGGTAATTTGCATACAGGGGATGTGCCTGTGCAGGACTAGTGCAGGAGCGCTCTTGCACGTCCCTACAGCTTATTCCTGGATAGCACGGCAGACATATTGCCTGCTGGAGCTCCTGCACTAGTCCTGCACACCGTGCAGAGCTTGCTGAATTCGGGGCAGTATTTGGTCTCACTGAGTGATTCCCAGTGTATTCACTGGGAGTTAGTATTCATCAGGGCTCAGCTCTTTGTCCACTGATCATCATACTGGTAGCAAACTACATTAACAAACAGGTTGGAGCAGACAGACCAACAACGTTGCTGTATACAGATAATGCAGCGTTACAGACAGACTTTGACCAAGAACTTCAGCAAAGGATAGGGGAATGGAATGCAAAACTGAAGGGACATGGGAAGAAACTGAGTACAGATAAGACAGTTGTAATAGTAGCAAATGGTTGAGTTCAGAAGTAGCTGAGAATTGAAATAGAAGGGAAAATAGTGGAACAGGTTAACATCTTCAAGTATCTGGGAGGGGTGGTTGAGGAGACGATAAGTGTCAATAAGGAGATCGGAGCTAGAATCAGAGGTGCTGCAGCCAACTGGCATAGAGTGTCAAGTGTAGTGTATGACAGAAGAATGCCAAAGAAGCTGAAAAGTAGTGTACAAAACAGTGGTTTGACCAGTACAACTATATGGTACAGACACCTTGGCTGTAAAGGTAGAGCAGTTGAGGAAGTTCGATGTGATGGAGATAAAGTGCCTGAGATGGGTTGTAGGATACACATTGTTGGACAGACAAAGAGAGGACATCAGAGTAGAAGCCAAAGTAGTTTCAATTGCAGAGGAGGTCAAAGAGAACAGATCATTTCATTGCCAGCTGTAAACTATCTTGGACTGAATTAAAGATGTAATGGTAGGTACCTTAGTATGCAGTTTTCCTTATTTTCTTCCAGGTCCATTTGTCAATTCTACTCCCTGTCTCAATTCCCCTATCCTCTTTTAAGTTTACTAACTGATTTTCTATACCATCTCTTGTTTGTTTACAATTTTTTCATTTAAGGTGCCATAGTTAGAATCTTTCAATGTTTGTTTTAACGCATATCAGATGACTTATCCCCTATAATCCAAGCCTTAATAGTTTCTGCTCTTAACTGAAAGTATTGCCACCAAAGAATGCTAATAATAAATTATGAAATTGCCTTTATCCTCTTTTAGTAGATCATTTATATGATAAATCTCCTTATTTGCACAGGCCGTCCAGTAAATTGCTCTGTTTCCTGACAGTCACTGTTATCCATATCCATTTTCTCACTTCCAATGATTAATTTGCAAAACCTTCTATAGCCACCTATGTTCCAACCAGTTCTCCATACCATCTTGGTCCCATGTTATGGTGTCTTCAGCTTTTTGTGTGTCTTTTTCCAGATAAAATATTATATTTGCCTTCAAACAATAACATAATGTTTCTTTTTTTTTCAATCTTACTTTCTTTAAAAAGGACAAACTGATCTAAGTCCAACTATGTTTTTTTTTTGGCCTTCCTGTAAATAATCCATTCCATACTTATTTGTAATGGGAATACTTAAATAATTTAATTTCATACTGTCTGAAAGGGTCAGCTTTATCCCCATTGTTTTTCTATCATTGCTGCATCATTTAAAATGAATGACACTGTTTTCTTTGTACATATTTATAGCCCACAATCACTGCAAACTTTGTTCACGTTTCTAATACTTCAATTAATGTTTTCTTTAACCTTAGAAATGTATAATATAACAAAACATCCCAAATTGAAAATTCTTTTTCATGGAACCGTTCTATTCACATTGTTTGAATGCTGCTTAAGATACTGTTTTAGTCGTTCTATCACAATCACCAAGAGCATCAGTAATATTGCACAACCCTGACAGATGCCATGGTCTAGTTAAATGACATCAGACTTCACTGTGTAGTAGATGTATAAGCACTTGGCTCCTTATACAAAAGCTGGCATTTATTAATGTATGTCTAAGGGGAACTGCAAAGCTTTAAGTGTATACAAAAAAAAAAAAAAAAAAAACATTTTATGGAGTTGAAGTTCTTCCTGAAAATCAACACATATGGCTGCTATTTGGATGTCCACTGACTTGGCAAATCTTTGAATATTAAACTACAGCCTGATTAAATCAGGACCTCCTCATCTTCCTTTAATAAAACCCCACTGTTCTTCACAAATAATCTTGTTTATGACATCTTTAATGTATTTGCTAGGACTTTGCCCAAGATCTTTACTTCTAGGTTACGAATGAGAAGCATCTATAACTACGCAGCTGCATCCTTGGTTTTCCTTCCTTGTGTAAAAAGACAACCTTAGCTCTGTAAACCTTCCTTTGTATTCCATCTGCTTTTATATTTGACTGTTACCTGACTAGTTTGTCTATATATATCTTGTAAAATTGACTATGATATGGTTGGGAGCCATATATTTGCCCAACTTAAATCCTCTCAGTGTTGGTCTAATCTCTGACTCTGTGATTTTTTTCCTTGCATGAGACACTCCTCTTGCTGTAGTGATCTTAGTTTTACTTTAGCAAAGAAAGCCTCCACTTGTCCATCTCCTTCCCTGTTCCTTTTGTCAACCCTCCCCAATGTAAAGTTCTCAGTAGTAAATATTTGATTTGTATAAGTTATGCTGTAATGTCACCCTCTTCAGATCACAATGCTTGGATCAGCATTACTCTTTTCCTTGATTTCAGAATGGTACTGAGAAATGTTGAAGACGTAGTTCCTTGTTCGCAGTAGAACTGTAAATATCTTTACCACTTATTGTGCATCTCCAGGAAAAGTGTATTCCTGATTTCCCTCTTCATTTCCCTAATCTGCACTAACAGCACTCCATCTCATCATCCCTCACTTTTATATTCATTTTCTCTGCCATCTAATTTCCTGTTTTTTTTAAGCAGCCATTCTTTGTCCCCAGCTCCACTAATATCCCCACAAAAGAATCAACCAACATGGTCCAGACAGGATAAACTTCTGTTGAACACCAAGAATGTATAAAAAAATGTTTTATTGAAGAAGGTTTTTTTATACATTCTTGGTGTTCAACAGAAGTTTATCCTGCCTGGACCGTGTTGGTTGACTCACAATTATTTTTCTCAGTTTGGTTGTTTTGCTTGTGAGTCTCCTTTAGCAGTGTGGTTAGCTTAGTTTTGCCTTTTGATTCCCACAAAAGACACAGGACACTTCACATCCATTTAAGCCATGTATTATGTAATAAAATCACATCTGAGAGGAAAAGAGAATCACCTTAAACCACCAGAGTTTGATAACACCAAATATCATAACCATTATCAATCAAAGACTTCAATCAACGGAACATATCCTGCCTGGGCAGTATAACCATCAGTAATCATTCTGACACCTGTGTCTGCCACATAGACCCTGACTGTCTGGCTTGATCACCCACCCACACTGATCGTAAGTTCTAACCAACTTCCAAGCACAGGATTTACTAGCTCCCTCTACCAGTCATGAACATTTGAAACAGGCTCGGGAAACTAAGGGGGAATGGTAGGAGGGGGAAATCTGAACAGGGATTCCCAATAGACAGAAAGAGACACCCCACTATTCTGATAATCCCCACAGAATTTCCTGATCCATCCACTGAGCTTTTTAGAAGTCACTTGCTTTTTAAGATCAAAGGATCATTACACCACAACTCTCCTCTTTCGTGAATCTGACTGTGGGCATATAGCGTGAGCTGCATTGCACAGAGATCCATTGAAGGATTATTTATATTCTCTGGTGCTAAAACTTGTGGCATGGCATTTATAGATGTTAACAAAAAATCATTTCTGCTGGTGCTGCCAATCCTGTTGATAGTATATGTAAAATTATTATGTTATCGGTGCTATATTCTCCAAGCATCTACTAAATTTAGTCTCTTATGCCATACCTTAATACACATCCACATTTTGGTTATTTTGTCCTCCTTAGTGGTGGAATTCTATCCTTTGCAGGATCAGTCGCTACATTAGAGTCACCCCCTACTAAAACAGTTATTGTGCTTTGTGCTGCTTGTTTTAGTATATTCCAGAATTGCTATATGTGTTGTGGACAATTCTAATTGAGACTATAAATATTACCTACCAGACGTTTGTCCTACTGTGCAGTTATTGAACATACTACCCATCTATCTTCCTTATATTTCATACACTTTTCTTTCATCCATTCAGTTGACTTATGAATTAAGGTAATCACCCCTTGTTTAGTTGTTCTTGCAGAGATATAGACATCCAACCCTTCCATTTATTCACAAACAGAAAAGTTTCTTCTTTTCCCATGATGTTTGTCTCTTATAATGGAACCTCCTTCCAAGTCTTGTTTCTAGTTCATTTAGAATGGTCTTTCTTTTCGGACATGTTGCAAGGCCTTTAACATTTCATGAGGCACATTGAATTAACATCTCCTTTTTTCCTCCCATTCCTTCTCCCTATCTTGGCAATTTTTAAAAAATTTTGCTTATCTATATTGAATTAGAAGCCTCAAGCTAACCTCTATAAATCTGCTATCTAATTATTTATTGCAACAAGCAAGTACTAAGAATAAACTGTGCCTAAACAAAAAAAAAAAAGTGTGTGTGTCCCAACCCTTTCTAGTCAACATTTCAATATTCACTTGGACCAAAGTAATGACCACTGCATATTTTTTAATATGGGTTCCTATTACATTGTCAAAAGACAACAATGTCGAACGAACAGAAGAGCAAAAACGGCGGATATCGACGTTCGGATTGTGGGATCGCAGCACAGTGAAGAGTGAAATATTTGCCCTTTCCTCACTGTAGTACGATCTCGGAGTTGGTATATGTATTTAACAGGGGGTGTGGGGGCGCAGCCCCCCACAGTAAAATTTTCGATATTCGGCTGTTTCGCTCTTCTGAGTGTTCGACATTGTTGTCTTTCAACAACGTAATATGAACCCTTTTAATATATCATAGCTTCTCCCAAAAGACATTAAGTTTCAAAAATGCCTCCCAAGACAAATCTTTTATAATCTCTCTACATCATTTCCTACCCAGCCCTCACACTGTGCTCCCCTATCCCATTCTCTAGTAAATAAAAAAAATAAAAACACAACTAGACAAGATATAGATATACACACATATGTCCATTACTTAGCTGCATATAATAATTTAAGTCTATCTGTTTACATACTAGCATATACATTGAAGTGATACAAATCCCTTGCAGACAACAACTATCACTGTATCTGAGATATAAAATAGAACAGTACAGTGTTAAATTTGTACCCCATATGAAAACTATGTTTAACAGTTCATCTATATAAAACAAAATTAGCACAACCACTCTTGCTGTAAATAATTCCAGAAAAAGAAAAAACAAGAAGTATTGTGATTTTTAACACGCATGGCTGGTATAGAGTTAAACAGTAGCCCCTAATAGACATCGTACATCCAGTACAGTTAAAATGAAAACTTAAATACTTATTAGCAAGTCACAAACAGGTAAATGCCCAGTTCTACAGTCACTTCTGTTGTAAATGAACAGGTGTAGTCTTCTTGCTCATCTCATTACCTTTTTTTGCTGATATGTCCATCTATTTGAAGTATGTCCTGAAAAGCAATTATGCAAGTTGCAATGTCTGTCTTGCCATCTTCATCTGACTCCCTTAAAGATGCTAACATTCTGAATCTATTGGAAAGGTCCATTTTGTCACTAAAAGGGAGTTGCTGCCTTTGTATCACAGCCATTTTAAGTGCAACTTTTTCCCATACTATCCCCTGACCCTCTTCTTTCCTCCCCTCTGGTGACTTCACTGGAGAGGAGCATACCTCCCAGCTGTACAGACTTTCACAGAATACCCAAATTTTGCCTCATATTTTAGGTCAATTTTTCATAAAATTATGGTCTTCTGACAAATTAATGACAGATCATTAAATATTGAAGTTAGAAAATAATGACAGACATTTGAGTTTCAGATTCCATACCCTTCAGAAAATTCATGCTAATGTAAAACCTGTTATTCTATCAATTTAAGTTTGTAAAAGCAGTATATTTAAAAATGTCCATATTTTTGGCCTTTATCCCAATTTTATTTATGGCTTTGTCCAGATTTTTTGCTCTAAAAGGTTGAGAGGTATGAAGAAGAGGTAATTGCCCTACTGCATCTTTCATTTGTTCCCCTTCTCTGCTATTTCACTGCATAGGGAGACTGTACATTGTCAACTCTTGATTGCAAATATGACTCTGTTTTACCTGTGATATGAAAAATATTTTCTTTCTCATTCTGAAATAGATTGCATTGCTTGGAAATCATATCTGCAGGTTGTAGCCTAGTTCTTTTGCTTTCCTGATTAGGGGGACAAAGGCTTTACTCTTCTGAAACAGAGCATTACTGTAATCAGGGCAATTCTCACTGTGTGACCAACGTGTTAGAAACCAACTCCCTAGCTCTCCAAAGAATTGCTTCCTGTCACTATAGTCCAGCCAATTACTGAAATATCTAGGGATATTAAGAGACATCACGTTGCTGTTAATTCTGTGTACATTTTGTATTAGTAAAAGCTTGTCCATATTTAAAAAAAAATCCTGCATCTCCCTTTAAATGAATAAAACTGATTTCTCCCCCCACCTTTTCTGGTAGACCTTTAATTTGTAAATTATTTCTCCTGGCCCTATTCTCAATATGATGTAACTTGTCATCCATGTTTTGTGTCCATACCTGTATTTCCTGTAGAACTTGTGAGTGGATCACCATAATCCCCTTTCCTTTCCTCCAGTTTCCTCTTCTGGTGTTGTATTATATCCTGTAGTTGTAGCATAGCTTTTTCATGTTTATTAGAAGCTGCTTTAGTCTCTGTAAGGTCTATAATTGCTCTCTGCATTACTGCTGATCATAATCTTTCTGTGACTCAGATTGTCATTTAGTCCTCCGAGACAATGTTGCTGTCTAACACAATTGTCTAACTGTTTCCCACATTGCTTCCTCCTATGGGTGAGTATGCTTAGCTTTTATGCCTGGGACTCTTACAATTTCCTTTTTATTTTACAATAAAAGGCCACACTACTGTCGAGATATTATTTGGAATATGGACAAATAGAAGGACTGTATTTTTTGCTCATTTATAGATTAAGTAAGCCTGGTAAGAGAAGGAGCAAGTCAGTTAGGGCACCATTTGCTTTGAGTGCTCATATATGCTCCGTCATTTTGTGGAAAGTTTTCCATAACTCTGTAGAATGACAATTTAATAAGATGATTCTTTTTACTGACCCATGCAAAACTAGAAAATAGTTGCTACATTTCAGCAAATAATTTCATAGGTTGATACTAGGCAATCAGTCATGAAAGCCATTAAGATCCAGTCTAAATTGCCCTTTGATAAACAATTTGGGAGTGCTTCCTTTCTTTGTTCTAGAGGACTGTGCATGATAAGCCTAAGGAGAATTTAGAATTACACTTTCAACTATCAAATATTAATCTGAAAGTGGCTATGAGACTGGTTTGATTTGAATGTTAGAAAAGCTTACTCCAAAAGTGGGATATTCTTTTAGGAATCTATTCCACCATCAGGTCTAGTTTATTTTTTGCTCTCCACCAAGGCCTATGGTGTGGGTATTTACAGAGCCATTGGTTTGTTAAACTAAAGAAAGTCAAATGGTGTTGCAACTTTCTTGTAATGAAAGGCCAGGCAAAGATCACTTTGGATGAATCAATAGAAAACACAGTATGAGGAGAGGTCTGCTGGTCTGTTTGTTTTGCAGAATGACTTTAGACCTGTTATCTTTTTAGTTGGGATCAGTTTGGTCAGAAAGCTGTATTTTTGAACTAGAGCAGAAGCATTATGATTGGATGACAATGAATTATTGACATAGGTATGCAGGTCTCTGATGACTTGATTAGTTTATACAGATATGTCATTTATATGGCAGGAGGAAGTGTTCTTCCAAAATAGAAGTATGGTACATTTCTTCGCATTTAGTTTGAGACTACTGTCACTACACCAACTGATGTAATGGTCTAATTCTTGCTGGAAAATGCTACTGGTCGGTTAATGATGGAACACAGCTCACAATCATCAGGACTGAAAGATTAGGACTGGATATCAGCACAATAAATGCTGAAAGGAGAGGGCTAATACAGATCCATGTTGTGCTCTACTAGTTACATTTTTACAAATGGAGGAAGATCCAGCAGCTTTCATTGCATGGATTCTATTTGTTAGATAGCTGGATATTCGATAGACAATGTAAGGAGTGATTTTAAGAAACCTCTCTGATTATACCTAAAAGAGGAATTTTATTAAAAATCCTTGCCCATTTTAATGTAGGCAATATTCACTGAATGACTTTATTTTAATAAAGCCGTATTGTTTACAGTCCACAACAATGAGATCTCCTATGTCTGATGAGCTCAGAATTGGCAAATTCCATAGACTTTCATACAAGACTGATGAAACTAAGGTGTGTATAGTTGCCTTGATCAGTGGCAAGGTCATTCTTATGTAATAATATCACTGAACATGTTCTTCAAGCATCAGCAACAAAACTTGTGCAGAGGATGAGGTTGAAAAGGGTAAGTAGAGGCTCAGACAAACTATTCATTGCACCAACAAGCAGTCAACCCAGTACACCGTAAAGGAGCATGAATGTGGTGTTCTTAGGTCTGAATGGAACTTACAGAATTAAATTTGTGTCATTTTTTGAGGCCAGGAAAAGGAAACAGGAGGGATAGCTATATGTATGGTGAACATAAAGCTGACACTATATTTAGCAGCTACACACAGAAAAAATTAAACTGTCTCCTATTCTGGTCTAATATAATTTCCAATTTTCTATACTTATCTAGTAGAAATGTCATAGGTAAAAGTGTCTTGCTGGATCAGCTAGAATATTATCTCCCACTAATTTTTGCAGCCATTGAAAGAAATGCATCCATCATTCAGTCCATCTTAGACATCATTTGCAGATTCATCACTCTCTCCCAAAGAAATAAACACCACTGCAAAACAATTGGAAAAAAGTGGATACCTATGAAACAATGTGCTGGATTTTTACTTGCCTGTCAACTACTTAAAGTTATCAAGACTGGCACCCTCTCCACACTAGCCTCCAGGCTATTTGAGATGCAATGACATACAACCTTAGAAATCTTAATCACTCATGTCCTCTCCTCCAAAACCTCTAAACTGGGCTACAATGTACAGAACATGCTTTCTCAGTCCTTGTTCCTAAACTGTAGGAATCTCTCTTTCCTTTTCTTAAAGATCATACCTGTTACCCCATTTTCAGATCAGAAATAAAAGCTCATTTCAAAACTCTAAAAAAATGGAACTGCTGTCTCTCTGGTCATATATCTTAACCTCTTCATACTATTCTTCTTTATGCATATCTTGCTCTGACTGTTGTTTTTTATTGTGATTTTTGTAACATGCCAACATTGATTTCCACCCTGTATATAATGCAAGTATATATTGTGTTTTGTCAGTGACTCTGTATATAATGTTATTAATATAGTACCTTTATAATCTCAAGCCAACTATGATATTAACTTTGTATATAATGTATGTATGTATTATATTGTGTCATTCACTCTGTATATAATGTGATGGTTCTGTTATGTTTACCCCAGGCTGAGACTGAAATGGGTCAATGGAGTTTGTGTTCTACTGTGCTTAACAAACTCAAAATAAAAAATATTGGTTATACTGGTTATTCTCCGTTGGTCCAAATGTATAATTTTATTGCAGACAAGCTCATACCATTGCTTGGTGTTGCTTCTTATTTTCCTGACCAAGCTGAAAAATGACATACAGTTATGTTTTGTGACAACTGCTACACTAAGTCTATAGCTTTTCTATGTTTAATAGAGACTTTAGATTTTTGCTAACTTGTTTCATTTTTGTAATGGTAGAGGATGACATATATAAGCTGAGTAAATTCTTCCTTTTATTACCTAATGTATTAATGGTAGCTGAAAATTACTCATATGGAATGTCCCCATCTATATACTCTGTATTGCTTGTATAATATCTTTGATTTGAGATTGATTACTTATGTACTGTTTTTTTCACCTATTGAATAAGCTGCCAATAATATGTAGTAAATGTCTTTATTAATGTAAATTATGGATTGTATGTGAAATGTCTTATATGTGAAGCTTTTCTCTCCGGGACTCCACTGAAAATCTTTTGGCCCAGCTGGACCATCCCGATAAACAAACAAATAAATAAATAATACTACAATTCTGTCATAGGGGTTTGTTCTTAAATTTTTGACTGTATTTAAGATGAATAGGGACTGATTTTTCAAACAGGTTTTTAGGTGCGAGTAGAAATCAGAGGTGAATGCAGTCCTTTAGTAATGTTGTCAGTAGCAGAAAAATCACTTCAGAATATTCCTAGATCTACTCGTGTACTTTGTTTGCCTTGGAAAAATATGTAAATGCAGCAGGATTTGCAGTAGCTAGCACTGTTTTAAAATGGAAAAGCAACTTACTGATTTGTGGTCACATTTAACAAAATGCAGGGAGGCACATGATGGGGTATAAGAACATGCTATGTTTGTGAGGATAGAACTGTGAATATTAAACCCTCTGGCAGAATGAGTATCAATTTGTTCTAGAGGACTAGTACTGATAAGGTCTAGAAAGCACTGGGTATAGTTGTTGTTAGTGATGTATGATGTCAATGGATTGTTGGGTAGTTATGTTACCTATGATATAACTGTGGGGTTTAATATGGATTTTCTGCAATGCATTAAGCTGGATTTTATTGTCTGTAGGTGACACTGCGGCTGACCTACATAAAAGTTAGCCTTTTTATTGAAACTCGATCCTCCAAGAATAGTAGTTTAGCACCATGTGAGATTTGTCATGAAATAATGAGGTTTCGGATAAGTGCAGATTGCCAGTGGACATGAGGGCATGGCAGTTGATGAATCCATTTATAGAGTTAGTACACTGACAATAGGTTTCAGTAATTAGACATATACAGATGTGTTCAGATTGTTTATGAGTGTCAAGTTCTGGTATATTTTTAGCCAACTGTTACTGGGCAGAGACACCATAAATATGCTACAAAAATGGAATTTTTCATGATTTCTTGACAGAATGACCAGGAGACTGTCCCTGCTTAAAGCAAGCACTATAGGGAGAGCAAACTCTATGACAAGTATGGGGAAGCCCTAGTGAAAGACATAAACATGATGCCTTAAAAAATGGAAGACTTATCAGCTATCTTCCTTGTACATTACAATATACTTAGCACTTCTAAAGTGACAACAGCTACCCAGACATCTATTAAAGTCAATTATTTTATTTTTGAACTTTGGCATAATTTCTGGTGATGGTAAGAAAGTACCCAGTTATCAACCAGTGTCTTACCTGCCTTGGTAATATGCTTAACTAGCTCTTTCATATCATTCTGCACCTCCCCAACAGTCGAATATCTAAGATCATTTATGCCCACATGCACAACTATTAGATTGTAATTTTTCTTACTGGGATGAAGGGACCTCTGGGTTCTGGATATATTATGAATCCTGACAACTAATAAAGAGCTTACAAATGCCCTTTTCTTGTTCAGCCTAATGAGGATGAAGTTAGTGTGTATGTTTATGGGGTCACTACTAACTACAGGACAATGTTTTGCCCAACGTATGTACTCATTCACTGAGAAAAACATTGTTTCTATTCCAGATAAATACTTGGAAAAGTACACATGCAAAATAATATTATAGTGCCTGACTAATTTTAAAAGCATGATCAACACTTCACTGTTGAAAGTACTACTGCTTTAAGTTAAAAAAAAAAATGAAAGATAAAAAAATAGTTGCACCTGTATATATCCTCCACTCCATGTGATGGCACTGTCACTTATTATAAGACCCTGGCTTTGATTCTCTTGCATTTCAAATGTTCCTATTTTTACACTTTTCACAGAATCTTCAGAAAATAGCTGATAGTTAATTACATCAAATAGTACAGGCGCATCTCCATTTTCATCAAAATACACTCGCCTTCCAGATGTGTTTATGAAATTGACTTTCTTAATATAATGGAGAAGCTGAAAATCAGAGATAATGAGATGAAAAAATTACATGGTAAGTGATGAAAACCAAAAAATAAAACAGCGAAATCTACAGACAGAGATATCTGAACAAATTGGTTGCAGAATGTAGGAATAAGATTGATTATTTCAAAATTAGTGGTATACATTAGAAGCAGTAAAGGATGATACACAACAAACAGTTGTCCAGTTAAAACATAGATGTTTAACAATGTGTAGAGCTGTTATATAGATGTATCTTCTACTTTGTTTCAGCACTACAGTTCAGAAGACTAGAATGGCCTGTAGATTTGTAACACATACCTTAGGGCAATGATTTAATTGAATGGTATTCAGTATCTTAGAATCCATAATAACAACAATAATGATAATAATAACTGAAGTTTATTGTAATCAGATACAAAGCAAAGCACTTGGACAAGATCAGCCCGAATGTGAAGTATTGATTCTTAGGTTCAAAGGTAGGTACTTGGCTATCGGCCCAAGGGCCTAAGTAAGCCTAGCCAACAAGTTTCCCTGGTTTACGCCACACAAGAAAGTTATTTTCATGTGCCCCTGTCGAGCAGAGCCACAGAAGTGATCCCTGGAGTGTATTTCCTATTTCCTATCCACTCATCAAGATTTTTCTTAAAGAGTGCTAATGAGGAACTTTGCTTGACATAGATGAGTAGCTTGTTCCAGAGTATGGGAAGTCTCTGTGACAGGAATCTATCCCTCCAGCACGTCCTGTTTATTGTGGTGACAAGGCTTAGGTCCCTAGTGCGTGTAGCTCGGAGGAATTGGGATTTTTTTAGGTGTAGCATGTCCAACAGCTCTGGGTTTGACAAAGCTTTATATGTTAGGCAGAGATAACCTCAGAGTAGGCGATATGCTATGGAGTAAAGCTGGAGTTTTTTGAGATGGCCAGTGTAGGGCATCTGTTTGTGACCAGTAATCCTCTTTGTGAGGTACTTCTGTGGCCTTTCCACCTGCTGCAGATGTCTTGTGAGGTACATTCCAAAAGGGGCGTTGTACTCTATAATGGGTCTAATGAATGTCGAGTAGAGGGTAACAATTACCTCTTTTTTCCTGGATGAGAACCCTTTTGTGATGAGGTGTGCCAAGTAGAATGATTTCCGGACTACTGTGGTGATGTGATAATCAAAGGAGAGACTACTGTCCACCTGGGTCCAAAGATCTCTTATCACACATTCGGCATTAAGTAGACTGCCGGCTATGTGGTAGTTCATGGGCACAGAGTTTTTACCAAAGGGGATAACAATGCACTTTTTGGCATTGAGCTTGAGGCCATGGCTCTGACACCAGGCATCTGTCTCAGTGAGGCCCTTCTGTAGGATGTCCACATCATTTGAGGACTTGACTATGGCTCCTAGTTTGCAGTCATCTGTGAACTTCGTTAGCCAAAGGCCTTCTGTGTTATCCTGTACTTCAGAGAAGTAGATACCAAACAAGAGAGGTTCCAGTTCTGAACCCTGTGGTACTCCACTTGTCACTGGTTTGAAGTCAGATTTGGAGTCTGCAACTTTTACAGTGTGGGTTCTGTCAGTGAGCCAGTTGGCAACCCATCTTGTGATGTAGGGATTTATACCTAGTTTAGTGAGTTTAGCTATAATTCCAAAATGGGGGATGGTGTTGAAAGCCTTGGCTAGGTCAAGATAGGCTGTGTGAACCACCTTACCCTCATCTTCGGCTTTGGTGACTGCCTTAAAGAAGTTGATCAGGTTCAAGAGGCATGATCTGCCTTTTACAAACCTGAACTGGGTGGGATTCAGAGTTTGGAGGTTACCAATGTCTTTGTTTATGAGTTTAATGATGATCCGTTCCATGGCCTTACAGACCAGGCTCATCAGGCTAATAGGGCGATAGTTCCTGGGATCAGTGGTGGCTCCCCCTTTGTGGAGTGAGATAACTGTTGCTGTTCGCCATTCAGTGGGCACAAAGCCTGACATGAGGCTGTGATTGAACATGGTTCTTAGGTGGGGAGCCAGTTCGTTCTGAAGTTCATGTAAAACTCAGCCTGGGATGTTGTCCAGTCCCATGGATGCTGTGTTTTTGGCTTTAGAGAGTGCAGCTCCTGCGTAGTTGTGATTACAGGGACTCTGCATTCTTCCTGTATAGATATGGGTCCTTTAGGGGGTGAGAGGGGGGGTAATGTTAGCACTGAACCTATCTGCCAGGATGTTAGCAATATCAGTTGGTTCTGTACTTTTCGTGCCATTGTGCTATAACTCAGAGCAGATCTGGGTGTTTCCATTGAGATTCTTGACATAGCTATAGAATGTTTTGTAGTTGTCCCTAGAATCAGTGGTGATTTTGTTTTCATAGCTAGCTTTGGAGAATCTTATAAGGGATCTCAGGTTCTTACTGAGGCTAACCATGGAGCTCCTCCACTCATGGGATTTTACTCTCTTTTGCAACAGTTTCTTCCTTCTGTTGAAGAGTTTGTTTATGGCAGGGGACCACCAGATTGTTTTCCTTTTTTTGGAGGATAGCGTCTTGGTTCTGTTTGGGATAACATGATCCATGCACTTGTGTAAGTGCTTATAGAGTGCATTTGTGTAGGATTCAGCAGTTGTAACGGTATTGTCCATCTGCATGGGTGTCATGAAGTTTACCACTTCTGTCTTAAGAAGCATGAAGTTGGTTTTGGAGAAATTTTTTACAGTGGTTTTCTTAATTGGGGGTGGGGGTGGGATGTGGATATCTAGGGTGATTAGCTTATGGTCGGATCTGACCAACGAGGAGTTGACTTCCGGTGTGGAACACTGGTCACTCATGTTGGTAATGACAAGGTCTAGGATATTGTTACCCCTGGTGGGGGTGTGGATAAGTTGATCCAGGCCATTGGAATTTATGAATTCCAGAAAGCATTTTTCCAGTTAATGGTGGGGTAGTTGAAATCGCCTATTATTAGGGTGCTTGGTTGAACCCTAATATTATCCAGTATATCAAGAAAAGAGGAATGGGAATCCTGGGGCATGGTGGGGGATCTCTAACAAGCTACAATTTGGATTGCAGTTTTGCCCAGAGTTAGTTGCACCTGAATAACCTCAGATGCATTATGCTGAGCAACTAGCCTGGAGGTGTAGATATCCTTAATGAATATGGACACACCTCCACATTTGCTGTTCCAGTCCAGGTTAGGTGGCTGGAAAGTGTGGTATGAGTTATAGCCTGGTAATGCAGGGTGATCTCTGGATCCTTGAACCAGATCTCAGTCACTCCACAGATATTGATGTTCTCCATTTTAAGGAGTGCCTCGACGGAGTGCATTTTGATTGTAAGAAAAAAGTTAATGTAACAGTTAGGAAAACTGTAAAGAGTATGTATTATGTCTATGTTCCATCAACAGGTTATGAATTAGTGGATTGTGACATCAGAAAACAGATTAAACATCCTCAAGAGACAGCCTGAGCACATGCTTCTTTAAGAAGAGGGCTGTGGTACCATGGAACTGGCTGCCAGAATTGGCAGTTGAGCTGGAATCCAGAGGCATTTAGGTAAATGTGACACATGCTGAAAAAAGAGAGAGAGGAAGTGAGGAATGAAGTTGATGTAGAATGCTAAGTTATCTTAAAGGGCTGACTAGATATGCTAAATGTCACCTCCTGACATCAGACACATATTATGTAACAGAAATAAACATTTGCAGATGGCAGGACAATTAATAAGAATATATACAATTTAAAATTATAGCTCTTGTAATCAGGCAATATCTTCATTGTGTTAAATTTTCTTGATTGTCCCTTTGCATGTGTCTTAATAATATACTTTCTTCCATTCCTACCTTTCCCTTCCCCTTTATGTACCTGTTCAATGCCCTTTTGAATGCATCTGCAGATTCCTTCTCCACCATAAGAGTCCACACAAATAGCAAGTAGATAATTACAATCTGCTACTTGTGTTCTCTCATTTCTACTCTGTCCATTGCTGGTAATAACCTCCTGAAGTTCTCATGACACAATTCAGTGCACCAATGTAATGCTCTTGTTTAATCTTTAATCTTGAGGCCCTACTGGATTTGGAAAACTTCAATGTCTGTATGGTTACTGAAACTTGTCTTAAATGTAAAGACAGCACTTTATACATGAGTTGTGAAATTTTCATGTCTACAGACACAAAGGCAACTATGTAGTCTCCATTTTTCTCAATGAACATATTGTACCAAAGAAGATCTCTAGGGGTATACAAACTAAACTCATTTAAATACAGGTCACTCTAGATAGGGATAATTAATTATCAATAATAGCTTTGTCCCTGATAACCACATAATATTCTTTATTCTTTAAATGATCTCACTGGCTTGAACTACTCTTCAATAAACTGGACATCTGTTTTTCCACTGGAGGATATCCCCAAAAAATTTTAGACTTTATAAACAAAACACCTTTGGGCAAGTGGTTATAAACATACCAGAGGACATAGCCATATGATTCTTGACTTATTCTTATGAATGTAGTAGTTTCTTTCATTACTCCTCTGGTATCTGGCACCTCAATGAAGTCTGACTACTAACTTTGACCTTCTTTTATGAACTCCCAAAAACTGCTAGGGCAAACCCCAGTGAACTGAAGGACAGCCTACTCTATGATAAAATATCGAAACTGATTTATGAATGGACCACCCCTGAGCATGATACACTAGCAAGCTTCACTACTTAGAAAAATGTACAAAATTATTAGTCTCTAACAGAACCAAGTATCATTAAAAATTCAAAATTAAACCACCTGGCTGTTTTTTTACCATAAATACTTTTTACAATAATACAAAGAAACATTAAAGTGTATAGTAAATCTAATAACCCCTCTTCTCAAGGAAAATATCAAAACATTACAAAAAAAGTTAAAAGCACTCTCAGGTCTACTAAGAGACCATTAACTTAGGCTGGCCTCTGAAGCCAAATATAATTATAAGTCTTTCTTTAGCTGTGTTAGAAAACTAAGAGGTTGGTGTAATGGTTAAGATGGCATAATGGTTAATGTTACAGACAAGAGGTACAGGGTTTGTTCCTTACATGGGGTAATTGGCTAGGCTTAAAATGACCCACAAGGGCAGTTAGCCTAGTATGACCCTATGAAGAAACAATGGCCTACATTGTTCTCAAGTTATTCATAAAGACACCTCCTATTATGACTTAGTAGATATTTCCAATATACTTACAAGCAAATTAGTGCCAGCTTTATCCTTGAGACTTCTACCAACAGTCCTGAAGCTGCTGAATCATTTAATCTCCCAACTTTCTCTACAGATTGTTTACTTTAAGTGATAACTAAGACCAAAAATAACTCCTCCATGTAACCTGATAATATACTTGGTTGCTTGATTAACAGTGTTAAACATGCCCTTGAAGAGCCACTCAAACTGTTTAACCTAGGCTTAGTTACTGGTTTCCTTCATGATGAGTATTGAAATTCTATGATGATACTCCCGCCCTAAGGCTGACCTGACAGCTGTTCCTGGTAATTATAGACGTATAGGTCTTATATGCACATCTGCAAAGCCTTGGAATGTATTATAACTGACCTCATAAACTACAGTATCAAGAATATTATTAGATATGACCCCAAAGCCTTGCCTTAGTGAAGGGTACATACTATTTGTTGAATATTGTACCGTTTTTGAAAGTTTTGCAGATGCTGTAGACATTGGTCATGCGGTACACATGGAATATCTTGGCTTGGCCAAGGCCTTCAACAACTGCCCCCATGCTAGCATCATACAGATACTTTAAAATCAACTCATATGATATAAAATAGATAGCAAACTGGCAGAAAGCTAGAACCGGCACAATTTGAGAAGCAGATACCTCATGAGAAAGTATGAAAGTGACCAGCACCGTCATTCAGGGCTTGGTGTTGGGACATCTACTTTTTGGACTTTGGTTCACAAATCTCCAAGCAGAGAGCCTTAGGGTATGAAAGTTTGTCAATGATTGTAAACGGTCACCCCTCTGACACTCAAACCATTTAGAATAAACTTGTTCTTAGTAAACTCTTGATGTACAAAAATAGGCTCAAACAAAATGTTAAAAAAAGGTTAGCACCCTCACTTTCTGTATAGACAGTGCATCACTACAAAATGAAAGTGTAGCCAGGGACCTATGAAACTGGGTTGATCATTTTCTCTCTTTTGAATATCATGTGACAATGATTATGACGAAATTCTTTTGTTTAGTACAGTTAATTTCCAAAGCAATATCTTCAAGATCTGAAGAGATAACTGCCCCCTTATACTTTATTGATCAGAATGATTATCAACTCTCATGCCTCTTTCTGGATGTATCTCACTAAACATATCAAACAATTAAAAAGAGCATAATATTTTCTAGACAGAAAGATCACAAGCCTATAGTCAAGAGCTATCAAGAAAGGCTGGAAATACTATTTTTTTTGTATTTAGTGTCTTGAGGAGAGATATCTGTCTTGCTTACCATGCCATTACATATGCCTTGTATCTCCCCAAGTCCAATGGTTCTATCAGTACTAAAACAGGAACCCAAGGCTTCACCAATTACAAACAGAACAGGATCACTCACAATGGTTAACCAGGTCTGCAGTAAAGTACAAAATCCAAAAGACACCAAAAACCCAGACTTTGGAAATGCTAACTTATTATTACAATACCACAACTCTTTTAAGACTCTGCCCTTTCTCACTGTGAATTCAAGTTAAAAAACTAAGACACAATTTTAAACAATTTCAAATAAAATTATGTGACACAGCCTCAATCACATTTACTTAACAATTAATCAATCTCAAATTAAAATCCCAGTAACGACATAAGTAAGACTTCTTTAAGAAAATTGACTTACAATTATTGTATACTAAAAACAATTAAAATTGTTTCACAACCTAATTAATTTTAAACATATTTGCTTCTTTTTAAGAACAGATTTAAGACTCACTGCAGCATTAATAACAGGTGTAATGTCTGCTTGTAGCCGCAAGATCCAATTATATTCACTAACTTCAAGCATGTTACTGTAATCCCCGCCTCTTAAATTCTTATGTACAACATCTATAACTCTAAAGAAAAAAACATGGTCTGAATATAGTGCTTTAGACTCAGACTCATTGTAATCATTTTGTTGATGATGTATTTTTGATATGGGATGGTAACATAATAGAACTGATGGATTTTTCTATAATATTTGGACAGTACAACCAATTTTTTGAAGTTCAAGCTAAAATGTTCTGAGGATGAAATTTGTTTTCTTTATGTAAAGTTGAGCAAAAATGAAAATGATATTAATACATGTATATTTAAAAAGGTAGTTCAAGCTAATAAGTACATGCATAAGGGGTAGCAAGCACCCCCCTTATTATTAAGGGGATTATTAAAAGTTAACTAATGAGGCCCAGTAGACAATGCAGATGAGGAGAACTGCCTTGAACAAATGAACTAGATATTATGTGAATTTAAGGAAAGAGGATATGTTGATCAGATTTTAAATACACTTAAATCTGAGGTATTAAATGACAGAGAAGGGTCTGTTAGACCATAATTTAAAAGTGGAGATGTTCATTCGAATATGAATATATGAGGTCACTGTTCTGGACAAGCACCCCAGAGGTACATTACAAAATATAATAAAAGAAAAAATGAAGTAAGAACAATTATTTCAAAGAACTGGGGAATTTTAGAGGCTATGCCTGAGTTAAAACAAATTATAGGGGAGAGACCCAGCTTTGCATATCGAAACTGCCCTAGTCTAAAAAGATGTCTTTTTTTATAAAGATATGAACTTTAATTGCAAAACTGATATTACAAAGAGACATGGTACATTTCCATGTTATATTGGTGATTGTTGTAAATATATTTTAAAGGATAATATTTTTATACATCAGAGAGCAAAAAGGAGGTTTGACTTTAGATGTTTTGCAACATGCAATACTATGAATGTGGTATATCTGGCTATTTGCTTGAAATGTACAAGTTTTTATGTTGGCAAAAGCACTGGAAAGCTGAAAGTTCATATTACTGTGCTTTGGTCTGAAGTATGGAGAAGTATTGGTGCTAATGCTTTTGGTTCAAAATATGGAGAAATATTGGTACTAATGCTTTGGCAAAGTATATCAGTGAACAATGCTCAGATCATGATCAATACCCTCAGATCATTTTTCTGGCTTTTACCACCAGTTCCACTCTACCCAGCTGATATATCAAAATGGGACCATTATGGAATACCGAAATTCCACACTCCTGAGACTCTGAATCCCGTGGATCAGAATCTCGAGATTACAGAATCTCAAAACTGAAAAAAAAAAAAAATAAAACATACAACAAACTATTCTAATGTGTATGCAGGGGGCAAGCCCCCTGCACCCTTCACACCCCCTGCAACTTAAATATACCAACACTGAGATCACACTACAGTGGAGTGAATGGCAAAGTTCCCATTCCACACTGTATGGCAATCCCCATTCACTACGTTCGAGATTCCGCAATCTCGAGATTCTGGTCCTCGGGATTCAGAATTTTGGGATTGTGGAATTTCGGTATTCCGTAGTTATCCTAACAAAACATAGTTTTCATGGACAAAGTGCAGCACTTTAAACCATAGGCTTTACTGTACACTTCCATCATTACCCACTGCTGTACCTGTCATTGTGTTGTAAACAAAGAGGTTGGTCCTGATCCATACTCCAGTTTCTGTCAGATATATTTGAGACCAACATACTGAAGAGTTCTGGACCCAGGACAGACTGTGAAATTCGACACAATCCACTTCCTCTTATCATGACTCTCTGACCCTTATAAATTAATTTGTGCTGTCCTACCCCAAACTCCTCCATCTTTTTAAACTTGCTAAAGACTAGAAAGAGCGAATTCTACAGGTACTCTCCCTGTCATGTTCTATTCCTATCCAGTCATAAAATTGGATCATGTCTAACTGATAGCTCATTCTGTTCATAAACACATGCTTATTGATACCCTAGATTCTGCTGCCTACTAAAAATGCTACTGACCTTCACAGTGTTTCTTTTTCTCCATACTTTTCTCTGCTACTGTCATTAAATTAAGTGGTGTGTAGTTCCCCGTATTTTTTTTTTGCACCTTTACCTTGGGCAATTGAATACAAATCAAATAAACACACAGTACATTTGATCACACCTACAGCAGTAATCTGTATAGCACTGTTTAACAGAGCTTGAAAAACAATAATTCCTTCTACCTATCTCAGATGAATACAAACATATTTCTACTAGATCAAAGGATGGTATATCAAAGGATGGTGTATTCCCTTTTTCCTTCTGTCGATATTATCCCCACAATGGAATGGAATGCTCCCCTTTTACTGCACCTCTCCAAAACATGATGCAACTTGAAAGCTACAGGTATATTTTGTCACAAAGTAAATAAAGGTACTGATTAAAAAGTTCTATGCAGAAGTTCTAAAATTTTTGTTTCTAATGCTGACTCCTTCAAGGTTGACTCTGCCTAGCTTACGTGACCTCAAATGATCCTCCCAGTATGACATTCTACACATTCAGAAACTAATCTGATACTACAATCATCTAATCTAGAAATAAATCTTTCATTGAAACATAAACAGAACCTTCTAGCAGGAACAATATGTATCCCAAAGAATTCCTGTCTTCTGGATTATACTCCACTTCATATCAAAAAAGTAGCTGCATAAGTCTTTTCAAACACAGCCTGGATGAATGAATAGGTTACTGTAAATGTACAACTGAGCTGTTCTCATGATCCCTTATGGAAAGTAGTGACATAGTGGGTATGGCATAGACTAGGTCTTAAATCATCTTTCCAGATCAACCACTGGAAATAATGTATGAACCTATTATCTATGTCTTTATCACTATATATTGTATGAAACTACTATCTATGTCTTTATCACTATATAATGTATGAACCTATTATCTATGTCTTTATCACTATATAATGTATGAACCTACTATGTCTTTATCACTATATAATGTATGAACCTACTATCTATGTCTTTATCACTATGTTGTTGTTGTTGTTGTTGTGTCTTTTGGCTTTTCTCAGTTAGGGGTCGCCACAGCGGAACTCCGGTCCGCTAATGCACAACATCTTACTGTGAGGTGACAACGCTACCACAGCCACTATATAATGTATGAACCTATTATCTATGCCTTTATCGCTATATAATGTATGAACTTATTATCTATGTCTTTATCACTATATAATGTATGAACCTACTATGTCTTTATCACTATATAATGTATGAACCTACTATCTATGTCTTTATCACTATATAATGTATGAACCTATTATCTATGTCTTTATCACTATATAATGTATGAACCTACTATCTATGTCTTTATCACTATTTCATTAATGCCTCTATCACCATTTGTGCTATATTTGTTGTATATTTTCTGGCACTCTCTCTCTTGTTGGTTCTTTTTTTTGAAATGTATTCTCTTTATATTTATCTTCTTCACTTACACTTTAATCTGTATTTCTGAAATATCAAGGTATTTAGTGGTGTCTATAGATGCTTTCCAATGGACATTTGAAGAACAATCAGTGTTTTCTTCCTTATAGTTTCATAGATTCATAGAAGGTTACTAGGCAAACAGCCCTAGAGCCCTTACAAGCCTAACCACATCACAAGTTGCCCCATTTGTCAGTGATTAGAAGAGAGAAGTTCACAGAGGTAAGGGTCTATGGTAGTTAATGCTTATTTCATCTGTCCTGGGGGGACATGAGAACCACCCCAGGAGTGAATTAGCGGTCACCCATCTATTGAACTAGGTTGCATTTGAAGAGGGTCAGGGAGGGGCTCTGTTTCACATGAATTGGAAGCCTGTTCCAAAGAATTGGCAGTCTCCGGGAGATATATCTATCCAGCAAGATCTGTTCATATCAGAGACTAGGTTAAGATCCCTGGAGTGAGTAACCTATGTGCAGTTTGATTTACGAATGTTTAACATTTCCATCAGGGCCTGGTCAGAAACTGGCCAGTAAGCCAGTCACAGGTCACCGCTTAGCAACCTGTAGGAGACAGAATACAGTGACAGAGCTTTCAATCTTTCTGCATATGACTTGTTTTGTGCACCCTGTAATTTCTTTGTGTGAAACCTCTGTGGTCTCCCCAATTGCTGCAGGTGTCTGGTGAGGCACATGCTAAAGGGAGTATTGCACTCTTATTGGCCTGATGAGGGCTGAGTATAATGAAATGATAACATCCTTAGATTGAGATGATATGCCTTTACTTATAAGATGTGCCACATAGAAAGATTTCCTTACTACTGTTGATACCTGATGGTCAAAGTTCAGATTGTTATCAACCTGAGTACAAAGATCATGTACCCTTGGTTCTACACTTAGAGGGGTGCTGTCTATAATATAATTACCAGGGATGTCAGCCTTCCCAAAGGGAAGAATAATGCATTTTTTGCATTTAGCTTTAATCTGTGGTTTTGGCATCAGTCATTTGTCTATGTTAACCCTAGTTTTCATTATAATAACATCATTAGGTACTCAGTGATTACTCCCAATTTACAATAATCAGCGAACTCAGTTAGTTACAGGCAATCCAAGTTTGCCTGGACTTCTCAGAAATTAAGTTCACAGCTAATTACTGAGCTAGCTTTCTTAATAGGTCTCTCTAAGCCTAGCCAATCTCCCTCACAAAGGTGAGAATGAAACATTGCACCTTGTGGCTGTAAGTCAGACACCATAAACATTATACCAACCCCCAGTCTTACACTGTCATAGCTACAAGTCTGAATTATTTTTGTATTTGTTTATTTAATAATGTCAGTAAACTCACAGTTTCTAGCTGGTACACAAATCTGTCATCTAGTTCTGTTGTAGCTTGAAATGTGTTGTTTATGCGCTGTCCTTACCCTATGCAATAATAAAACAATCGATCATTTCTTGTTATGATTAATGTTGCATATTTCAGAAATATTTCTATTCATTCTTTCAATGTGATATGAAATTTTGTATGTCCTAAATGCTGGCAATGTTTAAATATTAACTATTTCTGTTTCTATTATTATATCCTTTATTTCCCTTTCTGTATCCATTCTAGTTATTGCTTCCATATTCATTTAATTTGATTTCACATTTCTTAATCAAATAAGTGAGCTGGATAGAGACCCATTTTGGTATGACTAGAGCAACAAAGACAAGAGGACAAGGAAGAAATATGGAAAACTTAATTTATCCAGTTAAGAAGCATGGTTTCTGAAGGTGGGAGGAAATAGGAATAAATGGACAAAATGCACAAAGACTCAAGGAGAACATACAAGCCATGTAAGTTGTAACAGAAAATCAGTATTGCTCCCAGATACTAGAGCTTTAAACTAAAGATCTTACTACTGATCCACCATGCTGCCTTACTTATGGTCAATAACAAACTTGTTGGGCTTTCCAAGATGGCTGCACACTGATCAACAGCTTAATTTCAGGTCTTCTGGTGTAAAAAAAAAGAAAGTAATAGATAAGGGACAGTACTTTTGCATGTTTTAGTAAAATTCAATTACTGGTAGTAAGTGCACTGCTTGGATGCTAAAAAAGAAGAAATTTAGAGAGCTTGAAAGAAAATCAGCTAGAAGAGGTGAAGAGAAAATACTAACTGGAAAGAATCCTGCAACTGTTCAGCAAAAAGCAGTTTAAGCTCCATCTTTGGTACAAGACATGTCTTCCAGTAATTTAGAGGAAAAATTAAATCAGATATGTTCAGAGTTGATTAAAATAAATAATAAATTGAAGGAGTATATCAACCTAAATAATAAAAGGCTGTAAAAATGGAATAAGCTTTAAACAGCTGTATAGATTAACTCAGAAAACTACAAAAATCATAGGCTGAAATGAAGCAAACGCTGGTTAAGTATGAGACTACTCAAGTAGAACTATTTAAAAAAATGGTACAGTTAGAGGACAGAGTACACAGAGAAAACCTTAGATTTTCTGCTATAGAATAGAAATGGAAGGAAGAGACTGCATTAATTTTAAGAAAACACAAATAAGTAAATGGACTGGAATTCCACAGCAAGATTTGTTAATAGAAAGGGCATATCTTGTGTATGCTCCAAACCTGCCCGCAAGAAAGCAGCCATGGCCTGTATTTGTAAAGATGCAATCATACCAGCAGAAAGAGTTGTTCCTGATAAAACTGTGGCAGAAGAGCAAAATATTAAAAATCAGAGATGGTAGGATACTTGCAGAAAATGATTATTCACTGTACACCAG
Source organism: Protopterus annectens (assembly GCF_019279795.1). Taxonomy (NCBI): domain Eukaryota; kingdom Metazoa; phylum Chordata; order Ceratodontiformes; family Protopteridae; genus Protopterus; species Protopterus annectens. The sequence goes on from NC_056739.1 coordinate 240,980,384, forward strand.
GCAGAAGAGAAGCAAATTTATCCCAGCAATTAGGGAATGTCAAAAGGCCATGTGAGATTCAAGCTACTGTATCCATCTGTCTTCAGAATATTTTCACTAGGAGGATCAAAGTCATTTTTTGATGCAGAACAGGCAAGGGAGCTGCAAAAGTTTGCCCAACAAGAGGTGAATCATCAAACAGAAGGGGTCTTTGCTTCTTATTCTTCTGATGGTAAGGCTCATAGACAGATCTTGCCAGTGAAATCTATTTCCAATATTCCAAAGGAAAATGCTTGCGACACAGAAAAAAAACACTGTAGTTGACTAGAAGAATAAGGAGTACCTTGGACTTGAACTGAAGGCTGTGGTGGGGAGATTAAGATGAACAGGAGGACAACCAGAAATACTGAAATTAATGAATACATGTGAAACTATAAACCATCATTCACTTTTGTGAAATATGGCTTTACAAGAAAAATTGGCTGTGAAAATTTGGAATTTTGTTGACTTTGTGAAACTTGTTGGGCAAATGACAGGAATATGCCCCACTTCATGTTCTTAATGTCTGGAAGGACACGTAAAGAAAAAAAGAGGGAGAAAAAGAGAAAAATGAAATGTAAGTTTAACCATTTCTGTTTTTAACAGCATTTACATAAAACATTTTATGATATAAAGTACATGTTAGATAGTAAAGTATTTTATGTGATTGCTGTATGTGATAAAGATACTGAAGATAACAGGTGTTATCTCTCTCTGTCTCTCTCTCTGTCTCTCTTTTAGTTTTAAGAAATGTAGGTCTTACAATGTAAAAAGAGAAGAAATGCTACATTAAAGCATGTTTAAGCCAATAGATTGTAATCTTGAGTTGTTGGGGGTGGAGGATGGAATGTAGATATTTACTGATGTGTGTAGACTTTAAATGTTTTATTCACTTTTGCATAAGTGAACATCTAGATTAATGTCCTTGTAAGCTAATGACATGAGTTTTGAATGCAAGAAGGTTTAAAAAAATAGAGATTGCAATATAATAAATAGTTTTCTTTAAGCAAATAAATGTTCAATGCCAGATGAGAAATCTGGAGTTGAAAGCAGCTGTACATTTTGTTCTTAAGTTTTCAAGGCAACAAGCAGATTAATGATGGAGGCAATAAATGAAGAAGTGATGACATTTTATATAGAGAAGTGGGTGCTGCGGTAGCATTGTCACCTCACAGTAAGATGCTGTCCCGTTCCATTCTCAGCTAGAGCGTCTTCTGCGTGGAGACATGCATGAATGGGCATACCTTCGTTGAAGGTTGTGCATCAGGGCTGGTAACTCGGCACGTAAAAATCAACTACCAATCATTAGCGGAACGGAGTTCCGCTGTGGCAACCCCTAACCGGGAAAAGCTGAAAGAGACAACAACAACAGCAAGAGGAAGAAGTTCAGTAAAAAATTAAGACTGGAATTAACAGAAGTAAATAAGAGAGAGCAGCTTTTCCTGATAACTAAATATGTGAATGCATTTACTTCAGCTGTGTATCTCCAGGATTCAATAAAATCAATATAGGCTCCATGTAGAACCTACACAAAATGTATCTATGTACATGGCCATGGTTCCTCCATGGCAGTGCATCATGCATATTAATTATGGTGTGCTGCTGAGGGAGATCACTGCAACACAGATATTGAATCTATGTAAGCAGTATTGTAGAGACTGTCTCATAGTTGTGGATTGTTCAGGAAATCCCTGGACAGATGTTATGCACAAGATAAGAATCCTTGTAATGTACTCTGTTAGTGTATAAATATGTGTCTATTTTTATGCCTGTTTGTGTGTATTAATGCAGTGCTTGGTGGTGCAAAGCTGCACTTACACATGCACAGATAACACCTGCCAGACATCTAATAATAGAAACCAGATGTAATAAATTAGATGGCATGTTGTTTTTTCTTTTTTGTTTGTAATGCCCGTTTGCATGGTGTAGTGTAGTGCTTAGTTGTGCCGAGCTGTGCTTACACACTGACACTTGCTAGACATGTAAAAATAGAAACCGGATTTAATTAATTAGTTGACGTTTTTATTTTTGTTGTTGTTTTTTTTTTTAATGGCAGTTTGCTCTGCTTGGTGTTTTGCTTAACAATGCTAACAGGTACCTTGGTAGTATATGTGAAGATATACTGGTTGCCTCACTATCCAAGTAGCTAAATAGGTTGAATCACAGCCTAAAGGGTAGGAGGTCCCAGATCTGAGTCCTGAGTAGTCATATCTTTTTACATTTCATGCCATGAACAGTGTGAGGTGACCTAAAGGGTGGTATAATGCAAAAACATTATTGTTACATTTGGAAAAGCTGCATAATGCTAAGCACTGCTTAAACATGGTCAATGGCTAATCCTGTTTGCATGTTGCTAAGCTCCACTGAAATACAGCTGTGCAAGTTTACACAATGCTAAGCTCCACTAAGCTGGTTTGCATGATGCTAAGCAATGCAGTGCTTTTTTGAATGTTACAGTATGACATGTAAGGGGAGGAAAGCAGCCTATATTAAGGCCAAGGGACAGGAATTCTACACCATTCATTGCAGTCCTTAGTAACCTGTTGTTATGCCTGGCAGTATTTGTGAGTGAGCGGGCTTTCAGACGCAGAGGTGGGGTATGTTTTTCTCTGTCTCCCACCCCTTATCTTCTTTAATTTATTAATGATATTTATTATCATGATTTGATATTAATATATTCTGTTCACCTAATGGTTATATTGGACTTTGGGTTATTTCAAACTGGTTTGCTGTTAACATACTTAACGTTATGTTATTTATTGTTGTGTTCCACATAATGTACCTTAATATGTATTTTGACTAATCAATATTATCTTCCATTACATTAATACTAACATTTGTTTGGTTATTACTTATCTTACCTTATGTTTACATTTAATTTACTGCAGCTCGACAAGGTAGGCTTGTTCAGGCAATCCATCTACCTTGGCAACCCCAGTCATGGCAATGGGGTCCAGCACATCTGGGCCACAGCCTGGTGTTGCCCCCTTTCGGTGTCTCTGCACTAACTGTAGCATTGGGAAATTATGACCAT
>NC_056739.1:240998632-241123632 GCF_019279795.1 Protopterus annectens
CTCATAACTGCTGTTGTACTCCACATTCTGCAGCATCTCTCTCACTATGCTTATTGTCTGCAGCAATAGCATCAGCTGCAGCCTGTAGCCCACACATAAATGTACATCCTCCCTGTGCTGATGTAGTTTTTCTACCCAGCAGTTCTACCCCATCATATAAAGGGGGTGGATTCCACATTGGGGCCTTATATCACCTTCAATAGTTGCAGAGGATTGCCTGAATACACTGCAAATCAGCTGTGTATGCCTCAGTTATCATTACTGAACCACAGACTGGTTCAGAGGCAATTGCGTGCTAATGAGGTACACATTAAAAATGAAAAACCCCTAGACAGGGAAACAATTGTGTATGAGAGTTACTTTGTATGAACTTGTTGGCACAATGTATATATATATATATATATATATATATATATATATATATATATATATATATATATATATATATATATATATATTGGCTTCCAGAGGTGCATTGTACTCCAGCAGGTATGTAATCATTTTATCACCAACACAATGCATGTGGTAGAATATAGTTATGGGGACGTCAGTAAGCCTTTCTTAGAACTTTACTGATAACATGTCATTGATCTCCACATGTCTTACACCTATCAAGGAACTACAGTACAACAAACATAGAATGCCGTGTTTTAAATAGGGACACAGGTCCTCCTGAATAACACTGCTGTTTGGTACTGCTGGCTGTATATAATTTGGGAGGGGGGTTACTGCTATGGAGTACACTACATTGGACTCCTCTCTTGGCTGTCCTGTCATACATCTGTATCTGTCATGCCACAAGCATGAATATTTGACTAGTGCTACTACATCCTTTATGCCCCAGCCTTTGTATGTTGTGGACATACTTCTAAACTGCATATATGTTAGCATATTGTCCACAGTTTGGCTTCATATATTTGGCCCATTTTTCATACATTTATGGTTTTCTGGCAAATTAGTTGGAAATCATTAAAGACTCCAGTTAGACAATAATTGAGGGCATCTGATTTGCAGGCGGTATACCCTGTAGACTTTTCATGGTCACGCACAAGCTGTTATTCCATCAACAGTGTAAGTTTGGAACACCAATAGTTAGAAATTTTCCCTATTTTTGGCCTTTGTCCCACTTGTATTTATGGCTTTGTCCAGATTACTTGCTCTAAGAGATTGAGACATATGGTTGAGCACAAAACAATGAATACTGACAGCTGTCCTACATGGCTCTACCTCTATCTTCTGTACCCCATGTATCTGATCCTGACATGTGTTCTGTTTTTGTTGTAGTTCAGCAATAATGTATAGGTATCAAAACGTCCCTTTCATTGGGTTTAAGAATGACATAATTGTGGAGGCCCTGTGGCAACATTATGAGATCCTACTGTCCAGGGTGAAGCATAACAGACAGGAGTAGGCTGTATTGTAGGCCGACCTGATCCACAGTGTCAGTGCAGTTGGTCACCAGAGCAGGACATTTGAGCAGGTGCGACACCGGGCCACAGATATGATCCACCAGCCATTTTTAATGAGACTAGATTAATTTCATGTGGCAACGTTACCATGGAGGCTATAGAAATGGTTTTGTGATCACACAGTGAAAGGTGTCTCATGGAAATGTCTGCAATTCTCTTTCAGGATTTTGTAGGATACAGCTACGCCTGCACATGGAGAATCAAACCATCAATGTCAGAGCCCAGGACTGAATGTCAGCACAAAAGAAAATGACATCAAAAAGGTAAAAAAAGTATAGGTTCACTTGGACATGGGTTTGTATGTGTTTAATAGGCTAAAGAACACAAGGGATTCTTGAAGCCTAACGATGCACCCCTAAACAGAGACAAGGTCTGATACCCTGGAATAGTGTAAGCAAGGTTTTGGGTGCTGAAACATCTACCTGCCAGGCTGTAGGAGATAATTAATCTCCACTTTATCTGTGTGCATTCCTGATATTGGTACTAAACCATGTATGATTGTCTTGTTTCCCACCCAAATGTGTAACTTGCACTTGATTTGAATTAGAGCAGAACTCTTCTTCACATGGATGGGGGAGCCTGTTCAGTATAGGCTGTAGTCTCTCTGTTATATACCTGTCTCTCCAGAATGTCGGATTTATACCACTGGCAAAGTGTAGGTCTGGACAACAGGTAATTCAGGTGCTAGTTGTTTTGTTTTGTGGATGTGCAGGATGTCCACAGTGGGCTCTGAAACTGCCCTGTATGGTAGTCATGCACCTCCCCACCAAAATATGTAGGAGACAGAATAAATGGATAGGGTCTTAACACAGTCTTCATATGACATGCTACATGCACAGTGGCTACTGGGAAACTCTGTGGCTGTTACAGTTGATGGTTATACCTGGCTGGTTACATGGCAAAGGTGACATTGCACTCAGTGATAGGTCTGATGAATGCTGAATATACTGGCACAATGACTTCCTTGGATTTACCTGCCCTACCTTGGTTTACAGGTTGTGCTGCATGGAATGCTTTACTCAATATTACTGACATGTTTCAGTCAAAGGCTAGATCACTATCGATGTGTTCATAAGTCCCTGACTAGTGGGTCAACTGTAGGTGGTGTGCTCTCAATACTAGTTACAATGGCTGGATCTCTCCCCAAAGGATGGTATTGTACAACTTTTGGCATTTACTGTTGGTCCATGGCTCTGACAGCAACTGTATGTCTGTGTCATCCCCTCCTGGATAACATTTGTGTCAGTGTGGGATGCAATGGCAGCTCCTAATTTGCAATCATCAGCAAGTTTAGTCAGCTGCAGACCAGTGATAGTGGTCATGCCTGCATAGAAGTCATTGCTTAAAAAGAGCAATGTGAAGAAAGATTTGTGAGGGAGTTCACTGGTGACTGGCCTCATTGTAGAGGGGGAATCCTCTTCCATCTGCTGACTTGCTAGTTTATATGTAACCATTTGGGTTTGTCAGCAGTGAAATGCCTTGTCAGGCCATGGTAGGTGGAGTGACACATGTTTTCCTCAGCCATTGATTTGATAACCTTATGAAATAGGTCCACCAAGCAGGGTAGCTATGATCTGCCCATGACTAAACCAAATTGTTTGGTTCAGTGTTTGTATGTGTACTACATCTCTGTTGATCAATTCCAAGATAGTTTCTTTTTGTGCCTTTACATATCAGACTACTGGGACTTGTAGGTCTGTAGTCACCAGTGTCTGTAGATGGGCCACTTTGTGCAGTGGGATGACTGTTGCTGTTTTTCATTCATGAAGCACAATGCCTGATTGGTGACTACAGTGAAGTACTAAATCCAGAGGTACTGAAAGGTCATGTGTGCAACTCCCTATGGAGTTATTTCCATCATAGTTTCCAGGATAAATTGTAACCCAGCTTGTCTGATTTTGTACAGATCACTGCAGACACTGTAGGGGTAACCACTATGTACCCTCTGTAAACTTAAGGATTGAGTGTTTAGGCAGTTATTCTGAAGTTAGACACTAAGCAAGCAGTGCCAATTGAAAACAATGAATTAGCTTGTGACAACTGCTGAAAAGAGGGAAGTAGCCTGAATTGCTGCTACCTGGCTAGCACTACTGCTGGTGCTCACCATTGCATCACTCTGTTGGGATCCAAAGCTCCTATTCTTTGTCTCTCACCAGAAACAAAACACTACTACCAAGCTCATGGTTTGAAGCAGGCCACAGCCTGTTTGATGATCCTCACACTTGTCTCAGATAATGGAAGCATCTGTAGGCTTGTTGTAGCCTTTTCTGGGTAGAAGCCTTGATTAACAACCAGACCAGTCATGTGAGTTTTGCATGTATTATGACTTGGGTTTTGAGCCTCATAGTATTTGTCTGGGTATTGACCCAATGTTGATTAGGAGCACAGCTGTATAATCACAATATAATGCTGTATTTCAGGTAACATAGCTGTCCAAGGTTGATGTGGCAAACTCCACATTGGCAGTTGTTCATGTTATGTGGCAGTATCACAGCAAGCCATGCAGCCTGTCCTTCAGCAGTGTCATGGTGGTGATATGCGTGACATGGATGTAAGGCCTACTGCAGGGGAATAGCCACCTTTGGTCAATGTAGCTGTTCCTACCACATGTCCTACTTATGTCAAACTGTAAATTTGTGTTCCTTGAACACAACACTGTGTTTACATCATTTCACAACACATCCATTTGCTGTATGGTTTATTGACAGGTACTGTAGATGTGTAAAGCCAAAGTAATGACTCCAGTGTTGAACAAGTTTCCCTATGCATACAAGGACATCCACATCTTCACTGCAAACATATGGTACATATGTCAATGAGTAGGTTGCGAACATGCACACCTCACCGCCAACTTCACCCAAACCCACATCACACATGCCTACATATGCGAAGCTCCTTAACAGAAACATAAATGCACACTAGTCACGTCATAAACACAGACGCAAGCATGTTACATATAACACCACTTCTGTTGAACAATACACATAATAGCTCATACACCACTGTATCACCACTCAAATCTATAAGGCAAAACAGTAGATCACACGTATTATTCATGTGTGATTACATCATGATGCACTTTCATGTCCCACTCACTAAGCTACATAAGTTGAAGGTCATGGCCAGCTGTGTGTGAGGTGCCCTGTTATGCTATAACACACATGTACTCAAGTCTGTCAACAGCTGATACTGTTATGACTATGTCATAGTTCCTGTTTGCTGCGCACAGCTTGAGATGTACTTCTCAGGAGTGTATGAAGAGAAATATGACTGAGGTCTCGGACTACGTGTCTCGGACAGGTATGCCCTTGGCCTTCAGCTTCATTTTTCCCTTCAGCTGGGATGATGCCTACATGCAAAAAGAATATAACTGATGCAAGTAACTGGCTTAGTATCTGGTTTCATTCAAAGGGGATCCACTATCTGCCACCCTGGTTTGACAGGATCAACAGACCTTGATGCTTTGTCAAAGATGGTCTTCATCTGTCACCTGTGCAATTTTGGCTACTGGCCAAGGCTCTCACCACCTCCATAGTGCTCTTTTTAGGTGGTGTCTTAGGGAAAAAATTGTAATATAATAAACCCATATACAAACAACCTCAAGGTCATGCTGCAACATGCTAGGAGTGTCAACATGAGACTCCACTCATTGGAAGCAGACCTCACCTTGGTAGACACACACATTTCTGCAGTCACAGACACCAAGGTCAGGGCTGTGGGGAGCAACACAGCCATAGCAGTCTACAACTCCTTCCACACGTGGAGATCTCAAACTCATGGCATGCAAAGTAATGGGGTTGTTGTATAAATATTCATTATGGATACATACACATCCAGATTGGTTACACAATATGATTCTCTGGAGACAAATCAGGTGGCATGGCCTTCTTGTAGGCACCTACTCAAGTAATTGCCAGCTACAGGTGCCCCTCTATGAATCAGGACAGCCACTTTGCTTATTTGCACCTACTTGAGTCTATCAAGATACATCAAAACACCATTATTTTGGGTGACATTAACTACCCACTGACTGGGTATATTAGTCATGCTCTAACTCACTTGCACAATTTTTCCTGATGTCATTTACCGCATTGCTCTGGGCCAGCTGGTTGACAGCCCCACAAAGGGGAGCTTACATACTGGATGGGGTGCTTATCGATATGGAGGACCACTGTAGCATTCCCACTGTGTGCCATACAACTATTTGATCTCATTCAAAGTACATATCACACCTGACAACCCCCCATTGCAGAAGATAGAGTAATAAACTTCACCAAAGCAGATTATAACCTCTTACAGGATGGTATCAATATCATCACTGCTCCTCCCCCCTCAGAAGGAACTAGCAACTATGCTGGGCTGTACACCGGTGCTTTATACAAAATCCTATATACCTGCATTTAACTGGCTATACCTGATAGGTGTAACACACGCTTATTATTGAAGAGCAGACCTTCCTGGTGGATGACTGCCATTAACAGGCTTTACAATAAGAGGGAGACACTGCTCTTTAACAGTATTTGGGAAAGAGCCCCTTGAAATGGAATCACTACCTCAGCAGCATGAACAAGCAAAGACAGATTGTTGTAAATTCCTCCAAAACAAAGTATTGCTCCAAATTTGCCTCCCCCACAAAATACAACCACAAGACATTATATACTTACATGTGTAACCTAAAAGGAAAGGCCCAGTTTAGTGCCAAACTTGTACTTCATAATACCACATATACTGGTGCTGTAGACATATATCATCTTTTGGCTGACTGGGTCTGCAAAATCCTCACTCCTTTGTCCCCACCCGCATACAACATGACATACCTACCAGCTGTCTACTACCTTGCATCCCTGAAGGGCATGTCATAACTGGCCTCTCTAAGGACAGAAACACAGCATGTATGGTACCTGATATCCTAGGATGTGCCCTACATGGGCTCCAGTATGGACCTGTAACAACCTAGGACACTCTTCCCAATCATAGTGTAACCAATGGCTTTATCACAGCTGACTGTAAAGCGGCCACTATTATACCATTGTGCAGATGTGGTGTTTCCACTGTCCTTGGAAACTATATGCATATCAGCCACATTATCCATATCTGCAAGACCATGGTGCAGATCATCACAGACATTATCAACTAAAATGTAGGTAACAATTAATTGACCTTACTCAGTTTGGATTTATCAAAGTGACATCATGCCTGTTAATCCTGGTGAACTTCTTTGAGATAGTTAACAAAGACCTGGCTGATGGGAAATCTGTGTACACAGCTTACCTGCACTAAGAAAAGGTGGTGACACTATCCCCCAAGAAGGCATCATCGAAAAACCCACCCAACTAGGCTTCAACCCTTATTTCATTAGAGGGGTTATTAACCACCTCACTTTTATAAGTCATATAGTCCAATAGAGGAAGACACCTTCAATAACTGAGCTGTAACCAGTGGTGTTCCAGAGGCTTTTGTTCTGAGTCATCTACTGTTTGCAATCCATTTCACTGAAGTACAAGCACAATGTAAATGACTATGGCTAACAATGTTTGATGATGTCTGCTAGCTGGGAGTGGTCATACAATATATATAGTATGGCAACATCCTACATTATGGTGTTACATGGACAGATGATTACTACCAAATACATGGCCTTAAACTCAGTGCAAATATATGTATTATCATTCATTTTGATAAAAGCGATGTCCCTGCTAATTACCACATAAATAGTGCAGGGATGAGAAACCTGGTGACATGCATTGACAGTGACCATAACTTACATCACCATGTGTGCACAGTGGTGAGTAGGTCATTATATTTTGCTCATGTCATACATGAGGGCATTGTCACCAGTACAAATAGTTAGTACCTCCATCTACTCTTCCCTCATCAGAACAATATTTGAGTGTAATACCCCTTTTGGTATGTTACTCATCTAATAGCTGTGGTGCTTGAGGAAACTACAAAGGTTCCTCACAAAGGGGATGCAAGTCTTCAGCATCTATCCTATGGGGATTGTCTAAAATCACCATTAATATAGTGTGTGTCACACAGAGCATTTAGAAGTAATATTTGCTTTGCATAAGAGTCCCTCTGTGACTCTGCATTATTGGACATGCTGCACATGTAAAAATGAAATGGATAACCAATTTACTCCCAGTTAAAATCTTAACCTGGCATGTAACTTTTATAAAACCTGCTGGAGGGAGACAATTGTCTACCAGAGCTTGTCAAACAGTGCACCTAATTGGGCCTTTACAGATGCAATCTGTATGACTGGATGAGGTGATCGTATTACACCACACTGGTTACACCTGTGTACACCTGGACAGGGGCCGTAGGTATTGAATGTGTTAATAAGGATAAAAGGTGGCTAGGCATGTAACGTTCCCAGGACCATTAGTTTACTACATTCCAATGATTCTATGATGCAATAGGTTGATGTAAAATACTGGGTAACATCCACACATGCCAACATGGATGCAGTTAGAACATTACCACTACTTATTTATGTGTACAGACCACTTTACAACACACACACAGCAAGTAGGCTGGAGTGGGATTACAATCCCTTCCTACCCAGTCTTACCCACTACAGATCACAGTACGTATTGCACACACCATGGCTTAAGTCTGACTTTGACATGACTTTAGGTACTCCTATCATAGTTGACATCAGCAGGCCTTGTGGAGGAGAAGAGTTCAAAGGTCTGCACCATCTGTCATGCCCAAAACAGTGTAACACCCTGCCCCTGTTTAAGGCATTATGGAATGCACACTTGTTTTGTGTGGAGATGCACATGCATGCACACAGCAAGTGGGCTGTAGGTAAGTTTAGAATCCCTACCTATGTAGTCTTACACACTACAGATCACAGCTCTTATCACATACACCACAGCTTAACTCTGATGCTAATATGGAGCATAACACATTCATATTACTATATATACACGATAATTGATTGATAATAATACATATTTAGTGTGTTTTTAATTTAAATTTAAATGTTGTATAGCTTTGAGCAATGGTCTTATTAGTTTTTTAAATGACATCTCTTATATTTATTCATTTATTGATGTTGTTTTAAAGTTAATATCTCTTTAAATGAATGTTAATTGATTGATTGCCTCTTATTAGTCTTAGATACATATATATATGGGAGTGCATCTTAAGTAGAATTGTCATAGATCTGATGAAGCCTTGTTGCGAAAGTGCTTATCTTTCATTACAATAAACAGTAATTTCGGTACCAGTTCTTAACAGTTTGATGCTTATTTCATTGGATTTTTGCCTTTTGAAGACTTTGAGACTTTGGGACTAGCACTTGCTCAGGCTGGGGTCTGCTGGTTTTTGGTTTGATTATTTTCTATTTTGTACACACCCCAGCGTTAACCTGTATCGAGACTGAGTGGTTTTTATCTGATGCTAATATGACTTTAGGTACTTTTATGGTAGTTGACATCAGCAGGTTAATGTGGAGATGCACATACATGCACACAAAAAGTGGGCTGTAATTAATTTAGAACCCCTACCTATCTAGTCTTACACACTACAGATCACATGACGTATTACATGCACTGTGGTTTAAGTCTGACTTTGACATAGCTTTTGGTACTTTTATGGAAGATGACATCAGCAGGCGTAGGTAGAAGAAGAGTTTGAAAGCCTGTGTCAAATGCAGAGGTCAAAAAGTGCAGAACCATTGCAGTTTTAAATATTTATTTATTTATTTATTTTACATTTGTTAACCGGGAGAGTCCGACTGGATACATGTCCATTTTCAGCGGAGGCCTGGGGAGAAAAGCTCCAAGTACATAACAGACATATGAACATTGTTAATGCAAAAAAAGGAAGATAGTTGAGTTCTAAATACAATATAAAGATACATCACATCTTGGGGAAAAAAAAACAACAGCAGCATATAAAAAAAAAACATAGGTCAGTTACAAAGGCGAGGCGCCTTGTTAAAAAGCGGTTAAGGATAGTGAGGTAAGAGAAGGGTAAATGATAGTGGTTAATCAGGTTTGGAACAGGGACATTGCCAGAGAGTATTGAGATGGGGTTTAAGCTTTTTTTTTGAATTGTAGGAGTGAGGGTTCTGAGGTGAGCATGGTCGGTAGGGAGTTCCACATTTTACCTACAAAGTTTGAGAATAGAGAATCCCCAGCAGTATTATTGGCTTTGGTAGTTTGAGCTAAGATCTTATTGGAGGAGCGTAAAGATTGCAGGTTAATATAGGGGTGAATGATGTTATTCAGAGCTGGTGTTTTCTCTGGGTGATACAGTATCTGGTGAGCCGTTTTGAGTTGGTTGAAATGGAGTTGGCTGGAAAACTCTAACCACCCTAGTTGCTTCAAGTTAGTGCAGTGGTGCATTCTAAAGGTGGAATTTGTGGCAAATCTAGCTATGTGATTGTAACAAGAAGCAAGTTTGTTAAGGGTTGTCTTGTTTAGGTTTGTAAAGAGGGGGAGGCATAGAAAAAGTTGATAGTAGGTGTGTGCTGGCAATTGTAATTTTAGCGTGAGGAGTGAGAAAGTGTTTTACTTTATAGAGAGAGCCAAGCTTTTTATTGACGGTTTTGATGTTAAGATTGAAATGGGTGTCAAATTTAAGGGAGTTATCAATGGTAACACCTAATAGCTTTGTATGAGCTTCTGGTGATATAGTGATTCCATTGGAGGATGTAATAGAGAAGGTGGGGGGAAGAGTCTTGTTAGTGGGTGAGAAAGTAAGTAGTTTTGTTTTGTTGGGGTTGAGAACTAGTTGTCAACTTGAGAACCATTTTTCTATTAGGTTGAAGGTGTCTTGGGTTGAAGCAGTGAGGTCTGCCAGGTTGGAGGCAGTGCTGATGATAGTCGAATCATCTGCATATTGAATGCATGTGGCATGGGGGGTGATTGTGGGCAGGTCATTAACAAAGATGGTGAAGAGAAGAGGGCCAAGAATAGATCCTTGGGGAACTCCAAGTGTAACAGGTAGGCATGTAGATAATTTGTCCTGCCATAGAACAGCCTGTTGCCTATTGGACAGGTAGGATTGGAACCATTTCAGCGTGGAATTGCTGAGTGATAGTTTTTTTAATGTATGGAGGAGTTGAATGTGGTTCACCATATCAAAGGCCTTGGAGAGGTCTAAGAAAAGAGCAGATGATAGTTTATTATTGTTTCTGAAGTTATTGATGGTATTAGAAAAGGATAGTAGGGCTGATGTGGTACTGTGATTTGGCCTGAAGCCATGTTGGGAGTTAGCTAGAATTTTATTTTTGGTGAGGTGTTCCATCAGTTGTTTGTGGACACACTTTTCCATAATTTTGGCCAGGGGTGAGAGTATAGCTATAGGTCTGTAGTTGGTTAGCTGTAGTGAGCTACCACCTTTATGGAGAGGAATAATGTGGGACATTTTCCATATGGAGGGGATGAAGGCTTCTGACAAGGTACGGTTTATGATTATGGAGACGGGATAGGAAATGGCCTCAGCTGCTTTTTGCAGAAACTCAGCTGGGAGAAGGTCAGCTGCTAGCTTAGTGGGATTTAGTTTTTTAAGAAGAGATGTTATAAAGGATATGGGTACTGGATCGAAGGTAAATAGATGATCTGATGTAGTTGTAGTATTCTGCTGGCATGGGTAGTGGAGTGGGCTGGTTGTTTGTTTGAATTGTGTAGGGATTGTATAGTTTCTGTGAAGAAACTATTGAATGTGTTAGCAATGTTTACAGGGCACTGTTGTTTGCAAGTTGTTGGAGTGGGGTGGTTGCCTGGCCTGGGTGCAGGAGCTTGTTTAAGCCTGCCCAGAATTTTTGTGGATTATTAAGGTGTTTGTGTTGGAGGTGGAGGAAGAAGTTTTTTATCATTTAAGATCATTCTTTTAGTTTCATTTCTAAGTTGCCGGAAGGTTTGGTGGGAGTGTGGGTCTTTAGAGGTGCCATGTGACCCACATCTTGTTTCTAGATAGGATTTTGGATTTTGTTTCCTTAGAGAGCCATGGTGCGGTTTTGGTTTTAGTTCTAATGGACTGTATTGGAGCATGGGAATCTAGAATCTTGAGGAAGGTGGTGTTGAAGTAGATAACTGCCTCTTCAAGAGGAAGAGACTTGAGTATTGTCCAGTTGTGGGCTTTAAGTTCAGTTTGAAAAATGGAGGCGTTGAATTTATTATTGTTCCTGATTTTTTTATGGTTGTAAGAAGGGGGTGATTTTCTTGAATTTGATAACATAGGTGAGTAAGTGATCACTCATGTCCTCTGGGTGAGTACCTGCTGAGTACTGGTCAGGATCTTTATTAGTAAGGATCCAGTCCAGGATGCTGTCTTTGTTTTGGGGTTTACCTAGTCTGGTAGGAGTGGATATGAGCTGAGAAAAGCCATGTAGATTTATGCTGCTAGATGGGGAGCTAGATGAGAAGGAATTCCAATCGATGTTGAAGTCACCTAACACTATGGATTCCTGGGGGTGAGTTTGAGTTAACCAGTGGAGAAAGTCATCTAAGGTTTTGTTATTATTGTTGCCTGGGGGGATGCAAATACATGCTATATTTATCCTTTTATGTTTGTTTGGTTGAAGTTTTACAAGTAGAATTTCAGCATTGTTTGTTAGGAGGGGTTGTGGAGAGGCAAGGGAGATTTGTAATGTATTTTTGTAGAGTATGGCTATACCGCCACCTTTACGAGTTATTTGGTCTGCTCTTAATATATCATACCCTGGTAGGATTATCTGTGTGTCTTTCGTACTTGGTTTAAGCCAGGTTTCTGTGAGACATAGTAGGTCTGGGGAACAAGTAGCTAAAAGGGCATGTAGGTTGTGAATCTTATTGTTTACACTTCTGATGTTTAGATGACAGGTCAGAAGAGAGTTAAAGGGTCTAGAGTTTAGATTGAGAAGTGGAGGGGAGGATAGGGTGGAATTACAATTGAGTGGAGGGGAAGGGCCAGGGTTGGGGTGGATATCACCATCTGTGGCTAGTCTGTGATTCAGAGTGGTAATGAATTTGAGGGCTTTGAGTAGAAGTTTGTAGTAATGTTTATCATTTGGCCTAATATTGGTAGGTTTGATAATTACATAGCGTTCGAGTTCTAACAAGGTGGGTGAGTAGGGAGTTGAGTCATGGCCTCTGTTGTTAATTATGGGTGAGGGGTTGGTTTGGTAGCCTGGGTGGTGGAAGCCTACGTAAGACCAGGTTTCATATAGGGTAGCTAGGTAAGGGACAAGTAGGAGGGAAAAAGAGTTAGTATGATAAGCTTCCTGGGTGGTGTCATATTCCGCTTGATCTTAGAGGGCTGTAGTGAGGTACAGGAAGTTAGTGGACAGTAGGGGAGTGGTTTGAGGTTATAAAAGTACGAGTACTGGGGCGGGTGGAAATAGGGGCAGGGCGGAGCGAGCGAGCACGAGCGAAGTGCTCATGAGCGGGGTTTACACTAAGCCACTAGAGCCCAGGTTTCAAGATGTAACTCCTGAATAATTAACTTGCAGGTGAGTAATCTCATCTAAACAAACACCAGGCTCAATGCCTATGCTTTGGGAGCTTGTTTTTACAATTTTATAGCAGTTTGCCTTAGTTTTAGAGTGTGTTCTGTAGTTTAAGTGGAGTATATGCAAACAAGCTTGGATTTTTTGTTTGGGTAAGCCTAGGGAGATTTGTGCTAGTGTTGAGGACCCTTAAATAATACTTTACTTTAAAGTCTATATTAAAATCACCAGATAATGACCTGTTTTGTTTTTACAGGTTGTGGGCAAAAGTAGAGTAGTCGCTCGAAAAGGGCGAAGTTCTTTTCTGCCTTACGCTGTGCAGGGGAAGACCTGGGAGGGATAGAGAGAGAGCTTGATTTCAGAGGCAGTCAGAAGCAGCTGTGTAGCTTAAACAACATTAGACTACCCAAGGAAACCCCTAAACTATGTTAGTAAAATCTTCACATATCTTTACATATAGCATAAATCATTATAACACATTAGCATTTTACTGCAACAGTGCCTTATGACTGAGAGTCAAAGAATGTTGAATGTTGAATATCCTGCTTCTCAAAAAATATACAGAAGGCTCTCAATTTTCACTCTAATGAACAGCTCTGCAAAGAGCTTGTCATACTAATGTCTGGTTACCAAACACATTTAGCTATAGAGACACAACTTAGCTTTAAAGAAACAAGTAGCTACAATATTCATGCCATTCAATACTGCATTATGTAGCTATGTAGCAAAAAAGAGTTACATCAGTTACTATTAAATCACACAATTCAACTTAAATACATTTAACAGTCTATTAGGAACAATGAATAACAGCGTAATACATACCTCAGGAGGTAGAGGCCAGTAACAAGGTCCTACAGCACTAGGAATTTGAAATTAAAGGCACCAGACAAGGGTTATTTCAAACCTTTGTAACAGGGATAGAATGGGGTGGGGGTTTACACTAAGCCACTAGAGCCCAGGTTTCAAGATGTAACTCCTGAATAATTAACTTGCAGGTGAGTAATCTCATCTAAACAAACACCAGGTTCAATGCCTATGCTTTGGGAGCTTGTTTTTACAATTTTATAGCAGTTTGCCTTAGTTTTAGAGTGTGTTCTGTAGTTTAAGTGGAGTATATGCAAACAAGCTTGGATTTTTTGTTTGGGTAAGCCTAGGGAGGTTCGTGCTAGTGCTGAGGACCCTTAAATAATACTTTACTTTAAAGTCTATACTAAAATGACCAGATAATGACCTGTTTTGTTTTTACAGGTTGTGGGCAAAAGTAGAGTAGTCGAAAAGGGCGAAGTTCTTTTCTGCCTTACGCTGTGCAGGGGAAGACCTGTTTTGTTTTTACAGGTTGTGGGCAAAAGTAGAGTAGTCGCTCGAAAAGGGCGAAGTTCTTTTCTGCCTTACGCTGTGCAGGGGAAGACCTGTTTTGTTTTGAAGGGAGATCTCAGAGTGTATACCTTTGTTTGCAAGGGAGATGCACATACACACGAGTGGGCTAGAGTGAGATAAGAACCCTTACCTATCTAGCTTTAGACACTATAGATCACAATACTTACTATACGAGCCATGGCTTAAATCTGACTATAACATGGCTTTAGATATTCTTATGTTAGATGACATCAGCAGGCCTTGTGGAGAAGAATACTTTGGAGGCCTGTATCAAGTGCAAAGGCCAAAAAATGCAGAATCATTGCAATTTTAAATTTGCATTTGTTTGGAAGGGGGATGCATATACATACCTACACACACCAAGTGGGCTGGAGTGATATTAGAGCCCCTACCTATCTATTATTATACACTACAGATCACAGTACTTATCACATTTGCCACAGCTTAAGTCTAACATTGCACTTGAGAGAAGGTGAAGTTATCATAGAGAACGTAAGGAAGCCCTGTGTTTAACAGGTTTGTAGAGCTGCATAATCACACAGCTTCCTCCTGTCAACTGCAGCTAGTAGACTAACAGTCAAACAACTGTTTTGTAGCCTAGCTATGTGTCAGTAGCCTACTTTGGGTATTTGAGTCCATTTGCACTTGGATGGACAGGCCTGTGGCAAAAATAAATTTACCTAGGCAATGCGTGGGCACACAACATAATACATTACACCAGTTGCATAGTTATTGATGTGTGTTTGTTGAAATCAAGCAGACACAGAGGGCTGTAGTGAATGTAGGTGTTCTTACTGGTGTAGCTATATACATATACTTTCACAAAATATGTATGTATTCATATACCATGCTATACATTTCAAAAGTTCCACATGGTGTGTTAGGGAGACGTAGTATGACTCAACATCGTCCAGTTGTTTGCACAGGGGTGACTCATGGTTGTGTGTCTTTCACAGTACATTTGTTCTGCTGTCACATGTGGTATCATTACAAATGATGGGTGAAGATGGCCTTAACTGTGAGCCTTACATATCCCAATAGTTCTAAGATTGCAACACATGTTGGTCTATGCATTTGCAAATGTCTGTAAGTGCATTATCTAATGTCGATCCTTTCCTTGTGTCCCATCAACCAACATTTTAAGTGTCATAGTGCAGCTTTACTATCCATGATTTGTGTATATAGGGCACTACAGACATACACACACACACACACACACACATATATATATATATATATATATATATATATATATATATATATATATGTATATATATATATATATATATATATGCGTAGATATATCTCTTTATACGTATATATATATATGTAGATATATATGTTTATATATAGAGAGATATATATGATAAATATATTTTTCTAAACAAAGTTGCACATGGGGTAACATATTTGTACTCTGCTTAACTAAGTTTGTGAACATGCTCAGTAGCATTTTGGCTTGTTTGCATGTTGCTTAGCAACTCATAAATGAGAGGCACACTGCTGACATCTGAGAGTTCCTATTGCATAAACTGACTTTGTCTCATGCCTAGGTGTACTCCAGGCTGGGAGTCTAAGACATACCTCTCAACCTCTTCGAGCAACAAATCTGGTCAAAGCATAAATAAATGTGGTATAAAGCCCCCAATATAGGGACATTTTTTAAATATTGTTTTTACAAACTTAGAAAGTTGATAGACTAACAGGTTTTACATCAGCATGAATTTTCTGAAGAGTATGGAGTCTGAAACTCAAATATCTGTAATTATTTTCTAACTTTAATATTAATAATCTACCACTAATTTGTCAAAAAAACACAATTTTATGAAAAATGGACCAAAAATATGAGACAAAAATCGAAACATTCTGTGAAAATCTTTACAGTTGAGAGGTATGGTCTGAGATGACTTGGAAAACTCCATTCTGGATCTACCTACATAACCAGTTCCTCGAATTAATCTAAAGTTTCACTGTGTGCTGTATTTAATAGTCACCTTGCTCATTATGTCTTCCAAATGTCACATGCTTACTTTTCAATGTAGTTAACAGCATCTCATGCCCCTGTGGCCAAGGTCTTGTGCAGACATGCCCAATATGTAACACATTTAAACAATATTACCAATGTGATGTCATCTGCATGCAGACTGTAGAACAACTGTGAAGTGAAAGATAGGTCTTCAGACAACTAGAATGAAATTTGAGCCTATTACAGAGCCCTGCAGGACACGCTGACTGTAATCATAACAATCACTTTTCCAGTTGCTGTATGATACTTGCCATGACCTATATGTAAGCTATGCAGCTATCCATATTATCTAGAGTGCATCAATACCTAATTGTTCTGATGTAGTGATCAGTGTGTTGCGTATGGGTCTGTCAGCTCCACATGATTCACATAACAACACAATCCTTCATTCACAACTGTTATTATATTGTTATACTACACCATGTTACAGGAGGTACTGGATATGTGTTTTCTGCATATACACATACTGATATATGTTTTTATGTCCCAGCCTTTACAATTCTGCTATAAGTTATCCAATTGTAATGATGGACTTATTAAATAGGTCTTAGAACTGTGGCACAGATGCGCATGAGTAATTAATATGTGAAATAGAATCATACAAGTATAGAACAAACAGAGACAGTCTGTAAAAACATATAGGTATTGCTACTTCACATGGACAACATCATACAACTTACCTGCCTAATTCTTTTGAGCCACAGAGGCTGGTGGATGAGCAAGGAATCATTCATCACATCATCACCTGCATATACATGTACTGTGCTTTTTTCAATTAAATTACACATGAAATGTATGTTCATATTGTGCACTACTGTACTGATTGTGTGTGGTATACTACTTGTGTGAAAGGTCATACAGCATGACTTTACTGTTATGGCAGTTACATGGGGACAGTGCTGTTTTGTTGGGTGGGGAACTAATGCACATGTTCTGTTAGGACACAGAGTAGTCTGTCAGTTAACTCCCCTTTCTGACATGTCCATTGAAGGATGTACCAGTAATCTTTTGCAGTAGGACTACATGACTATTCCATGCATGAGGCCTACCAACTACTAATGGTGACATGTTAGTGGAATGGATGTTAGTAGTTCCATCTGGATGTACTGTCTTTCCAAATAGGCCAGTATAGTAGTTTGCATATTGTATCCGGTCCCTAGCTATGATGACCTAACATAACAATCCACTATAATACTGTGTACATTATGGACTTACCTTACAAATACAGCAGTTGAAAAGACTGCATTTAAGGGCTGACTCTGTATGATGCAAGCAGTATACAGCCAATATGTGGATATGTACAGATTGTGTGAGTTGGCTGGCATCACTGTTACTATCTGTATGTGAGTAGGAGTTAAGTGTTAGTCCCTAGGTCCCTAGGCTGTCAGAGAATGTGCTATGCATTGTCTCATAGCCAAAGCTAATGCATACTGGGCACACCTACATCTGCCTACAGAGACATCAGCAGGGTAGTTCCTCCTCCGAGTCCTCCTGTGACTGTGGCTGTGGTGACCTATGCAGTGGTGGGGGTCTGTGTATCCCTTTCATTTGCTGATCCTGCTGCAAATGTTTCTGCAAGATGAGATTGTGTAGCATAACACATGCTGTGAATATCTATGCACATGTGGCTGAGGTATACTGCAGGGCTCCACCGGATATACCCAGCACCAGAACTGTGTCTTCAGAAGCCCAAACACATGTTCAATGATGTTCCTAGTTTGTGTGCGTGTCTCATTATTGCATTCTTCAGTGGGTGGGTGTGCATTTCTGATGGGTGTCATTATCCACGGTTCCAGAGTGTAGCCAGTATCCTCCAGTAAATGGCCCTTTGGGAATTGCCCCTGGCAAACATCTGGTACAACTGTGATGTGTGCCAGATATTAGAGTTGTAATAACTTCCAGGGTTGCCAGCACGCACACACACTCATGATAATCCCCTGGGCATTGCATATGACGTGGCAGTTGCTGGAGTGTTATCCCTTGCAGTTAACATAGATTCTATGCTGCTCACTAGGTGGTGTCTTGATGTGTAGATGAGTGTAATCTATGGCACCCTGTACTTCAGGGTAGTGTGCTACATGGTAGACATGCTGCATATTGGTGGTCCTCACCTAAGGGTCAAGGGGAAAGGATATGAACTCATTGGCATGTGGGAGCATAGCATCCAGGAATTGGTGGAGCATCTGGGATGCAGATGCCTGTGACACCCCCATCATGTCCTCATTGGGTCTTTGAAAAGTACCTGTAACTAGTATCCTAAGGGCTACACATACCTTAATTTCCAGTGGGATATCCTCCATTCTGTTAGCTCTGGCTCTAAGTTGAGGGTGGCAGAGCTCACTGAGCTGTTGTAGAATGTCCCTATCCACCATGTAGCCCTCCAAAATCTCCACCTCATGTAAATCCTAGTAAGTTACCCTGGGCCTGAACATTCTTCTCCTCCTTGGCCTAGGACTATAGTCATCAACAACAGCAACAGTGGCTTAAGCCTCTAGCACATACAGATGCAGAATAGCTGCAGCAGCCCCTAGTATTATTCACATTGAAATTCCCAAGTCTGTACTCCACTGCTTCAGACTATTGAGGGAAAACCAGAATGTAAAGTCTATACATACTTTATACAGTTGTGTTGTAGGCCCACCATGTGGGATTGGCTAGTTTGGATGCATGTCAGCTGCTTAGAATATAACTAACATGATTTAAAGGCCCTATTTATTTTCCTGCCTTTTGTATTACAAGCAACATAGGATATATGCAAATGACCCTTCAAGGACATCAGGTATTTCAGCTATATGGTAAGTCTGAATGTCCATTAATTTTTTCTTTTAAATCTATTTATGGACAAATTCAGGCCAATAAAGCCAAACACCACTAGCTGTGGACAAGCATGCCTCAGCCTTCCCATGGCATCATCAGCATAGCACAAGTGAAATTCCAGGCCAACCTTCAGAAACACAGGGTTGTCATACCCAGCTGATATCCATAACCAATATATCCCAACCAACAAACCAAAACAATGAGTACAGATGTCACACAGAGAAACTAACTAGTAAAAAACAAAAGAAAAACCCAGCAAGGCAAGACCCTCCACAGTGTGACTCCCCAAAGATCCTGCATCAGAGGCAACATGGGACATATACAAATGACCCTTTAAGGACACCAGGTGCTCTGGTCACATGGCAAGTCCAAATATCTATGACTTCCCTCCCCCCAAGTTTATACATGGGTGAATTCAGGCCAACAAAGCCAAACCCTACCAGCTGTGGACATGCATTCCCAGTCCTCCCATGGCATCATCAGCATAGCACAAATGGAATGCTAGGTTAGCATACAAAAGTAAATATTCTGAGCTGAATATTTCCATTTTTAATTGATATCTTTCTACGTCACCCCTGTGCCTTGGGGGGTGGGGTCAGTCTCGAGAACATGCTTTGCTATACTACACAAACATGTGCAGCTAGCACAATATCTGTTAAAAGTAAATATGACATACACTGCTGATGTTATCCACATTCACTGGATGCCAGCACCATGTAGGAGCCTACACAAAAGGTATCTGCGGCCACAGATGCTTATTTTAGCATTGAACAAATTCACTTCATTTGCATACATATTTGTGTGCTAACAGCCGGGAAACTATATGACTCATACCCATGTGTGCCAGGCAACAGCATGAATGCACCATTATACAGACCTGATACAAGGTCCTACAGTACATTTCTGTGGAATACATTTATTTATTAATGTTTTTAATATTTTTTTTTGCATTAAGCACGTTTATGCTCTGTGGCGCACAGTGCAAACAAGCAGAGATTATTACAAAAAAAATTATTATTGATTATACATTTCTCATTGCATTTATTCACATCCACAATGTATTTATTCCCAATACTCCTTGTGATATACACTTTTCAGGGGAGTTATGTCCATATTTGTGGACATTTTCATTCCCTACTGCTTGTGAAGACTACTGTATGTGAAGAATTTACATGTACACTACAAATATGGACACAGAGTCTACATGGATGACATTCTGGTTGTTGTATCACTTGGACAGTCAAAGAAAGCCAGCGAGCTTCAGCAAAATTCAAATCATAAAGATTTTATTGTGTAGCCATGTAGGAATGAAAAATCACCCTACACACATCAAACCGGTTTCGGCTCCCAGGAGCCTTCTTCAGTGATATACAAAAAATGCAGTAAAGAATCAAAGTATCAAAATACAGTCATTTAAATACCAATAGGCTATACACATTAGCCAATCACAGCATCACATGAATAATCATAATTACAATTGATCATTGAGGCCAGGTGGAAACAAGGCCCCAAGTTTTATGATCCATTTCCTCTCCTTGGAACTTAACAATTCAAGCCAGTGTTGTTTATTCAAACATCTACCCCTGATACAATCTATTGTAACAAATTTGAAAGATGCTGAGGCATGTTTAAGGCAATGTTTGTATAGTGCATTGTTAATGCATTTGTTTTTGATGTCACTCAAATGCTCACAAATTCTAAGCCGGAAAGGCCTGGAGGTCTTCCCGACATAGAAAGCAGAGCAATTGCAGGTCACCAAATAGATGACCCACTCAGTGTTACAGTTGCCCCAAAAATTAATATCAAACACAACAGACGTGTTTTTACTACTAAATTCCTTAGTGCGTAAAATACGAACACAAAAGGAACAATGTCCACAAGGCATGCATCCAACAATAGGTTTGCCCATAATCGACCATTGAGTGGGGGTAGAAAAATCAGAACCAACTCTTTTATAATGACTGAATTTAGAACCCATAGTCTGTCCCCTTTTAAATGAAAAAGAACATCTATCAGGAAGCCAAAGATTAAGTTTATAATCAGCTTTCAGAACATTCCAATGTCTATGTATGATATTTTTAAAACCCTGTGTGTTGCGTCCATATGTGGTCACCAAACGCAAGGGTGGTGGCCTGGTATTGTTTTCCTTCTCTTTATACAATAACAAATCATCCCTGTCGATATTAGACACAGATCTTTTGGCTAAATGAACTGTACCTGGGCGATACCCCCTCCTGATAAATCTATTTATCAAATCCTCCTGGGCATCAAAAAAGGATTGCTGGCTAGAACAGATTCTCCTGGCTCTAAGAAATTGTGATTTGGGTATATTCTGGATGACATGTTGTGGGTGGAAGCTAGTGGCATGTAACAATGAATTAAATTCTGGAAATTTCCTGAACATCCTGGTTGATAGGGTATTATCCTTATTTCTATTGATTTCTACATCAAGAAATACTATCCTATTCCTATGATGAGTCAACTTAAATTCTATCCCCCATATATTATCATTAAGATATCCAAGAAACTCCAAAAGATACCCTTCATCAGCCTTCCACACCAACCAACAGTCATCCAGATAACGACGCCAGATATCCATCTCACACATATAAATGTTATGGCTCTGGTCATAGATAACAATTTCTTCAACATATGCCATAAAAAGATCTGCATATATGGGTGCAAAAGATGCACCCATAGCAGTCCCCTTGGTTTGCCAATAACAATAATTCTGAAAATAGAAAATGTTACTGGATAAAACATACTCAGTAAGGCATATGAGAAATGTATTAAATCCAGGTTGATATAACCCTGACCTAGCCAGCCAATAATCCAACGCTTGTAAACCTGCCCAGTGTGGAATATTCGTATAGAGAGAAGTGATGTCCAAAGTGCATAAGAGCCAATGTGGTTTCAGTTGACAATTATTAATAAAATCCAGGAATTGGGTGGTATCTTGGATTCTAGCTCTAATAGAACCCAATAAAGGTTTCAAATATTTGGTTAGATATTCGGACAGTGGTTCAGTAAGTGACCCATGTCCTGAGACTATGGGTCGACCTGGTGGATTTGTGGAATGTCTGTGGATCTTCGGTAACATATATATATACTGTTTACTGGGTGAATCAACTGTCAGTTGCTCTTTAGTATATTGGGTAA
Organism: Protopterus annectens; assembly: GCF_019279795.1. Lineage (NCBI taxonomy): Eukaryota > Metazoa > Chordata > Ceratodontiformes > Protopteridae > Protopterus > Protopterus annectens. The sequence continues at coordinate 241,020,927 of NC_056739.1, forward strand.
TAATACCCTCCTCAACTGCCTCAGTTAGAAATTCACAAATTTTCTGTTGAAAATGTGGTGTAGGGTCCAAAGACATCTGCCTATAATATTGCATATCACCCAATTGTCTCATAACTTCATTATCATAAGTAACCTTGTCCAGTACTACCACCGCTCCACCCTTATCAGCCTGGATAATAACCAGATTTTTGTTATTGATAAGCTCATTTAAAGTGGACATTTCATCAACAGATAGATTATTGTAAAGAATTGGAAACTCTTTAAGATGACAATGTATGTCCTGTAGAACATTTTTTTGAAATACCCCCACTAAATGTGACATGGGTGGATTGAATGTCGACTTTTTGAACCTGAAATCATGACATGTATCACCCAAAATATCACAATTATTGTTATCAAAAAACAATTTTAAGTTCAATGTTCGACAAAAATTAATGACATCCTGAGCCAAGGATTGTTCAGAAACAAAAAACCCTGGAACAAAATTAAGCCCTTTATTCAATATGTTAAGTTGTGCATCGGACAATACAACCGATGAAATGTTGTGGACATTTGAATGGGAACAGGGGTAGATGTTTGAATAAACAACACTGGCTTGAATTGTTAAGTTCCAAGGAGAGGAAATGGATCATAAAACTTGGGGCCTTGTTTCCACCTGGCCTCAATGATCAATTGTAATTATGATTATTCATGTGATGCTGTGATTGGCTAATGTGTATAGCCTATTGGTATTTAAATGACTGTATTTTGATACTTTGATTCTTTACTGCATTTTTTGTATATCACTGAAGAAGGCTCCTGGGAGCCGAAACCGGTTTGATGTGTGTAGGGTGATTTTTCATTCCTACATGGCTACACAATAAAATCTTTATGATTTGAATTTTGCTGAAGCTCGCTGGCTTTCTTTGACTGTCCATTCTGACTGTTTGCTTGGCCGTGCGTTGGTTTCACGTGCACCTGTTTTTTGTTTGGATTACTGTTTGCTCAGTTGCTGGGAACCGTTTCGGCGATTTTTCTTATCATATTCAATTTATGTTTTTTATAGTATCTTTATGCAGCCCTGCTGTATTCAGCAAGTTTGGACTTTTTGCTGACATTTTTTGACTTTGATTTGGTCGGTTACAAGTGAATAGCCGTTTTCGGCTATTCCGTTGCATTTGGGTTACGTTTGGATATTCACGTAACCACATTTCCTGTGTCTTTTGACGTATCTTCTCCTTGGAACAGCGCTTCTGTATCAACGCCAGCTTTAGAAAGATTACCATTTCCTTTTGGGTTAAACGAACAGATTCATGTGTGTCATACAATATTTTATTTGTTTTTTATGATTTCTTCATTGGATTATCGCTTTTTCCTTGATGTATACATGTATAATGGGCATGTGTGGGTAAGTTTACAGTTGGGTACAATTTTTGTGATACGGTCATTTTTGTGATCATTGCGGGCATACTATGCTATATTATTGAGTCGACTATTACAGATTGTTTGAACGCCATCTAAATCTCTTCGGATTTCTTGGATTGGCCAAATGTAATGTTCTCATGTTTCAACTCTGTTTGGATAACATTGTTCTTTTGTATTTGAACATATGGTTTGTTTGAAAGCCCAAACTCATAGGCCTATTTAGTATGCATATTGGCTTTTAGTATGTGTATATGGGCAATTGTTGTAGGATATTGGATATTGTCCATACAACTTTATGCATTGTATAAATAGAATTTCAACAAGATTTATGACTGTTGAGGGCACAGTTGCATGGCTCTACATTGTTTGTACATTGGAGTTTAATCTCCAGGTTATGTATCACATATACAAGCTCGTTTTTACCAGTTGTGTTGCTCTATTTGGTATAGGATTTATTGTGTCATGATTTTTACATGTGATTCTAATATTTTCTATTGAGATTTAAGTTAGGGCTATAGCAGTATTTTTGTCAGTATTATTCATTTAGCAGACACTTTTTTGGGGGTGTCAAATTGTTTTTGGGTTTAGTTTTTCGTGACATTCTTCAACACTTTACTAATGTCCATATGGGTTATGCGTTAGACATATATCCAATATGTTTTGGGGGACTTGTTTCATTTTTCTGATATAGGCATAATGTTTCCCATTTTGGACATATATATAATATTTTTTTGAGCTATTATTGTTTTGGTGCCAAAAATTGTTTGTCATCATATATTTATGGGTACTTATCTGTGGAAATTTTGCTGATAGAGGCAATATATTAATTGGCAATTTTTGTTATTAGGGTGTTGGTCCAATTTTCATGGTCTGGCACTATTCACAATTGGCCTTTGTACTATTTTTGTTATATGGGGATATGTCTTTTCCAATACGCAGCAAGACTATTTGAAAGTATGTGTTTGATTGGTTTGGCTGCTACATTGTATTGGGTTATTCAGTGGTGTATTGATCCAGAAGACTTATACACAGCAATAATTGACATGTTATTACTTTGTGTATAATGGTCTTTTTTTGGACAACCAAAAGCTCTTGTTTTAGACATTCCCTTAGTTTTTTGGCCTTTTGTGACAGGGACGTTTAATATCGGCTCAGTTTCCACAGAATATTTTATATTTGGTGACATTTGTTTCCATTATCTTTTGGTCAAAAATATTTTCGAGACAATAAAGATGGCTCTTTCGCCCATTATACAAGGTTTATCGGCTGATATGAATGACTTAACGGTTTTTGGCATTGATAAACAAGGCTTGTTAGGTACTACCAATATTTTGGAATCTGATTTGGATACACAATGTGATGTGTTTTTCAACAAAATGGGCAACAATATGAAAATGGTTAGGAATAATGTATGGCATTTACGTTTATTTAAAGCATACCAGCAAAAACATATTACCCCTCGGGGCCTCAGGGTTAGGATACAGCCTTTGGTTTCGCAGATTGATGACCAGCTTACTGAGGATTGGGGTCATATCCAGCAGTTGGCTTCCTCGAAATTTGTGGATGCATTGGCCAGTTTTTATGAGCGTAAGGTACAACAGGGGGTCAGAGATTTGGAAACCATTTGCTTGGAGGCTAAGAAATTCGAAGTTTGTGACTCTTTTTTGATACATATTAAAAAACTTACCACAGATTTGTCCAAGTTGGAAAGTACACTCAAAGATAGGAAAATTAAGAAGTTTCTTAGGGATATGGGGGACTATGAGAGGGGTAAACCCTTTGACACATCAAAGAATGTCACCTTCCAATTACCTAGAGAGGGGAATAAATATGACAATAGGTCATCCACACCTAAACGAAAAAGACAGAAATCGATTCTCAAGAAAAATACTGGTTTTTCAATAAGTACTTCAGGTGAGGATACTTCCTCTAATACTGAAGGGGAGTCTGATATACACTCCAGGGAAGGGTCACCTAAAGCAAAAAGGGATAATTTTCCACACCCCCCCAATCTAAATACAGACGAGGGGGGCGGAAACATAAGAAGCGGTTTATCCAAACCAAGTCTGGAGACACTTTTGAAGATCATGACACAATAGCCTGTTCCTATTCAAATGTCCACAACATTTCATCGGTTGTATTGACCGATGCACAACTTAACATATTGAATAAAGGGCTTAATTTTGTTCCAGGGTTTTTTGTTTCTGAACAATCCTTGGCTCAGGATGTTATTAATTTTTGTCGAACATTGAACTTAAAACTGTTTTTTGATAACAATAATTGTGATATTTTGGGTGATACATGTCATGATTTCAGGTTCAAAAAGTCGACATTCAATCCACCCATGTCACATTTAGTGGGGGTATTTCAAAAAAATGTTCTACAGGACATACATTGTCATCTTAAAGAGTTTCCAATTCTTTACAATAATCTATCTGTTGATGAAATGTCCACTTTAAATGAGCTTATCAATAACAAAAATCTGGTTATTATCCAGGCTGATAAGGGTGGAGCGGTGGTAGTACTGGACAAGGTTACTTATGATAATGAAGTTATGAGACAATTGGGTGATATGCAATATTATAGGCAGATGTCTTTGGACCCTACACCACATTTTCAACAGAAAATTTGTGAATTTCTAACTGAGGCAGTTGAGGAGGGTATTATTACCCAATATACTAAAGAGCAACTGACAGTTGATTCACCCAGTAAACAGTATATATATATGTTACCGAAGATCCACAAACATTCCACAAATCCACCAGGTCGACCCATAGTCTCAGGACATGGGTCACTTACTGAACCACTGTCCGAATATCTAACCAAATATTTGAAACCTTTATTGGGTTCTATTAGAGCTAGAATCCAAGATACCACCCAATTCCTGGATATTATTAATAATTGTCAACTGGAACCACATTGGCTCTTATGCACTTTGGACATCACTTCTCTCTATACGAATATTCCACACTGGGCAGGTTTACAAGCGTTGGATTATTGGCTGGCTAGGTCAGGGTTATATCAACCTGGATTTAATACATTTCTCATATGCCTTACTGAGTATGTTTTATCCAGTAACGTTTTCTATTTTCAGAATTATTGTTATTGGCAAACCAAGGGGACTGCTATGGGTGCATCTTTTGCACCCATATATGCAGATCTTTTTATGGCATATGTTGAAGAAATTGTTATCTATGACCAGAGCCATAACATTTATATGTGTGAGATGGATATCTGGCGTCGTTATCTGGATGACTGTTGGTTGGTGTGGAAGGCTGATGAAGGGTATCTTTTGGAGTTTCTTGGATATCTTAATGATAATATATGGGGGATAGAATTTAAGTTGACTCATCATAGGAATAGGATAGTATTTCTTGATGTAGAAATCAATAGAAATAAGGATAATACCCTATCAACAAGGATGTTCAGGAAATTTCCAGAATTTAATTCATTGTTACATGCCACCAGCTTCCACCCACAACATGTCATCCAGAATATACCTAAATCACAATTTCTTAGAGCCAGGAGAATCTGTTCTAGCCAGCAATCCTTTTTTGATGCCCAGGAGGATCTGATAAATAGATTCATCAGGAGGGGGTATCGCCCAGGTACAGTTCATTTAGCCAAAAGATCTGTGTCTAATATCGACAGGGATGATTTGTTATTGTATAAAGAGAAGGAAAACAATACCAGGCCACCACCCTTGCGTTTGGTGACCACATATGGACGCAACATACAGGGTTTTAAAAATATCATACATAGACACTGGAATGTTCTGAAAGCTGATTATAAACTTAATCTTTTGCTTCCTGATAGATGTTCTTTTTCATTTAAAAGGGGACAGAATATGGGTTCTAAATTCAGTCATTATAAAAGAGTTGGTTCTGATTTTTCTACCCCCACTCAATGGTCGATTATGGGCAAACCTATTGTTGGATGCATGCCTTGTGGACATTGTTCCTTTTGTGTTCGTATTTTACGCACTAAGGAATTTAGTAGTAAAAACACGTCTGTTGTGTTTGATATTAATTTTTGGGGCAACTGTAACACTGAGTGGGTCATCTATTTGGTGACCTGCAATTGCTCTGCTTTCTATGTCGGGAAGACCTCCAGGCCTTTCCGGCTTAGAATTTGTGAGCATTTGAGTGACATCAAAAACAAACGCATTAACAATGCACTATACAAACATTGCCTTAAACATGCCTCAGCATCTTTCAAATTTGTTACAATAGATTGTATCAGGGGTAGATGTTTGAATAAACAACACTGGCTTAAATTGTTAAGTTCCAAGGAGAGGAAATGGATCATAAAACTTGGGGCCTTGTTTCCACCTGGCCTCAATGATCAATTGTAATTATGATTATTCATGTGATGCTGTGATTGGCTAATGTGTATAGCCTATTGGTATTTAAATGACTGTATTTTGATACTTTGATTCTTTACTGCATTTTTTGTATATCACTGAAGAAGGCTCCTGGGAGCCGAAACCGGTTTGATGTGTGTAGGGTGATTTTTCATTCCTACATGGCTACACAATAAAATCTTTATGATTTGAATTTTGCTGAAGCTCGCTGGCTTTCTTTGACTGTCCATTCTGACTGTTTGCTTGGCCGTGCGTTGGTTTCACGTGCACCTGTTTTTTGTTTGGATTGTTGTATCACTTGCCCTATCTAATTTGCATACATTTCAACCTGCTTAAGTAGTAATTTACATTACACTGATTTTTCCTTGTTCGCACACATTTGCAAGCTGCTAAGCCAGGCTTACTCAATCTCAAATTGTTTGTGTTTGTGTATGCATTGCACTGTAATGAGTACTCAAAAAACATGTAAGGTTTATTGAATTCCCCCTATAATTTAGTTTTATTTAAAGATAACCACTGCACTTTCTCTTAGGCTAACATTTAATGTTTTCTAAAAATGTATAAGTTGTTTTTTACACTTGGGAGGGGAATAAAGAAAAGGCAAAATCATAGGTTATAATGTTTATCTTAGCATGGATAACCTTAATTCTATGTTAGACTTTGCCTGTGTGTGCAGCTGTCAGTTTGAGACAATTGTTTCTATCAACAGCTTTAAACTTCATTATTTGAAAATGTACATCATGTTTGTTTTAAATTAATATGTTATGAGGATATTCTAGAAGTATGTTTGTTTTTTGTTTGAGTGTTTTTATAATAAAACAAAAAGACTTGTAAAACATGACATAGGTACAAATGGAGATGACAAGAAACAACTGCATAAAAGGTCAATGTGCCAAACGTTAGTGAGTATATGTAACACAAAAGCTGGAACTAGACATCTAAAAATGCTGTCTCATATAAAAGGTCAGAAAAATAACTTATTACAATGGCTACACTAAACATATTATTTTGTAACATGAATGGCCTCAGATGAATATACATAAAAGAAAGATTATTGAATTATATTAAGAAATGAAGATTGGAAATAGCAACGCTACAAGAAACACACGTGTAAAGAATTGAGCAAGAGAATTTGATAAAGAAAATAGTTCAGTGGGGATATTCAACAGAACAGTTTCACCAAATGCTAGAGTGGCTCTAATAATGATAGAAGCGGAAAAATATAGTAATAATAGTTATGCAGTAGTAAGAGGCTGCTGGGTAGGGAGGAGAATTACTCTGGCATGTGCTTACATTCCACCTAAAACAGATATTATGGGACAAGGCAATTTTTGGATAAATAATCATCTTTCAGCAGAGAATATTATTTATAGCTGAGGCCAGAACTTGATTTGCAACAGTGAGGATGTATCTGGTTAACACAGGGGAGAAAATATTACAACAGAGATAAGATTTCTGAAGAAATTTATGAAAATATTCAGTACAGAAGATGTAAATTCAATATTAAGAACTCTGAGAAAATGTATATATTATTCTCCAGGTGCAATAACTGGGCTAGACTATACAGAAATGATGTTTCATCGGAATGTGTACATTTAATTGAAAGCTTCAACACCCATCCATTAACTACTTCTGAACATGCGACAATAACAACTAAGATAAAAATGCAATATAATGAAGTACAAATGAGATATTGGCATTTCCCTACCTGTAAAAAAGAGATGCATATAAGGAATAGGTAGTGGAAAGTTATTTGAGGGTTATTAGGGAAAATTTCTTTAGAAGTTATAGCTAGAGAGTGGGATAAAATGAACGTGGATTTTAAAAATTGGGCAGAAATAAAAATAAATACAGCTATGGTTAATAAGTAACAAAAAATATCTAGAAGAGCTGGCAAATGTTAAAGTATTGTAGAATAAGGAAGATCTCACAGAACAAGAAGGGACACATATGCAGAGTGCTAAAGAAAACGTAAAGGAGTATCTGAATAACATGCATGAGTATAGAAAAATATCTGTTAAGCAATTGATTTTTTTGATAACTCCAGATCACAATACCTTTTAGCACAATGAATTAGGCAATAGAAAGTAGAAAGGTTTGTTGACAAACTTAGGGAGCCTATAACAACAAAAATAACCAGAGATCCTATAGAGGAATTAGACATACATCAGAAATTTTATGAAAATTTGTTTAAGCAGAAAGACCGGGAACTCAAGAAAAAGTACAGATGGAAATATTTATGAAAGACTTAGATATGCCAAGGCTGAAGGCAGATAACGGTCAACAATTAACGGTTCAATTAGTAGAAGATGAAATAAAACTGGTGATGTATAATCAAATTGCAGCAAAGTCTCCAGGAATAGATGGTATTCCTGTGGAAGTTTGGAAGTTAGGATGGAGGATAAAAGGTTTTAAGAATATTTTATAAAATTAAAAGAAACAACTGTGGTTTTTAAACCTATTTATTTTTTAAAAGGTGTATACATTTAGTAATCAATTGAAGTGCTTTGAAGGCTTGAATTAGATTGGTTCATTGTTTTTTTAATTCATATAAAAGGTAACTAGGAATAGCTGTTTTTATCTGATGAAGTCCAGTAGTGACGAAAACGCTTAGGCTGAGAAGGCGTTCATGGTGTACTTTCAGTGTGTTTTGCTGTGGAATTATTGTTTTACAATAAACTTTGAAGGTGTTTCTTCACCTTGCTTCCAGTTTCCAGTTTTTGATGGAAGAAAGTAATAAAGAATTGGAAGGTTTTAACAGTATTTTAAAATGAAGAAAGGAAACGATAGCTTTGAAAAATGCAGTGGTGGTAGTAATACCTAAACATGGTGAAGACTCATCAGACTCAGCTACACATAGGACCTTTTCAATTAAAAATCCTGATTATAAAGTGTATAGGTCTATAATAACTAAAAGAATAGCACGGGTTGTCAAAATTGATAGATATAGATCAGTGTGGTTTTGATGATCCAGAGGGAAGTAAAATGTTTGAAAATTCACTGTTGTTGGTGGGTGTTGATGCAGAGAAAGCATTCAACAGAGTAAGATGGGATTTTATGAGTAGGGCATTGGAAGCATTTGCATTTCCTGGTAAAAAAGTTTGATTTGGAGGACATATGAGGGATCTGAGGCAACAATTAAAGTGGGAGGGTTCCAATGTGATAAGTTGAATCTGAACAGAGGAACCAGGCAGGGGTGTTCTCTTTCCTCTTTGTTATTTGCATTATATTTAGAGCAATTGGCATAGAAAATAAAGGACTAAGAAACCTGAGGATATAATCAGTATGGTAATCAAGAAAAGTTGGCTTTACTTGAAAGGCATTATTTTGTACCAGATAAAATATGAAAAGTACATCTCAGTGTTGCGTATCATTCTGTGACATTTTCAAGTCTTTTTCAGGATACAAAATTAATGAAGACAAAACAAAGGCTATAGCTATAAACTATGTACCCACATATGAATTGGTTCAGCAATACCCATATTTATGGTGAAATGATAAAATGACATATTTAAAGTTATGGGTTAAAAGGATTATATTATGGCAGCTAAGGATATATGGGAAGAGACTAAACAAATGATAATACAAAAACTGAGAAAATAACAGTTTAAATATATTTGGTCCCTTTAGTTTTATATACAAGTCAGGTATATTTTTACCAATCAGAGGAGAATTTGTAGATGGTAATTAATAAAGAGTTGAAGGATTTTATTGGGAGGAAAGGCAGCATGGCTCAAGTGGGATAAGCTGATCCTTCCAAAAGAACAAAGTAGTTTAGGATTACCTGATTTGAATGGATATTTTTGAGCTGCACAGTTACAGCTGATATATGTAACCCAAGAAAAAAGTGATAATTCAAAGTGGAAAGGGATGCTGATGTAGGGGGAAGATTCAAGAAATAATGACAGAGTGGTATTTTGGATGCAGATAATTAAGAAGAATGACAATAGCCATGCAGGATATTGTTTTTATAAAGTAACAGAAAGTATTCTAAGACCTAAGCACAAGAATGGAGAAAAGAGATAATGCCGATAGAGATGACTGTAGTTAGAAGTACTCAGAGTAGGAAAGTGGGGTCTAGAATTTGCTGAAAATGGCTAAGGAACCAATGTATTGGGAGCAAATAACTAGAGAGGGAAAGGTAATAAAGTGGAAGATGCCAAGAAGGCGCTTGGACTTCAGGCTAGAGAATACCTTCCTTAGCAGGGACTGAAATCAAAGTACCGACAAAAAGAAAGGGATCGGGCACTCCTAAGTGAAATACCTGCTGTGGTAGAGTATTTATTTGAATATAGAGCATAAAAGGTATATAACATTTTGCAGGATAACTATAAGACTCAATCAGAGCAGATTAGAAAAAAAATGGGAAGAGAGATTGGATAAGCAAGTTACAAGTGAAAAAAAATGGAGGACATATGTATGCTTCCCAAATATACAATAAAGTTTAGAAGAGTTAAGAATTTTGCTTGGAAATATTTGTATAGGTAATTTTATACCCAAACAGACTCCAAGGAAGACAGTAGAGGTGTGGTGCAGAAGAAAGAGATAACTGGGAACATATATTTTGGGAGTATTATATGTACAGCTGTGCAAATAAAGTGCCTGCAGATCTTATATTGTAATATTGTTGAATTGGCTGGCTATGTTAACATTGCCATTTCTTATTTTCTGAAAACTGTGTACTAATAACTTCAAGCAAGTTGTACATATGTGGAGCTATGCTCCATGTGCGATGGCTGCAGCAAGTGCAAGCTACAAATGTGGCATGTAGATATGTACAGTTTAAAAGAAAGGAAAAAAGAAAGAAGGACTGGGTGACTATGGGAAACCTTTATTGTTTTTTTTTTTTTTGCCTCCCATAGAGCTCCCTTCTCCAGCTTCACATGATAACATTGTGATATAGTCTTCTTGCCTTATATTTTTTACCTGTTATAAGTGTAGAGACCAAAAAAGACTTGAGTCTACTAACACAGTGGTTTTCTTCAAGGTGGGGAACTTTAAATACTTGTGACTTTTATTATGTATTTGATCCTGATGAAGTCTTTTGTTATAAACAGAGGAAAGTGCTTAATCTAATTTTTATTTTCTTTAGTAAAAGTATTTCTGCACTTCCAGTGGTGCTGTTCGTGTCCCAGCCTTCACTGGATTTTTTACTTATTTTTTGGTTCTTGCTTTATTACTATACATTGCCTATGCCTTTGTCATAAAATATGCAGTGGAGTTATTCCTTACAGCACAACTAAGTACGCTACTTTCAGGTTATTTTGTAGAATCATGTATCCACTATATCATTAGAAACATTAATATTCTCTTTCCAAAAAAAAAAAAAAAAAAAAGTGACTGACTTAATCAAGAAATGAAAGGAATAGAATTGTCCATGGGCAATGCTACTTCTGCTGATTCTTTTTCTATTACCTCATCTAAATTTTGGAGAATCTTTTCATAGAAGAAATTAAATCAGTCCTTTCCTACTCAAGCAATGCTGCTGTCAATGCATCCCCTTCCCTACTTTTTCATTAGTGATACATAACACAAAAGATAATCTCTCTCACATTATTCTTCTGTAGGCATCTCTAAACTTTAAAGACTCATGCTATGGAATGCTCTCAACAATTAAGGGATCCAGCACTGAAACTAGACTTGCTTCTGCTCAATTTTAATTTTCCTATCCTTCCAGAAGTCTGCAGTAAAAGTATTACATCTTCCTGAAAATATACGTGTCAACTGACTGTAATATAGAGGATTATGTTCTGGCCATCATTTATAACAATGTGATGTTTTTGAGACTTAGATGCCAAAAAATTCACCTCAGGAATGAAGCTTGAGAGGTGAGTCTCGGCATCCATGTTGAGAACACACAGTAATTGGTTATGATCAGTGAAATCTGATCATAACCTTTTGTAGTCCATGAAGTTTTATTTATTTGCAAAAGAAAAAAAAAAGTGAAAATGTTTTCTGGCTTTGAAAGACAGGTCAAAGCCCTTAGCAAGTGCTGTCATAAAGACAGCAAGTAAATAGAACTGAAGGAAAAGACAGGAATAGTTCTGCTCTAATTCAGTTACATAAGTTACTTACAGACTTACCTGTAAACCTACATGGACAGAATGCATATATGACAGACAAGATATTCAGGGATATTTGAGAGTGAAAGAATGTCCCTTCCTTGAGACCTGACCGTAGGTAGTAAGTGTCAGACCTTTAAAGCACTCTAACTAAAAATCAGGGCTCACATCAACAAGTGTTTGCGGGTTTGTTTTTCTGATTTTTTTAGTGAGTAATCACTGTACTCCATGCACTACACAGTGTTTAATTAACTTACTATGAGACTTAAGGGTTATTTTTAATATCAGCCACCCAAGTTATAGCCCAGCAGCCTTATGAACATGAGTGTATATTAATGAACAGCTTGGCAATGCTCAAGTCACTGACATTCCCCAAGGATAACAGCTAGAAATCAGTAAACAGAAAACATGTTGCACACTTTTTTCTTGTTATAGTTAATACTCTCCACAGCTGCCTACCCCAAGGAGCAGTGTACACTGCCTGTACTCTCTTGCATAAATAGTCTATGATGCCATTACATGATAGAGAAGGAAAAGATTTCACTGCCACAAATGCCTAAGAAAATCTCAACCTGTTTTATGAGAAATCTTTTTTAGCCCTATGTGTATCAGTATGTATAATATTCATGAATATATCTTTAAGAATAAAAAATGAATAACCAGTTCTCAGAGCTAAGAATGGTGACATGAGTAAAATAAAAAAGTGTTTTTTTTACTGGTCTCCAGACACTGAGACAACTTATCCACCTTAGATAACTACCAATGTTTATTATTCTGTTTTCTATTTTATTAACCAGCTACTTATTCTAATGATAATTCCTCATTATAGACTATAGAGATTTATGCATATACACGCTTTATTGAATTTGTCTTACAGATGATTTATGAAATTTTGTGCCCTTTTTGATTCATTGTCCAGTGTTCCTCTTCCTCTATGCTCTCTTCTGCTTCATGCTGGCAGACATTAAAAAGTTGTTAAACTTGATAAAAAGACAGAAAATGGTAGCCCTTAGTAAATTGAGATTGTCAGATAAGAATGTTGATTCTGTATTCCTTTCTGAAAGTGCTTTTGACTAATAAAGTAAATTATTCAAGGGAAAACAGACAGTATGGAGGTTAAACAACACTCCCCCAGAATTATTGAAAAACTTTACTGTGAATTCTCTACAGTGATGTGACATAACAGTCAAAGTACATGAGTTTGTAATTGCCATTCTGTAAAAATAACTTCACCTTACCTGCCATGACTGAAAATGCCTCTTGTCTGCACATGTCCTATTTGTGAATGGCCCTTCACTAGGGCTACATGTCTGCAGGTTATGTAGGGCATGAACCAGTGAGTACACTGCATTTAACATATTGTACTGATACTTGAAACTGTCAAGAGGATATATGTTCTGCCCAAGTGTTTCCAGGTCTTCATTTCCAGTACAAAGCAGGAATGTTGCATTTTTATCTTCACTCTGAACATGTGTTAAGGTTTTATTATCTAACCACTTGCATTCGAATGCTGTCTCCCAAAACTGAGTCATGAAAATATCAAGCAAATTTCTAGAAGGACTGATTCTGTGAAGAAAATGTTTAAGTCCTGGAATCTCCATACTAGGTTCTGAAAGCCCTAGTGTACCATTTAATATTTCCAAGAGTTCCTTCTTTGAAAATATACTATCATCTATCCATCCTGTAGTTGCAATCCAGACTTTCCCCATAATATTATGTGCAGACATTTCTTTCATGATTAGTGCCACTTCTTGTGGATAGCAATAAATTATGACCACAACTGCTGATGAAGATAGAACCTTCTCCACAATGGGATGTATATTCTTCCATTCAGGGTTTGTTGGAATGATCTCAAAAAATGCTACACAGATATTTGCCTCAGCTAATGTTTCCCTCAGTTGTTGGCTTCCTACTATATTAAAGTCATCATCAGCATACAGAATTCCAACCCAAGTCCAACCAAAGTGCTTCACAAGCTCAGTAAGACCAAACTGCGCAGGAAACAGACTCACAGTAGTGCGAAGGAATGATGGAAACTGATGCTTGTCACTCAGTTGTGGGAGTCCAGCAGCATGACTAATCTGTTAATTAAAAGTAAAGGAGAAAAATAAATGTAAAATAATATGTGCTACGTAGTGTGAACTAAATTTGTACTTTACCTCAATCAAATCACTGAATAATAAAAAGTACTCTGTAAAGAGCTTAAGCACATCCAATTTGACAGACAATTCATAGTATATATTCCATAATATAATTAAAGTATAATTATTTCTACATTTCAGTGACAGAAGGATACCAAATTATAGTTTCCATAAAATACCTAACTGCTATGTATGCATGAATAAATGTCTGAGATTAAATGCATAATGCATATTTAACCTAAGTAGTGTTCAAATTTTAATTATTTGAGCAGCATATGTGATGTGTGTTTTAAAAAAAAACTACCATGCTTATCAAGACTGGACTAAGATTTCATATTCTGCCTTATTTCTCCTGACTGAGATTATTGTCACAGTCAGTGATGTTTTTCTGGCAGGGACACTGATGTTTCACAAATGGGTTTCCATTGGATGTTCAGTTTAGTATCTCTGTTTTAAAACTGCAGGTACAAAGAACAGTATACTGCTAAAACTATTGTTTATTTCCTTACAGGTGTATATAGAGCTTATGATCAGTCTAAAGTAACTTTGTACTTAGAGATGACTTGTTAAAAGCATTTGACTCCATTTCTCATTTAAATCGTGTTAATGCCTTAGAATTATTAGGCATACGAATGCATGTCATATTTAACTGGGAAACAAAACTTTACAAAAAATACACAACATTGTCAGTGTTTTTTCATCAGAAGAGAAGCACTGTTTCTAATAGATGTGTTTTTGCATCAGAAGAAAAGTATTGTTTCTAACAGACATGTACCCCATCTGTCATTATACTTGCTAATGATATTAACATTTTATGTAAAGGAGGTTGTCTTGATTTGATACTACAGATATTGCAAACTGATGTTGATAGCTTACATGAATAGAGATTAAAGAGACATTAAACAATTAATATAAAACAATAAAATCAGTCTTGTCTGCTTTAGGGAAAAACTAAGGGCTGGATTCATAAAGTTTAGCACAGATGCATACACTTACCCCCATATTTACTATTCCTCCATGCAGGACTAGCTTAGTCCTACAAAGAGGTGGCCATTTAGGAGCAGGACGACAGCACGCCATGCATATTAATGAGGCACGCTGCCTGAGCTCTTAATCTTACATGGTGCATGTAAGAGTGCATGGGGTGTGTCTGAGAAACAGAGCTCTCAGAATATACACGCCCCTGCAATGAAGAACAGCAGAAAGGCCCAAGAAATGAGTGAGACCGCTCATAGGTATCCACATATCCCCACCAACATTCCCCCTGGTGTACAACAGCAAGTAAACCCAAATAAAATGAATAAACCTGTATTTTTTTTTTAAATCTGATTAAAGCTAACTGTAGGTGTGTGGTTGTGCCCATCGCTTAGCTACAATTAATGCAGCTTAAATGGCTGAAGAGGATAACAAAGAAGATATATGCAAATGAAGCAGCATAGCAATAGTGTTGTGGGAAGAGCATTCTCCTTACAAGCAGGCATCCCGGTTCGAGTCCCACTGCAGCACATTCTGTTTTCCATGGCAAAGCATGTTATGACTAATATTTATGTTGCATAACCCACTAAATAACATATATTTATGAAATGGAGTACTGCAGTAAATGCACATGTGAAGTGTCAGTATCATAATGAATAAAGCACTAGTAAGCAGATTTAAGCACCAATAAGCAGTAGTAAGCATATTTAAGCACTAGTAAGTGGGTTTAAGCCCTTTTGCAGGGGGTAAGCAATGTGCACACAGGTTAAGCAATTCTGAAGCGAATTCTCTGTAAGCATATGTAACCGGAGGTTAGCATTGCTTACCCTCGTGCAGACCCACTTACAAATGCTAAAAAGTGCTTTAATCACTCTATATCCAATGATCCTTGTTCTGCCCATCAACAAAATAAACAGCCACGCACATCTTAAACCCAGGACCCTATACACCATAGTCACAGTAGTTAATCACCAAGTCATCACAGAAGTACAGAAGAATGCGGTATCAGCAAACAAGTTTTCACCATAGTAAATTCAAACTGAACCTGTGAAAGGAAGCAGTATACAGACATATGTGCCTTAACCCACTACATAGCATAAATATGTGAACTGGAGTACAGCAGTAAGCCCGGAAGTCAGGTGTAATTGTAATAGAGTGTTGAAGTCCCCAATAAAACACAATGACCCCATACAGTGTATGCACACATGAATCATGGATACCAGGCATACATATAAGGTGTAATGAATAATAAATTAATGCCAAAAAGGAATTATAATGCAAAGCCTAATGTAAGCAACACCATGCATTTCACAGGCCAGCTTAGGAGGTATAAGCAATGTGTAGGCTAGCTAACTTAGTGTGCTCAGAGGTATATCCCTTTAAACAATGCTAACCCTAGGTAAGCAGGTTTGCCCATAGCCTAGCCTTTTCAAAACTGGCCAATCACGGAAAAGTGCAGGACATCGGCCCTACTTAAACCCAAGAGGTGGGAATACACCTCATAACTGGTTGCAGCTTCCCCTTGCAGGCACCATGTCAGGAAGGGGAGAAGGTGTGTGCTTTCGGGGGCATTGCTGGTGCATCCAGGAGTCCAGAGTCATGGCAGGACTCCTTGTCAAAGACCCATAATCAGAGACTGCTGCAGAGCCAGTACCAGGGCTCCCAATATAAGGTGGAGGCCTGGGACCAACTCGCCCGTGACCTCACCAGTACCACTGGCAAACCCGGAACTGGTGAGCAGGTCAGGCATCACTATGACGACCTGAAGCAGAATAAGGGGGACCTCTTGGAGTAGTGGATTCAAGAGGCTAGAGTGGCAGGGGGTGTTCCTGTTGTGTGTATCACCCCACTATGTGTTTAATAATTGCCAGCTCATGTATATCATGTATAGGTATGGCTAAATATTCCTCTTATGTCCACCACAGCTGCAATGGAGCAGGCCGTGAACCAGGAGGCCCACGTCAGTCACCTGGTGAGGTTGTGATGCGAGGCAGGTCAGTAATACTCACGCATTTACTGTCATAGGAAATAAAACTAAAAGTAGTAGTGAATCAATTGCCTGTATAAAATCTGTATTGTTCAAGGTAAGTACTGCATACACTGGAGAATATGGCAGGAAGAGTCTCACATAGTTCGTATATAAATAAACGCGTAATAGCCTGACAATAAAGGTCTAACTGCTGGACTGCATGTGTATACTCTGGTATCATATGGTAATGTAGATTTGCAATCATGTAATAGTACTGTTGTATTAGGCACTGTTACCCACACCTTCTTCTTTTGGCTTTTCCCAGTTAGGGGTCACCACAGCAGATCACCTGTCCGCTCATGATTGGCAGTGGAGTTTTATGGTGTCGAGTTTCCAGCCCAGCACCCAACCTTCCAGAGAAGGCACACACACACACACACACACACACACACACACACACACACACACACACACACACACACACACACACACACACACACACCTAGGGCCAATTTAGAGTGTCCAATCCACCTACAGCATGTCTTTGGGATGTGGGAGGAAAGTGGAGCACCCAGAGGAAACCCACACGGCCACAGGGTGGACATGCAGACTCTGCACAGAAGGCACCCCAGCCAAGGATCAAACTGGAGAACCTCTTGCTGTGAGGTGACAACATTAACCGCTGCACCACTGTGGCACACCATGCACCATAAATTGAATATGTAGGAATGCCTGTATATGACTGATGTAAGCCCCAGGGGTCATTTAGTACAACTGTGAGACACATAGACAGAAAACAGGGAAAATGCAAACAGCAAAACCCAAATAGCACATGCAACTGAGATGTGAATTATTGTTTTTTTTAGCACAAACAGCCATGGCTCGAATCCTGCCAGTGGTAGTAGTCTGCATTCAGAATCATACTCCACAACTGTACAGATATGTCCAGTAAAGTGGCCCACATCTGTTGCCTATCAACCTGTTCCCCTGAGAAATCAGTGGGATGATCCCAGATGTATAGGCAACAAACAGCAAATGCAACTGATCGACACACATCTATGAGAAAAAAAGCGGGCACACTAGCAACTCCCCAAAACCTTATGAGACTAATAAGCCATGTATGTTCCATTTACACCCCAGCTTGTCAAGCTGTGGCCAGAGTATGTACAGCAAAATAGTGAAAGGTATGTGCATAATAGTAATTTGGAATCTGGTACTGTGTGAAAACATTCAGGTAGTGCTAACAAACACTTCTACCACAGGTTTTCCAGATACCAACACTGTGCCCAGAAATACAAGAATGATAGCCTGTACTGGTACTGTTTACATTGGTATTATATGGCATTGCGACTGATGTGGTTGCTCTGAATAATGAGGTATCACACATCAGTGTTGCCCACACTATTCTAAAACATATTACTGTCAAGGTGATCTGTACAAAAGTGTTGTAATACAAGGTCAGAATACAAAAGCATAGGGGATTAATAAGACAGAAAGTAGATAGGAGATATACATCAACATATATATAGCAGACACAACTATGATGGACAGTGTTTAAGTTGTAGCAGACACAGCCATGGTCTGAATCTTGGGAGTGGATGTAGGCTGCATACAGAATCATACCCCACAACTGTTCAGATGAGGCCAGAATGTCCATTATGTGGGCCCATTTCTGCTGCCTGCCCCCCCTGTCCCCCTGGTAAGTCTATGTGATGATCCCAGATGTTTAGCCAGCAAACAGGGAATACAAGTGATTGTCAAACATCTATGAGAACAAACCTGTCACTGTAGCAACCCCCGAAACTGTTAGGAGAGTAATATGTCAAGTATGTCCTGTCTACACCCCCCATGTCGTCAAGCTGTGACCAGAGTGTTTACAGTAACAGAGTGAGATGTATGTGCATAATACTAATATGTAATCTGGAAGTTTGTGTAGCAACAGTCAGGTAGTGCTAACAAACATTGCTCCCACAGGTACATCGGATACGAACACTGTGATGAGAAATAAAGACCATTATAACCTGTACTGGTACTATTCACTCTGGTATTGTAAGGAATTGTGAGTGTTTCAGTTTCTCTGAATAATAAATTATCACTGATCACTGTCACCCACACTGTGCTACATGATATAACTGTGCAGGAAAGCATGCGTATGTGTGTGTCAGGTCAATACAGGATGAAGAGAGCAATATTCTAGATATGTCCTGGCACACCTGTATGTGGTCAACACATGGCCAGAGTGTGTGCAGAAAGAGTTGGATAGCTATGTGCACAACATCAACCCGGAATCTAGGAGTATGTGTAGAAACAGTTAGTGTTAACAAACATTCCCTCCACAGGTATACAAGGTAAGAGGTGTATACTGCAGGTAAAACCAGTTCATGTGTAATGATGACGACAGCCATATCACTGTCCAAACTAAGGATATAGGGTAGTGTGGTAATACTTGTAAGGTACAGATAGCACTGATAAGGAAAGTAATGTGGACTACAGGACTATACTAGTTGTTAATTGACATCTCCCCCCCACCAGATCTCCACCAGTAATCAATATGCCCAACCCAACTGGTATGTAATGACACCTATGTTCTGATCATGTCCAATTGTTTGATAAATATTTTAATTGTTCCCATGCATGTGCTATATTGAATTATTCCAACACTGGTGGCATGGTGCCATCAATGTACCTGCATCCTGTTCTTATTACCACTGTGGTCCCATATATGCATGTGTTCTGTTTTGCTATGCAACTGTTCCATATCTGATGTCTGGGTTAATAGGAATATCTATGCATGCTGTTATACCTAACCCTGGAATGTGTTAACTATTACTAACCCACATATGATGATGAAATCTGAACACTATAGCACTTTTGGGAAGGCTGATCCCAGCGGACCCACCTGTCCCACCTCAGCTGGCCGTGGCACTGGGCACCAGCATGTCTGGGACCCAACCTGGGACCTCCCTGTCCATTGGTCTTGCACCACCTTCGGGTGGAACTACCTCAGGGGGTGGGGCTCACCCCCCCTGGGAGTGGGTGCAGACAGGTACCTGTCACCCTTTGCCAGGTTGGGGTCATGGTGCGTAGAATGATCACCAGCAGCTTGGTGATCTTCTACACCAGCTGGAGAGCCACTTGTCACAACTAGAGCATCAGTCTGGCTCTGCGACAGCCCCCAGCACAGCCACCTTAGTCCCACTGTTTCCACTAGGGGGCTCATGGGCTTCTGATTTCCCAACACCCCTCCCAATCTAGGTGTTTACCCCCCACTTGTGTTATATACCACCCCTGTATGCGTCTTGTTTGTCTTGCATGTTAACCTACCCAACCTACCTCCCCAAATATATCTACTACCTCTTCCCAACATCCCATTCTCACCTGAAAAAAAAAACAAAAAGACAATCTGTTCCCCAAAAACATTCACACCCCATACATAGCTGTCCATTTCGCACTCATGTCCACTGGACAAATGTAATCCGGTCTAATTGGCATCACAACTTATTATTGTTGTCCTCAACCCCTCCCAGTGGTTTGAGTGTCCAAATCTACATACAAATTCAGTGTATATGCCCAACTGTTGCTGTAGAAGAAATGGGCAGCTACGGACCTTCCCTACATCCTTCCTGCACATCCCTGGCTATTTTCCCTACTGTCTTTCCCTCTTTGTGCCCCTTTTTTCACCACTTTCCTATCAACCCTTTTTTCCTTTCTTTAAAAAAAATTAGAGCAGGGGTAAGTGGGAGTAAGCACTTTTAAGCAGCAGTAAGTGGGTTTAAGCCTGTTTGTGTGGTGATAAGCAATGCCTACATTGGTTAAGCAATTTAGAAGCTAAATGAGTATAAGAAACTGTAACCGGAAGTTAGCAGTGCTTACCTCCACGCAAACCTGTGCAAACTCGCTTACAACTGTTCAAAAGTGCCTTAATCACTCTGTATCCAATGGCTCTTGTTCTGCCCAGCAACAAAATAAACAGCCTGTGCAAGGCTCGAACCCAGGAACCTGCCCAATATAACTAAAATGATTTACCACTAAGTCATATCAGATACACATAACCATGATGTATTCACAAACATATAACCCAGCCCAGTCATTCAACAGTACAGAGAATGTATTCCAACATGTAGATGTATGTGTGTCTGTGTAAATATATTAATATTTAACAGATACAACATATGTGTGTATATATATATATATATATATGTATATATATATATATATATATATATATATATATATATATATATATACATATATATATATATATATATATATATATATATATATATATATATATATATTAAACAAACTTGCCTTTGATGGAAGGTAGCCAGATAAATCAGCAACACAGCAGACGAAATAAAACAAATATTTTTTTATTTATTGTACAAGAATAAAAGTGAGTGCTTTTGCAGTGACAGCCACTGCTTTATCAGATATTTTATACAAAGCACATCCCCACATAAATACTGTTTGAAATCCAAAAAAGCCAATCAAATTGGTGTAACAATTAATTAAACTTAATTGCATCCAAAAATAAAATGCTTTTTAAAGTAACAGTACACCAATACAATATAACATGGTCCTATTATCAAGTCAGTAAAATACAAAACATAACAAATATAAGAAATATATCCCTACAGATATATACCCTTATTATGATTAATATGCATGGGGTTATTTTAATTTCGTAGACTTAAGGGCTGGCTTCAGGGGCACATTATCATTAAGATCATTAAGAACTTATCCCGTGTGCCCCTAGTCTTAGAATCCACTTCACTTCAAGATTTTCTGTTGAATTTACCAAATCTCCCAACCTAGCATTGATGTTTTGTACTTGCAGTATTTGAAAGAGGAAGGAATGAAGAATATATTGGTAGGGATATATTTCTTATGTTTTTTATGTTTTGTATTTTACTGACTTGCTAATAGGACCATGTTATATTGTACTGGTGTACTGTTACTTTAAAAAAGCATTTTATCTTTGGATGCAATTAAGTTCAATTAATTGTTGCACCAATTTGAGTGGCTTTCTTGGATTTCAAACAGCATTTATGTATGGATGTGCTTTGTAGAAAATTTCTGATGAAGCAGTGGTTGTCACTGCAAAAGCGCTCACTTTTATTCCTGTAGAATAAATAAGATTTGTTTTATTTGGTCTGCTGTGGTGTTGATTTATCAAGCTACCTTCCATCAAGGGCAAGTTTGTTTAGCATTTGGAGTCTGCTGCATATGATTTTGGTGATTGTTATACATTGGGTCATTTTTATCTTTACCTGTATTGGGCAACTAAGAGGATGGAAGGTGTTCTGGCAGGTATGGAGATCATTGTGAATGAGGAGAATGTAGACAGGAAACTGATGGGTCTACTGGCGAATAGCACTATCCCACTTTTGGAAGCAGAAGCAATAAGAATGAATCAAGAAACGGCTGACAGCAGTAACAATGGACAAGAGGTATGCAATTTAAAGACAGACATTGAAAATGATTTATATAGATTTAAGTGGCTTCAATGTCAAATATTTCACTTTGATGATTGCTTGAATCTAAATGTTGTCCCTCGAGGACTCAGAATATTGACTATGCCAACATATGGCATCACATATCCCAGCCTCCTGACAATGTGGCAAAAACAAAATCTTGACACGAGTAGAGCATATATCCAACAATTTTTGGATTTCATTTTGCCTTTAGAACAGGAACTGAGTGATAAGATTCACTGACAACAACAGGAACTGATGAGAATGTTTGGTGAAGATGCAACTGAGATATTTTTACAAGATCTAATAGATAAGGTGCCATGTTATGAAGCATGACTTTTAAAACGTAAAAAGGAAAAGCTGGTGAGGGATGTCACAGACTTTGAGAATCAATGTGTTTTTACTTGGCCTAGACCTGCACAGTCCACAGATCAGCCACAAACCAATCGTAATCCATCAGATACAAGGCTGTCCAATGGCTACTTGCAACAACCATGGAGAACCAATCAACAGAGGAGAGTGCTTGTTCCTTCACTTGATTGACCGGAGAGACAGAAGGAGGAGCTCCAAATGAGGTCTGAAGAGACAATTAATGGGGCCACGGAAGAAAGGGACCCAACAAACCAGTTGCTAGAAGGAGGTGGTACTTTCACCTAAGCAAGTGGCATCTGTGTATTTAACACCGATGGAAGGTCCATTGGATATTATGTCAAGAGAGGGTCAGTTGAACAACCAGGCAATGGTGAATGTGGTTAAATGGAAAATTAATATGGAAGGTGGAAGCCAACAGGTTTTTCCAGTCCTACCGCTTCCTATTCATCTGGGAAGAAGGAAATCAATGGAGCAGGACACCTATTGAGGTCAGAAACACAAGGAAGCACCAGTACAACAACAGATGCATACCCTCTAGAAGATGTGATGCCAGGAAACCTGATATGGAATATTTCCAGGTATGAACTAAAAGCAGCAGTAAAAACTTTGCTGAATAAAGGCCTAAACATTATTTCAGCTAGTGCTATGGACATTAGTGAAATTCTGCAGGCACTATGTATGTTTACATGCAATATATCATTGAAATTGCAGTTTAATAATATTGATTTAGAGTGCAATAGTCATTTTAAGAAAAATAGTGTGTTTGTAACAGTTTTACCATATAATGTAGAAACATCTTTAAAAGCTTGTGAGAATGCAATTTAGCATTTATATCACGTTATCAAAAGATGAAAATAGTGAACGCTATTTCATTGGCCCCAGAACATCTAAAGATGAAAATATCGAACATTCAGAAAAGCGAATTTTTTCCCATGGAAAAAATTTGCTGCTCCGAAACACATACACACAACACAAGCACATCAAACAAACAGCAACCACACACATACACTTAAATTCCTACATCTAACGCTACACTAAACTAAACATACACTACTATCTACCCACTTACCTTAACCCAAACCCTAACCCTAAGGTCCATCACTATCATGCACTCACCTAACCCCCGCCCTAACCCTAACTCACTTAAACTGCCGCTAATCCTAAAGTCTGTCACTATCGCACACACGCCTAACCTGTGCCCTAACCCTAACTCACTTAACCCAGCCCTAACCCTATCGTACAAACAATCGCACACTTACCTAAACCTAATCCATAACTTTCCACCACAGTGCTTAGAATAGCGAAGCCACAGAAACGGCCAAACAAATTTTTTCCCGAGCAAAGAATTTGCTGTTCTGCAGCTTCGCTATTCTTAGCGTTCACTGAATAGTGTTCGATATCAGAACATTTGAAGTTTTAATACTTTGATGTTCTGATATAGACCTGCAATTTATAGTGATAGTCAAAGTATTAACTAATACCAGAAAGAGCAAAGTCACAATTTAACACTGAAAGAAAATCATTGAGTAATTTGCAATGTAATGAGAGTATTGTTATAGGGCCCTCGGATAAAGATGGCTGATAGTAGTTTTAGACTCCAACTACTACTTCAATACCATGCAAGAAATGTTGTAAGAAGCAAATGTATATCAGGAAGTGCCTATTGAAATAGGATCTGGTATGCAAAATAGCAATGCAAATGTTTTACATGAGAGTATGTGCATTGGGTTATTAACCAAGGAACTTTTACAGTATTGTACTGTTGAATATCCACTAATCCCACAGTTACATGGTCTCCCAAAAATTCACAAAGATCCATCAACACCGACTTTAGGCCAATTGTGGCAGGGGCAGGTTGCTTGATGGAACCTATTTCCATATACTTGAATAGTGAACTAAAGAAAGTGCTGTGTGATTTTACATATGTGTTAAAAGATACTGAACCATTCTTGGTAGACTTGTATGAGACTGCACAAGTTTTGGACAGATCTACTGGGATCATAGTAACTACTTTAGATGTGGTTTCATTGTTTACCAGCATACCCAATGAGAAAGGAATAAACACGGTGAAAGCAGTGATGGTAAGACTGGGTCATCTATCTTTGTATAAGATAGACTTAATTTGTATGCTTCTAGAATTGGTACTTGAAAACAATATATTTATGTTTAAAGATAAATGTTACAGAGAATGTTCAGGAGTCACAATGGGCACCAGTTGTGCCAATACCTATGAAAACTTGGTAATGGTAGCATGGGAACTTGAGCATATGCTAATGAATCCACAGATAGCCTTCTTCAGATGGTTTGTGGATGATCTTTTTATTTTATGGAAAGGTACTGAAGAAGAACTGAAGTGGTTCTACTCACATATTAATACAACTAGTACATTTCTGAAATTCACTTTAAATTGCTCTCATGACAGTATAGATTTCCTAGATGTTACCATATGTAAGGAAAATTTGAATTGGGTAACCAAATTAAATAGAAAACATTGCTGCCACACTGCCTTCCTACACAGGGATAGTATGCATAACCCCAGCATTTTTTGTAATATCATAACAGGACAGGCAATAAGAATTGCTAACCTTTGTTGCCAGGAACATGTGTTTGAAAGTGAACTTAACAAATTGAGAGCAGGATTCTTGGACAGAGGTTATACCAAAGGCGAAATCAATAGAGCCTATATACAAGTGATGAGGGAGGGGGTGGTAGAGCAAGACCCTACTACTCTGATAGAGCAATGAAGGAAATGGTGTTAGATAATAAGCAAAGGAGATTACCAGTAATACCTATGGTAATACCCTATAGCATGGATTTGAGAACATTTCAGAATATTATATCTCAGAATTGGCATATGCTCTTGGTTAATGAGGAAACTACAAATGTGGTGGGTAACCACCCACAATTTGTATTTAAGAACAAAAAAAGCTTACAACAACACTTATGTTACCCTAAAGCAACCATGGAGGGAACTGTTAGGAATACAGATTGGAAAGGCACACAGAAATGTGGAAACTGTGCCCATTGCATGTACATAGATGAATTCCAATTTTTTAAACATCTGGATACAGGTCATCTATGGAAATTAAGAAATTCTACTAACTGTAACACTAAGAACGTGGTGTATGTTGCCCACTGTAGAATATGTTATCAATTCTATGTAGGAAAAAAAAACTGTCACCTTATAGAAAGAATTAGAGACCATGTTTATTGTACCAGGATAGGGTATGATTACAGTGCCTTGGCCAAACACACTTTGGCTAATGGCGAAGACCATTCCTTCCTGTTTCAAATCCTGCAAATTCAAAACATCAATGCTAGATTTGAAGATTTGGTAAATTCAACAGAAAATCTTGAAGTGAAGTGGATTCTAAGACTAGGGGCACACGGGGGAAGAGGTCTTAATGATAATGTGCCCCTGAAGCCAGCTCTTAAGTCTAGAAAATTAAAATAACCCCATACACATTAATCATAATAAGGGTATATATCTGTAGGGATATATTTCTTATGTCTTTTATGTTTTGTTTGTATTTTACTGACTTGCTAATAGGACTGTTATATTGCATTGATGTACTGTTACTTTAAAAAAACATTTTATCTTTGGATGCAATTAAGTTTAATCAATTGTTACACCAATTTCATTGGCTTTCTTGGATTTTAATCAGTAGTTCAGTGTGGATGTGCTTTGTAGGAAATGTCTGATGAAGCAGTGGTTGTTACTGCGAAAGCTCTCACTTTTATTCTTGTACAATAAATAAGAAGATTTGATTTATTTGATCTGCTGTGTTGCTGATTTATCCGGCTACCTTCCATCAAGGGTATGTTTGTTTAGCATTTGGAGTCTGCTGCATCTGTTTTTGGGGATTGTTATACATTGTTTACATATATATATATATATATATATATATATATATATATATATATATATATATATATATATTTATATATATATACACAAATGCCTACATCTATATATATATATATGTCTACATCTATATGTCTAAATATATACAGCAAGTTATATATATGTAAGCAGATATATATATATATATATATATATATATATATATATATATATATATATATATATATGTAGGTATATACAAACTTAGTTATAGTCATGTAAACAGATATATAGGTATATACGGACAAACATCTGTAGATAACAGTGGTAAAATAACAAAATCAGATATGTCCACATGCACCGTTAATGGGATTGAGAGGCCCCAAACAATATACGTCATTTACGAATAGGTATACTCCCACCACAGCCAAACACATCCGCCCTGCAATCACTACCAACTGTTGCAGATCCCATAACCAGGACCTGGTATGACATGGGCACACGATGTTAACAGCACTCCATCCCACCTGTATGATATCAGACTGGTATCAGTAACATATCATGCAGTACAGTCTGGCTCCCATAGGTAATGTACAATATGGAAGCTATCAACATCCCTAGGATACATATACACAGACACATATATGCATATATATATATATATATATATATATATATATATATATATATATGTGTGTGTGTGTGTGTGTGTGTGACTACACATACACATGCAAAGATATGTATAGTAAGATACATATTTAGAAGGTGCACACAATATGGATAAGCCACTATGCCTAAAGTTAACACCTTAACAACTGGACACTGTATGAGCCACCCATACAAATGACATTTGTTGCCTGCAACATGTACCCACAGAGAGGTCATAGGATATAACACCACACACAGGTTTGCATAAATGGAAAAACTTTATTTGTGTACTATTACAGTTGTATATGCCATGTCATATAGCTGTTCAGACACTGACATCCATATAAACAGAGTAATGTAACTGTGAAACAGTTATACTAATACAGTAGCCTGGAAAGGTTTAGAAATCTTCCTGTCCAGGCTGAGCCCTTCAAATAGTATAATAGTAAAGACAGAATGGGCCACAGGATACTAAACAATCAGCAGTAAGTAATGCAGGTGTATAGTTCAGCAGCCTCTATCTACACTCTGTGCACAATCACTAGGTGGTAAAGACCTCATTTGACACAATGGGATGTAACTGTTACATAACAAGGCATAACTGACACTATCACAAGCACACTGACAAACAGAGCAGTCTGTATGGCAGGATGCAGTAGGCCTCCATTAACCAAATTTATGTAATTAATTTAAATATAGGTGAATTGTATGGTAATGTACATCTAGATACTTTAAGGCAGCTCACCCCTGATTCTTCCACATGTTGTAACAGCCTAGGTTATTGTGGTGCATCACCCCTAGACTCAATAATACAGGGCCATATTCCACTGTTACATATACTGACCTCTGGAGTGCATATGGGCACACATGTATTGTGTAGGTGTAGCCCACACATATATGACCCCAGCCCCAATGTATGTGTTGGGGATACAACAGCAGTGGACTGATTGCAGGAATGGCAGTGGAATGCACATGTACCTGCATATATAGCAGGATCTAGAGGCATGTCACAGCACAGAGTACAATACATCAGTTTGAAAGTGCATAATCACAGCCACTGTGAACACAGCCACAGCCACGTATGGTAAGCTAGTGTTATATTACAGTATATGGACTATTTGTTCAACACCATCCTCATATGTGCCACTCACACACTAACACTACATATACTGGGCCACTACACAGTGTGATCCTATGCCTGTCTATGGAATGGGAGATGTGTGTGTATGGCCCTACAAATATAAAAGCTGATAGGGTAACATAGAGTGGAGCAGCATGTAACATCAGATAGAATGGGACGAAGAACAATGACATCTACCACAGTCTGTACACAGGACAAAGATATTATCAATACACACACTGTCGACATTCACCTTACAAACACAGACCTCAGTACTGTACACAAAACCACAGAATGTCCAGGTGATGTCATCAGATATAACCCCTACTATACATAACATGTGTAGCAGCCTGATATCTCACTGGCTTGTTATCAGTTATTTTTGTCACTAATTATGGTGTACAGCACATATGCACCTCTTACTACATGACATATGTAAAAAGGTTAACAGAGTTGTGGCTGGAGGCACATACACAAGGCCAGTATTGTCATATTGCTGTTATAACCTCATACATTTACTGTTGTAACAAGGTTTGTTGCAACATATCTCCTATGAGGGATATGAAGTCAGTAACTCTCACAGCTGTCACCATCTAGAGACTGCAATCCTCACACTACCTTTTGCAGTCCACAGATAGGTGTTCTGTGGGTAACACATGAAACAAAAGGCACCACATGCTGTCCAGTTTACAGATGAACCTACAGTTAAGATTCCCTCATAAACATAGCACTGACATGGCAGTTATTGAAACATGTAGGACAGCCATATCCACACACACCCTGATGAACCATCATTACTCCAAATGCAGTATAGCAGCACTTACAGTCTATAGTCAGGTCAGACACATCCTCCTATTGTGTGTTGCCCTGTTTCACCAGTGTATGTTGTTAGAGGTAAATCCCCAATCCATCTGAGATGCTGTTTGCCAAACAACAGAACAAGTTCCTGCTCACAGTGAATGAAAAGACCCAACACCAACATGATGTTCCCAGGTATTGGAGTGTGTTTCTGTGCATTTGGCAATGGGAATGTTACCACAGCTGATCCAAATGCAATCAGCTAGAAGAGGGCTGCAATTTGTGCAGAGGCCATCAGCTGATCCTGAGCATCAATTAAAATACACATGCTGTTGCCTAAGTAAAGCAGGTGTAGGTCTCCACATCCACCAAAGAGGGAGTGAGAGAGGCAGACAGAGGCAAAGTAAAGTCAGGGAGGGGTGGAAGAGTAAAACATAAGCATGTTTATGTCACACACCTACCAGCACAGAGTATCAAACCCCTGATGACTATGTAGTGCTATCACATTTCTATGCAGTTATCAGATGCGCCACATAGGCTACATGTTGAAGAGCCATCAAAATGTATATGTGATGGTGAGTGGCATCTACAATGGGGATATGGTAACTATACATTTGGTGCAGTGCACATGCCCGTCCACATGAACAGGTGCCAGTATCAACACAGCCACACTCTTACAATGATGCACACACACATTGACTCACATGGCAGGGCCAGGAATACAACTCATCACTAGTGAGATTGCCAAAACACATTACTGTGCAGGTATCACATGCACCATGGGGTCATCCAGAGGTTATATGGACAACGGTTATGTGGAGGTGTCTGACATTGGACGGCATGCTTCAGTATGTCAATGGGGGTTGTAGTTAGTGTGAATGTGACAATTATGCATCATACAACACACACACACACACACACACACACACACACACACACACACACACACACACACACACACACACACACACACACACACACACACACACACACACACACACACACACACACACACGGTGCCAGTACTGACATGCATGGGTGCATTGCTTCACGGGTGTGTAGTGGTCGACTATGCCAGACAGCTATACAAGGCTAAGGGATGGGTATACCTTGGCATCAGCCCACATGACAATGGTCTGCATTGTGGCTAAGAGGTGTAGTTTCTGGATTTGCCCACACAGGTGGGTATTGTATTCACCATCCCATCACCTGTGTAACTATTGTGTGTGGCCAATGCTGTGCATTGCTTGCCATGTATGTGTTCCTTAGTCCATGACATGGATGGTGTCTGGGATGTGGACACCTCCCCCATGCATGTACAGTGATATGTGGTACTGTACCTGGGGTGTCTGGCCCATGTTGTGTACACAAATTATCATCAGATGTGCCAGTCCTGACCTCATGTGGTGGGAACTGGTAATGGACAGCAGGTTTACCCTGCACCTATATTAATAGCATGATACTGGCATTTGCTGGTGTCAGTGGCATCTGTCCATACAGAACATGTTTTCAGGCATAGTATGTCATTTGTGGGTCATACTTGATGGCTCCAGAGGTGTTGCAGGTATCCAGTGGGGAACTTGGGGAAGGTGCACTGTCAGCATGTACATGCCTATTATACAGATGGACAGGGTGCCATGCCCTCTGTAGCCCACTGCAATCACACCATGGTTGCTATCAGTGGGCAGTATGCAGGGTACTATCAACATATTAGCTGTTTCCTAAGCAAGTGTGTGTGTGTGTGTGTGTGTGTGTGTGTGTGTGTGTGTGTGTGTGTGTGTGTGTGTGTGTGTGTGTGTGTGTATGAGACATGGGTTGAGAGTGTTATCTGGGTGATACTGGGGTTGCTAACTCTGTTTGCCTGGCCTTGATGTCACATGTAGGGGTATGGATTTGCACCCCAGCCTTTTGGCTATTTCACATCTGCTATCCCTGTATGGTGGTCATTGGGATAGGTACTAGGGACAGCATATATGAAATTTGCAAAACCCACTCCATATTGAGCCCAGTTGTTACACACTCACCTACACACAGGATACAAGTTAAAAACACAGACACACACACCTGCCATGTCTGGGATTAGAACTCCTACCTAATTAGTTTATTACACTACAGCACTACACTGTTATAGGATGTGCCATGGAGATTACTAGAATGCTCCTTCCCCAAAGGTGTATTCCACAATGAATGACATCAGCAGGATTGTCAAAGTTGGGCATTCAAGTTGTGGTGAGAGAGGCTAGGCTAAAATGTATTGCTCTCTACACAGACATTGAAACACACATGACTGACATGTGTGGGAATAGAACCCCTATCAGAGCTCTATATTACATTACAACATGAAGCTGTTATAGGACACACCATGGGGATTATTAGAGTACTCCTTCCCCAAAGGTGTATTTCACAATGAAAGACATCAGCAGGATTGCCAAAGTAGGGCATTAGAATTGTAGTGAGTGTGGCTAGACTAAAATGCTTTGCTCCCTACACAGACATTGAAACAAGCACACAATATCCACAACTGACATGTGTGGGAGTAGAACCCCTACCAGATTTCTATATCACACTACAGCATGAAGCTGTTATAGGATGCACCACAGGGATTATTGGAATACTCTTCCCCCAAAGGTGTATTTCACAATGAATGACATCTGCAGGCTTTCCAAAGCGCAGTGTTTGAATTGTAGTGAGTGTGGCTAGGCTAAAATGCATAGCTCTCTACACAGACAGACACACACACACACACACACACACACACACACACACACAGACACACACACACACACACACACACACACACACACACACACACACACACACACACACACACACAGTTGCCATGTCTGGGATTAGAACTCCTACATAACTAGTTCATCATACTACAGCGGTACACAGTTATAGGATACGCTACGGAGATTACTGGGCTGCAATTTTCTGAAAAGTGTATTTCACGGTGTATGACATCAGCAGCCTTGACAAAGTAGGGTAATTGAATTGTAGTTAGTGTGACTAGCCTAAAAAGCATTGCTCTTTACACAGACACACACACACACACACACACACACACACACACACACACACACACACTTGCCATGTCTGGAATTAGCGTTCCTACCTAACTAGCTTATCACACTACAGCAGTACGCAGTTATAGGAAGCACCACGGAGATTACTGTCCTACACCTTTCACATGAGTGTATTTCAAAGTGAATGACCTCAGCAGGCTTGTCATAGTACGGCTGTGGGGAGTGCAGTGTGGGTGCATGAGCCATAACCCATTCATCTAGAGTTTGACACACCACATGCGGGCACACACAGGGTTATATTCCACAGGTACATGTATACATCTGCTAGATGACTACTTCCTTGTACAGTCATGTTGCATGGCTAGCACTTGCACCACATAGTCCATAATGCTGACAGATACCAGTGGCTAAGGTCTACAGTGTGTGACATCCGAACCTCATATTGTTGTAGCCATTTGGCTGTGTGCTGGGTTGGACAGGTCTCATAATGGATGGTCACTTGTGACATTCACTGTATTCCACACATCTGTGTACATCTACTTTTGGCTTATTATATTGTGTTGTTCTTGGATATATGCCTGTATTCCTATCCAGTGTGTGTAAAGCATGAGTACTGCATACTGAGGAGTGTCTGCACTAACGTCTGCAACTGTCAGATATGTCTGGTCCACTGTTGTTTGCAGACATGGCCTTCAGTTGCTTAAATGTGTGAGCATGCCCAGTATGCACGCCTGTACTGAATGTGTGGATCGATTCCAGGTAGTTTGTACTGCAGTGCAGACCTTTGTGTTGTACACCTACAGGGAGCATACTGTTTCTGCAGGGTATCAGTCAATCATTTGTCAATATGAGGACAAACTGTGCAGGGGATAGTGTGTACCGTAGGTGATTGTGTCTGTGCTGCCTCAGCTGCATGGTACTGCTGTTAACAGAGATGTTAAAACATGTGTACTATTATACACAGTGATGTTTTCTGTCCTCATGTACTCTCAGGTGGATATTCTTGCTCACAGTGATGACTTGGGGGACAAGGGTGACTGCAGCTGTGTCCCGTATTGTGGGCAGACACCGACATATTCATGGTAAGGTTTGCCCTTCTGGAGGGGGGGGAGCTGCCGACACTTGGTGCTGAGGTTGTGTATCCAGTTCAGCACCTTGGTACAGTGCTGGCAGAGGATCCCATACCTGTCCACCCATCAACATGGCAGTATGGCCTTATCTTGCTGTGACAATGCCTCACAGCTGTACAGATTTGCACAGGTTAGCCAGAAGCAGGGGCCATGGGTCAGGACATTTACCCTTTTGTGGCGTACGAGCAGATGTGTAGCCACCCATGTATGTGTTTTCAGCCAGGGAAAGTTTGTGCACACAGCTTGTTGTCAGACCCTGCACATTCCATGCTGCCCATGCTCCCACCCCCCCCCTCTGTAATTCTAACCTCTTCCACACATTATACATACATTCTCTGATACTTTCCTTAAGGGTATCACCACATCCCAGGTGTATGTTAGTGTTGGTCCACAGTTAATGCAGTGGGACATGGTGGACATGTTACTGTGGTTTGTCCACATGGCCTTGCATATGGCTTATGTGGAGTGTGTTATGTTGTTATTTGGGTGTCCATGACATAACATGCATTGGCAGTACATGTGAGGCACAGGTCTTTAGCAGGCACCTGTGGGGCATTAGGTGTTGGTGCAGGCCAGATGTGGCAGGCTGTTGCATTCTGTCAGTCCTATAGTCCCAGGCCAACATACAGTATATTCCCTTGGGGTGACAGGGTAGGTGTGATAGCTGTTCATGCCAATACCTTCTATCAGTCTTGATCAGGAGGTGTGGATGCTGGCAGGGTGCTACCTACAGCTAGGGATACACCTGCATGGGACACCCGCACTGCATGCTGCAGTCTTCCACTATTGTCATATATAGGTGGGGTCTTAGTGTATCCATTCCCTACAGCAGGGATATTGCCAGAGAAGTGCCTGTGGGTGGTGTTTTTGTGGCTGGGTGCATATGTGCTATGGACACTACTTGCATCTGACACACAAATATGCATGAGGCATTACAGTTATGCTGGCCTGTGCAGGTACATCAGCTGATTCCCAATACATCAGTCCTACCTCCTTTGTGATCTGTAGGTGTTCAGGCAGACATCATTGGTATCCCTTACTACAGGTTCAGTTACTGTGATGCATACCTCTATGTACAAATCCAAGGGTGTCTCCATTTCACAGTGACACAATATATACTGTATGTCTGGGGTACTTTCCCCTGTGTGCTGCTTTTCATGTCTAGCCCAACAGCCATGCCATGTCAGTCTTTCAGATAGTGACACATATTACCACCATACATTTACAATGGCTTACTGCTAGCATGTCTTATACTGGTGGGGATTGTCTTTGGCACTGCTTTCATGAGAGCTTGTCCCTGTTATCAGCAGTAGTGGGCAATAGGAACCAGGTCTTACCTCAACATGCATACATACTGACCACTCTCACAAATTATGAAACACACACCATCCTAACACACACACAGACCTGCATATTGTGCAAATGCTACAACCTATCCTGCTACCTTGGCCACCTCTGGGCATCTGTGCTCCACTTGTTTTATACCTACTCATACATGTTACTACATTTCTACACAGGATTGGGAGGGCACACCTGAGTGTCACTACATTTCTACACTGGATTGGGGGTAGGGGCAGACCTGTCTGTTTCCATATGTCTACATAGGTATGGGGTGCACACCTGACTGTTACTACATTTCTACATAGGATTGTGGGAGGGGACACCTGACTGTTTCTACATTTCTACACCAGATTGGGGGGGGGGCACACCTGACTGTTACTACATTTCTATGCTGGATTGGGGTAAGGGGCACGCCTGACTTTTTATACATGTCTACATGGGATTGGGGAGGCACACCTGACTGTTATTAAATTTCTACATAGGATTTTGGGGGGACACACCTGACTGTTTTTACATTTCTACACAGGACTGAGGGGGCACACCTGACTGTTACTACATTTCTACACAGGATTGGGGGGATACACCTGACTGTTTCTGCATGTCGACATGGGATTGGGGAGGGGTACACCTGACTGTTACAACATTTCTACATGGGGTTGCGGGGGGGGGCATACAAGACTGTTTTTATATTTCTACACAGGATTGGGGGGCACACCTGACTGTTTCTACATTTCTACACATGATTGGGGGGGCACACCTTACTGTTTCTACATGTCTACATAGGATGGGGGGCACACCTGGCACTTGCAGACATTTGTGGTGACAGTACTGATATGTAAGGTATTCCATTTCATTCTGTATTCTAACCTATCATACTGACTAGAGGCAAATCAGTGTACTACAGGTCTTAGCTTTGGTTGCCCTGCATATTAGTGTCTGACTTCCTACCCTTCAGAACTAACATCCACCTGCCTGACCTGCTGTAGTCTGTCTGTATAGGCCTGGGGGGGTTACCTATAGGCATCATTCAGAGGCCATAGCACAGGCTCTGTTTGGGTTTGTCTACACCTGTCCTGCTGGCTGAGACTGTTGTTGGGTGTGTGAACCTTCCTGACTGGCATGTGTGAATCATATGGACACACATGTGGCCCAGCACATTTCCTGCAGTGGGTTTTGTCACCCTGTGTAGTACTGGCTACTATGGTGACACCAGTATTTGTTATAGATCTCATGGTGCCACTATAGGTGTCTACTATCTGCTGGCATACCATTCAGCCAGCCGATTCCCTTGCATGCTAACATCCATACCATAGATACAGGTAACGACACATTTGACTCCATTTGGCTATTGGTAGGTTGATTGACTTACCTTGTGGATGTGCAAAGATTGAGGATGGTGCTGGAAGGCTGCCTATGTTGGATGCACATAGTACACTCCCTATACATGGTTGAGCACAGGTAGTGTCATGTTTGGCATCAGATTTACTGTATGTGCGAGTCAGAGAGAGAGATGTCGTTCCCTGGGTATCTACTATGTTAGTGTATGTGCTATGCATTGCCTTTGCCAAGGCCAGGGCATACTGGGCAGGCCTCTCTCTGCCTATTGGGCAGGCTCAGGTTTTTCATCCTCCGAGTCACTCTGTGCCTGTGCAGGCCTTGGCATTGGTCGGGGGTTGTGTGGCCCTGCCCCATGCTGTTCCTGCTGCATTAGTTTCCGCAGGATTATATTGTGTAGCATGGCATATACCATAACAATCTGAGTACATGTAGCTGGTGAGTATTGCAAGGCTCCACCAGATGTGTCCAGACAATGGAACCATGACTTCAGCATCCCAAACACATGCTCTGTTATAAGTCTGGTCTGTGCATGTGCCTCATTATGGCATTCTTGTACAGGTGTGTGCATTTCTGATGGGTGTCATCAGCCACGGCTCCAGTGTGTAACCAGCATCCCCCAGTAGGTGACCATAGGGGATGTCCCCATTGGCAAATCTCTGGTACAGCTGCATCAGATGCCAAATGTGTGTATCGTGATAGCTTCCAGGGCAGCCAGCACACACATTCATTATAATGGCCTGGGCATCGCACATGACCTGGCAGTTGATGGAGGGGAGGCCCCTGCGGTTGATGTAGGCCCTACCCTGATCAACGGGTGGTGCTTTGATGCATATGTGTGTGCAGTCTATAGCACCCACTACCTCAGGGTATTCTACTATTTGGTGGAAGAGGCACATATTGCTGGCCAACACCTCACGGGTGTTGAGGAAATATACGTGCTCACTAGCATGTGCTGACATGGCATACAGAAACTGGTGGAATACTCTGGATGTTGATGTCTTAGAGATCCCCATGATATCCCCAGCTAAGCTTTGGGAGGTACCTGTGGCTTGTATTCCTAGGCCTACACATACCTTGGTATCCACTGGAATGGGTTCCCCTCGATCAGTTTGGTGTGTCATGTGTGGCCAAGCACAGCTCAAAAATTTGCTGTAGGAGGTCCATGTCCATCCTATAGCACTCCACTATCTCCAGCTCATATAGCCCCTGGCTGGTTACACTGGGTCTGTACACCCTTCTCTGTCTCCTCACTGTGGCTTGTTCAGCAGCATTCACATCCTCACCACCTTCAGCCTCTTGCACACGTTGTTCTATGTTGCCTGCTGCAGCCCCAATCATTTTGTAGATTTGTTTGTTAAAAGTTCCCCGCTTGAATACACCGGTGGTGTAGAGTATGGGAAAAACCAGAGGGGAAGATGTTTGCATAGTTTATAGTAGTATTCTGGGCTGGGCTGGTCTGCTGCCTGTGTAATTGGCTGATTCTGATACATTTCACCTGCCAGCTATGCTACTTCTCCTTGATTAACTTTCTACTGCAGTTTTCCCTTCCCATTGCCTTCCTGTTTAAGCACAGGGGCCCGCCGTGAAAACAGAGTGCTCAAATGCGCACAGTGCTGCTGTTTCCTAGTTTAACTATTTTTTTTTTCTTTAAAACCCGGTGCGTGGCATGCACACCTGCTTAGGCAATATAAAGAGTGCTAGGCAGATTGAAACACACCCCCCTGCTTAGTTGTGCTTAGCTTTGGGCAAACTTGAGCCACAGGGCTCAATCTGCTTACAGTATTGCTGACACCCCGCCCCCCCCCAAGATGTCAGCTAACTCCTAGGCTTGCACCAAGCTAGTCCTACTCTTACACTGTTGGGACATGACTCGCATGCTGGGGAAAACTGAGTTTCAATATCATTCCCCTCATTTGCATAGGATTGCCTGCTAATGCATAGATACATGCCTCACATTGAACCTCCCCCCTTAGCATTCACTACTCACTGGCCATGTTGTCTTCTGCCTGCACTGACTTTCATGGCAAAATAGTGATTTTAGTTAGAATGCTTATTTTAGGTTTATTTTCTTATCCCCCCCCCCCCCAATCCCATTTGCCCGCCGCTGCCTATGCTTAAACAGCTGAGATTGGCTAAAAAAAAAAAAAAGTTGATTTTTTTTATTTTTTTAAGCTGTTTGCAATGCCAATGGCCTTATACTTGGCCATTGGCATGCTTCCTGAATGACATGCAGCCTTTATTTGGAGCTGTCATGGCTCCATTTTGGATTTTGCAGAAATGGACTCGGTTACTAACCGAGTACATTTCTGCATATTACACTAGTCCTGCACAGCCAGTTTCAAGCTTTCTGGATCGCAAATTCACCTCATTTGCATGGATTTCTCCTGCAAATTAGGTGATTTGCATACAGGGGCTTAGTCTGTGCAGGACTAGTGCAGGAGCGCTCGTGCACCCCCTGCAGACTATTCCTGGATCGCACGGCAAACATATTGCCTGCTAAAGCTCCTGCACTAATCCTGCATGCCATGCAAGGCTTGCAGAATCCAGGGGTTAGTGTAGCCTTTCTGTTAGTTTGTTGCTATCAATGTTGGATATGATCTCCTTATTTACTCAAATTGTTGTTAGAATAGCTATAGGAAACACATTAATACATTGTGCTATTTTGAGTTTTATGGTGGGTTTTCTCAAAGCAAAACATTATTTTTATGTATGTTCTTACTCATGAAATAAGTTTTTTAGTGATTTGGTTTCCTACAGCCTTTGGCTTGAAAAGTTATATATACATTCAGTTGTTGAATTTACTACATAAAATCACTAAGAATATTAAAAAATAATTTTATTTTGAAATGGGAATTAACTTATTGCACAAAGCTATAGCAACTCATTCGGTTTTATCAATTTATCTCTTATGCCCATGATCTTTTTAAGAATGGTTCTCTATCATTGCAGTTGTTTTAATTTAAAAATATGTTGGAAAATGTTATTTCCAATTGTTTCATGTAATTGTCCTGGATCATTTTTGTATCTTCTGCAATGCTTGGCTGTTTGAAAATAAATATGTCCTAATGTATCCAAATGCTAAAATAAATAGCATTAAATGAAATGACATTTGTGTCACAGGAACTTCAGGATGAGATTGTTATCACATTAGTTTCATAGATAAATTTCTGTTCTTCCTGGTTGGCAAAACAAGGTGGGACAGTATATCATATATTTGAGGTATGTGTCACATGGAAAAAAGAGAATCAGAATAAAACCATTTTTGCAAATATTGCTCAGTATTCCAGCTCAGTATGTTCCTATTATCTGTGCTAAAATAGTTGGTTAAACTGTTTGTTTTTGTAGCTCTCTGATGTTATAAAGTCAGAGTACATGCACAACAATCGCTGTAAAATCATTTTGCATTTTGAAAGTTAGGCATCTAAGCCTGAAAAAACATTTATGAAGACTTTGACCACTGTTAAGAGAGACATAAACAGTTTGATTTAGGCCTAGTAAAACTTGGAAGAGGATTTGGGGCGCATTTTAGGACAATGCCACAGGAATTATTTTTTGCCTTTGGAAATATATACAAAACAGTTTAGAACATCTTGCTGAAATGTTGAGAAGATGAAATCTTAAAGACTATAAAACAGATCTACAGGAGGTAAATATTTATTTGTATACAGATAATGATTTGATATACATGACTGACCCCAACAAAGGAAAGAGAAGACCTGACCCTGACATATGTATTAAGATGGGCTATTAAAGATAGCGTACGTCTTTTCAATCTAGGACTATGATGCCAGATGTAAAAAATAATAATGAAATTAATTAGAGGAGGTGGACAAGAGTTTGATATGTTATGAAGTTATATTAATAGTTTATAATGTGTTAGTAAAATATAATATAAATCACAGTACAGTTTTTCTTATGAGGTACAATA
This sequence comes from Protopterus annectens, assembly GCF_019279795.1. Lineage (NCBI taxonomy): Eukaryota > Metazoa > Chordata > Ceratodontiformes > Protopteridae > Protopterus > Protopterus annectens. The sequence goes on from NC_056739.1 coordinate 241,060,863, forward strand.
AAAAAGGGGACACTTGGCAGAAGGTAAAATGAAAATAAAGGTTGCAAAATTATTTACAAATGGTATATGTGGGACTTCATGCTATAGCAGTGCATATTGATTTGATTGATTTATTGGAAGATTCCTCACCAAATATATGCCTTTCTTATTATAATTTGTGTCTGCCTGATAAAACGTACTTATATGGTTAACTTTTACTGTGCACATGTTTGATACCAAAGAAATTTCCTGCCAAGGAAAAATCTTAAATGAAGTGAAATTTCCAGTCATGAAGACAGGAAATCTTCACTTCCGTGAATCAAATCTGAATTAAACTTTCACCAGACTGACCTGAAAAAAATGCCCTGTTAAGCATGCATCTTATAAAATATTTGTCTAGCTTGTAACAATAAGAAACACTGTCACAAACTTGTACATAGGCCTGCAGGAATAGAAAAAAAAATAATTTCCCAGTTTAAGAGTATCATCTAATTTCCCAGTTTAAGAGTATCATCTGTGGCATTTCAAATAACATCTCATGCTCATGAATCTGAAGATTCCTTGTTGAAAAACATGTTTACTTAGTGGCTAGAAGCAGATACGCCAGTAGTATCCTTCCTGACTACCTAAGAAACCTGAAGCCCCTTGTTTTACTAATATCCTTTGCTACATTTTCTGTCACCATGCTGGATAACCTAAGTGTGAGTACATAATTCTTACTTTCTTCCATTCTCAAGTGCTGACTCATGATTTTCATCTTGCTCAAAGGTATGACACATACATTTTATAACTTTGCTTCTGCAATTATTTTCTAGCCTTGTTATTTGCATTTAATCCACACTTAGATGCCCTTTTACTTTCTGTGCCTACTTGCTTCTAAACTCATTTGCTTCAAACTGTATACTGTTTACAGAATTGTGTGCTCCTCTTCCACAATATTTTGCATTGTTTTGCTGATATTTGAATTTTATTGCACTGCTAGAGTAGTTGAAATGACTACAGTGGGGTAGAAAGTAGAAGTCCAGGAAGTTATCATAAGAAAGATTGCAGGAAAAAGTGGGAGACAGAAAAGCTGGATGAGGCTAGGAAGAAACAGTGTTTGGATAACAAAGGAGTTACAATAGCAAGGAACAGAGAGCATCAGAAGCACTCTTACCAGTTTCTGAAAAGTGAGTCAGTAGATGGAACAAAGAAACCATATCATGTTGCAAGGCAAAGATAAAAAGATAAAGATAATAGCCAAACACCCTTCATAAGGGATGCCAGCAACAACCTATTCACCAGTCCACAGGACATCAAAGGTCAATGGAAGGAATACTTCCAGCAGTCTCTGAATGAGGAAAACTCCATAAAAGCTGTACTGCCCTAGACACAGCCAAAAATAAGAGAAGAGGAGGAGCCCACCCTGGAAGAAGTAAAAATAGCACTAAGGAAAATGAAGTCAGGGAAAGCAGCAGGTTCAAATGAGGTCACTGCAGATAAGTGAGATAGGAGAGAAATGGCTCCTGAGGGCACTTGTAGCAGTGTGGAGAGAAAGGCCTATCCATTATGACTGGAGAATAAACACACTAGAGCCAGTGTTCAAGAACAAAAGGGACATTCAAAACTGTGTACAGAGGTATCAAACTCCTGTCACATTTCATAAAATTTCTGGAGAGGGTAATTGATTAACAAATACACAGAGTAGTAGAAAGTAAGATGGGGAGTGAGCAGTCTGAATTCAGATCAGGATGCAACACAACTGACCCAATGTTTGCAGTGAGACAGATTGTTGAGAAGAAGCTAGAGATAAGGAAAGAGTCTAATTGGGCATTCCTAGATCTGGAGAAAGCATATGACAAGATCCCAAGAAAGCTGATTTGAACAGTCCTGCAGTGGTTTGAAGTCCCAGAAAAAACTGGTAGAATTAGTGCAAGCTTCAGTATGTACAAGGACGTAATGGCTCTTAGCAAAAAGGTTGTAGGGGACAGGTCAACATAGTTGCTGTATGCAGGCAATGTGACATTACAAGCAGAAGCCAAGCAAGAACTTTGGCTAAAGATAGGGGACTGGAATGCAAAACTTAAGGCGCATGGGATAAACCTGAGTACAGACAAGACAGTAGTAATGACAGTAAATGGGGGAAATACAAAGATGCTGAGAACTGAGATAGACGGAACGATAGTGGAAAAGGTTAACAACTTCAAGTATCTGGGAGGGATGGTTGAGGGGAAGGGAAGTCTGAATGAAGAGGTCAAAGATGGAGTCAGAGGGGCTGCAGCCAACTGGCATAGAGTGTCAGGTAAAGTGTATGATGGAAGAATTCCAAAGAAGCTGAAAAATAAGGTGTACAAAACAGTGGTGTGACCAGTACTACATTATGGTACAGAAACATGGGCAGTAAAGTCAGAGCAGCTGAGAAAGCTAGAAGGGATGGAAAAGAACTGCCTCAGATGAGAGGCAGGATGCACATTGTGGGACAGATGAAATGAGGACATAAGAGCAGAAGCCAAAATAACTCCAATTGCAGGGAAAGATTAAAGAGAACAGTTTATGGTGGTCTGTGGAGAAGAATTTTTGGGACAGACAGGAAGAAGTTGTGATGATTTGAGGTATGCTATGCCAGAAGAATTTGGGTAGTGGATGTGTAACATATACCAGCATAGCCAACAGGTGTTTAGTAAAGAATTATATGTCATTTGTATATCAAACTGATTTCTATAGCTGCTTGTGTTAAAAATGTACCAACAGTGGATCCTGCTGGACAGAAAAGAAATACACCTATATGCTAGACTGTATTGTAGCTGTTGAAATGAATATATCATATCAGAGGATACTGGAAGAGAAAAGATTAATCTCAGTCCAGTTAACTTTGAAAAACAATCTGAAATTAAATTACCTGATTTAGGCCATAAAAATTGTATCTTACAGTTCTGATTGCAGCCAGAGACAAAATGTCTGTGAAAACCAGGACTAGGAATCCTACTGATTTGTCCTTAGGGGTGAACTCATTGCTACCCTGGAATGTTGGATGTTTTTAAAATGCTTTTATAACTTCCAGATGCTACAGCACATTTTAGTAAAGCTTGGTGTGCACGTTAACACACATGTGCTAGATTCTGGTTCAGTTTCCAGTAAAGGAGTAGTGTGGGAACCAGAGTCAGATGAACCGATGTATGTGATGTCATTCTGTAATCCAGCACTGAAATGACATTTTAATACTAGATGAGACAGATGTCTCAGTGCAGTCTATTTTTGAGACCTGACAAAGAAGGACCACTCACCAACTAGGGCACAGTAATTCTTTAGATAAGTCAGGAAAATATAGTGAGATTAGTTAAGTATTGTTTTTTCTGTATCAGTGTGAATCTTCCAATCTGTATTATTTTTAATATTAATGAAAGAACACACAAGGCTGGTGGTAATCTCCAAAAAGTTTCTGTAAGCGCTTTTGTTGAACAAGTAATCCAACTTCTTCAGACACAGGACAACAGATAAACATTAAATTTAAAATATTCCAAAAGGAAATGACATCAGCAGTTTATTGGTTTTGTTTTTTTTTTTTTCTATTTATTTTTAATATTCCCAGTGTCTGAAACTCTGGTGTTTATTGTAAATAGATATTCAGTATGTTTGTGTTCTTTTATAATTTATTATTAAATATATTTAAACGTTTCATTGTGGCTGTTCATTTAGAGACTATTTTAAACTTTAAAAGTACTTATATTTATTTGGTGACACTGTTCCTGCTCCTTATAGCCTTGCTGCTTTGGACAAACACTACAATTTGTAGTAGTATTACTTTTACTCAGTATAATTGGGTATCCTTTTAAAAGCCTTAAAGTAGCTGGCTTTGGAGTGTTCTGGTGGCAGTATCTACATTTAGTCTGGGAAAAAGGGACATAGCTGGTAAATCTTCACCAGCCTTTCCCTGTTTTGTGTGTGTGTGTGTGTGTGTGTGTGTGTGTGTGTGTGTGTGTGTGTGTGTGTGTGTGTGTGTGTGTGTGTGTGTGTGTGTATGTGTATGTGTGTAAATCAAATCTCAAAGAGTGTGTGCATCACAACACTGGTTTCACAGAGAAGATGGTGGAAGACTTGTCTCAGAACCCTTTGCTGAGGACTCAACTCTGCAGCTGCATCAGTGGGGAGTCTTATGCGGGGCCAGGTGAGATATACCTGATAATACATAGATTAGATAAAAATATATGCATGACAAAGACTTGTGATTAGATCTATGATCCTAGCCCTCAGTTGCATAGCTGGGGTAGAGAGAGAGGGGCAACTATCCTTGACTCAAAGTGTATAGGGGGGTGAAATCAGATAATCCTGATCTCTTCTTAATGAAAGAATGCCTTTTAAAAGTATGTATTTAATTCCAATCAAACCTAGGTGCTGTAGCACTCCATGCCTGGTCTAAACTGTAGCAACTGCTTGTTATATTGTAGCAAGCAGTTGGCTACAGTTCCAAAGTTTTTTTTTAACTAAAACCAGAACACTGTAGATCTCAGTGCAGGTGGGGTATGAACTGTAGTAACTGTTTGCTACAATTGTAGCAAGCAGTTTGCTGTAGTTAAAAAGATTTTTTTCTTAAATATAATCTGAGCACTGTAGTGCTCTTGCAGGCAGAGGATAACATGTATGAACTAACAGTTTGTTACAGTTTAAAAGAACAAATAATTTCTTCTACTTTTAAATAAAATGTGCTGAAAGAGGAATGGGGCTAGTGCACAGAAATGGGACCTGAATGGGGGATGGGGTGTTGGTGTGCAAGTAGAAGGAATGCCCTATGTTTTTCTCTTCACTGGAAGAGCTGAGGGAGGTAGATCTAACTGCAATAAGCCAATGACTTACAATGTAGCAGTTGGGTTATTAGAGTGAAGTGCTTTTCATTTTTTTTTTCAAATTTTAGCTCTGCACAAGGCACATGGTTACCAGCTATACTTCTGATAACCCTCTATTGTGTGTTGTCAACACAGATGCTAAATATCTGCTTGAGTGCAAATTTCTTGACATCCTTATCTCAAATGCTTAATACACTAGTTATATTCAGAGGCCTGGACATAATCATATATGTTATGCATGTGACCATCATACAACAAATAATCTTCATACTTGCTGGTTTTGCTTTTATAATATAGTCAAATAACATCCTATAATGTGGGAGGCTTTTCTGTTTTCTAATGGCTCTCCTAGAACAGGAAATAAAAATTGACATGCAACTGAACTCTAGTATGCAGGAATTTATAGTGAACACATTATAGTTTTGTTTGTGTATTACATGCTTTTTCCAATATTGTTCTGGTTTCTACTGCTACAGTTGTTATCCCAAATGTAGGGATGTGTCCACTCACAGACACATTCTTGTTAGAGGGTATACCACATTTTTGAGATATAGGAGAGACATTGCTGCAGTTGAGATCCCAAGTGTAAGGATATGTTATTATGTAGGGACCATTCTGGTGTGAGGTGTGCAGCACTGTTTATATAGAGATGGCACAGTAACTGCCCTGCTGTACACTACCAACAAAAATTTATAACTAAACCCCAACACTGTACCTAGCACCATATTTAATTGTATTTACTGTACACAATGTACAGGCTACAATACCATGTACCTTCTGCATTATAAATGCCTCCAAACCCCTTGAGGGATACTTAATGTTAGGACAGATGGCACCACCTTCCTGTAAATCATATATCACTCTCTGCTACTGCTGACTTCCTTGCTCCCTTTTCCATAGATTGCACACAATGCTGGTTTCTGCGTCTGCTGTTTGTTTTTATTTATGACTGCAGTTTTGCCAGGTAATAAATAATAGACCATTTCTGTAGTAGTAGTATAACATTATTCTTATTGTTTTGCAACTGCATTTAAATTGCTTGCAGGGTAGGCAGCATCAGAGTGTCCAGTAGAATCAAAAGCTGTAATTACAGCAATAAATTCCACATCAGTATATTGACTCTCATCTTATTGGAATTAGCTTAGAAAGCACAGTCTTCATGCAAGAGTAACAAAACATGCTTTTGAGATACAAAGTAAGTTGTGTGCATACAAAGGCTGAATAACTAAAACAGGCATGCACTCAGGTCTTTCAGAAACAAGTACCATTATCATTATGTCATATTTCATGTTGGTATGAATGACCTGAGGTGTATCTCACTGGACTATATGAAGAGAGACATGGTTGAGCTCTTTGATTATGTGTCCCAGGCAGGTATATCTCTAGCCTTGAGCAGCATGCTACCCTCACCTAGAATGATGCCACTATATAAACAAAAATTACTGATTTTAATAATTAGCTTAGTTTTGGGTGTCATTCCAAGATGATCCATTTCCTGTCTGCCTGGGAAGCCATGGTTGACAAACCTCGCTGCTTTGCCAGAGACAGTTTGCACCTGGCACCTCTAGGCTTTTGGCTGCTGGCAAATGCTGTTGCCTTCCCCATAGTGCCTTTTTTTATGCAAGTTCTCGAAAATAACATTACCAATGTGAAATTAGCCCGTCAGAACAAAATAAGGGTCATGCTGCTAAATACTAGAAGCTTTAACCAAACCTACACTCCCTGGAAGCACTTCTATCACTAGAAGATGTAGGTGTCTGTGCAGTCACAGAAACCTGGTTTAAGGCCTCAGACAGCAACCCGGCCCTGCAAGGCTGCAATGCTTTCCACACCTTTAGATTGCAAAAGGAACATGTGAAAATCAAATGAGGCAGTGTTTTAATCTATATTAGAGATAAATTCACCTCATGTCTAGTTAGACTGGAAAACTCCATGGAGTTACTCTAGGTTCAGGTTACAGTGGCTAAGACTCCCATTCATGTCCTAGCCAGTTATAGAGCTCCCTCCATGGGTCAAAACACCCACAAATCCTACTTAACCAAACTGAAGACAATCCACATTTTACCAAACACACTTGTTATGGGGGATTTCAATTATCCCACCATTAGCAGGGAAACCTACTCTATCTCAAACTCACTAGCACCAAAGTTCCTTGACTTTGTGAATTCAAATGCCCTGGAGCAAATTGTTCATACTCCAACAAGAGGAACAAACATTCTAAATATGGTCCTCACCAACATGTCAGACAGGTTAACTGCTGCAACTGATGGACCCTCGTTAGTTAAAACTGACCACAAATCAAGTCAACTTCAAACTGATACTAACACCAGAACTCACAAAGGGTGAAATCAGGCTAAAAACCATCATCAATGCAAGCAATATCCTCCTAGGTGAAGGTATAAATACATTCCAAACCCCACCTGAAGCTGAAAGTGCTAGGTGCACCAAAGCTTACACTAAAATCCTCTACAATCACTTGTATAAATGTATAAACTCAGCTGTACCAGATAGAATCAAAGCCAGAGCCCCAAGTAAAATCAAGCTGCCATGATAGACTTCCACCATCAACAAACTCTGCAATAAATGCAGAAAGTTGCTCTCCAAGAAAACAAAGACAAGGACCTGACAAAGGAAAGCACCCTACTCAGCCTTAACAGGCAAATAAGAAACTTGTCAAATTGTCCAAGAGCTCCTTTGAGAGAAACCTAGCAAGTACTGCCAAGGATAACCATAAGGCCTTTCACAGCTATGTACATAACATAAATGGTAGGACCCAAGCATGTGCAGAACTGTTGGCCAACAGTATCACACACACTGACCCTACAGAGATAGCGAACCTGCTAGCAGATAGGTTTGATGAAAATTTCAATCCTTTATCCCCTCCTAACTTACAACAAACCCTCCCCCAAACTCCCCCTCTACTTTACATATCTGAAGAAGAGGTCCTCAAAGCCCTCTCCAAGCAAAGAACATAGCCTCTATGGGATGAGATGACATCTCAGGCTGTCTTCTAAACAGGCTAAATCATGAACTAGCATCACCAATAAGTACCCTTTTCAATCATAGCCTAACCACATGGTCTATTCCTGTGGAATGGAGAAGAGCTACAAGTATTCCCCTCCACAAAGGTGGCCTAGCAACAGACCTGGGGAATTATAGACCCATATGCCTGACAAGCCTCCTCTGTAAGGCTATGGATCGTATCATTATGCACCTCATAAATAAAGACTAGATGGCCTCCAAACCCTGGACCCTACCCAATTCGACTTCGTGAAGGGCAGATCTTGCCTGTTAAATCTGGTGGATTTCTTTGAAAGTGTGACCAAGGCCATTGATAAGGACAAATCTGTGCACACAGCATACCTCAACTGGGCAAAGGCTTTTGACACAATCCCACATTTAGGCATTACCGATAAACTTATCAAACTGAATGTAAACCTCTTTGTTGTAAGATGAGTTGCCAACTGGCTCACAACCAGGCACACACAATCAAAGTGAGTGACTCCACATCAACCAGCAGACCTGTTACCAGTAAGATGCCACAGGAGTCAGTGCTGGATCCCTTACTGTTTGGTATATACTTCTCAGAAGTTCAGGTCAAAACTAAAGGGTTGTGGCTGACCAAGTTTGCAGGCGACTTGCAATCTAGGTGCAATCATTGAATCCCCAAATGATGTCAGTATACTCTAAGATGGACTCACACAGACCAGCAACTGGTATATTAGTCACAGGCTCAAACTTAATACAAAGAAATGCATCATCATTCCCTTCAGCACAAAAAATGTCCCTTCACACTATCAAATCAGTAACAATACCCTAAGTACCCATGAAGTAGCAAGGGACCTGGGATGACAGGTTGACCATGACATTAACTTTGACCATCACGTGTATACCATTGTAAGGAAAGCTTTTCACATAGCTCACTTGATTAGTAAACACAGCATCCCAAGAGCAAAACAAGTTATAACCCCACTATACTCAGAACTTATCCGGCCCATAATTTAATATAATGACCCATTCTGTATGTACTGTACTAAGCAGCAACAGCAGTTAGACAGATCTCAGAGGTTTCTAATAAAGAAGATCAAGGGTATCCACCATCTGCCTTACATGAACCAACTAAAATCCCTGTCACTAAACTCTGCATCATATAGACTTTTTAGGGGAGACTTATGCCTGGCCTACAGAGCAACCCAAAACCCAAACCTAATGAACATACTTCATATCCATAAATCAATGGGTCTAGGGATACCCAATCCAGGTACTTAAGTATGTCCTGTGACTTAAATAGGACATGTAGGAGGGACAGATTTATCTCCCAGTGACTGCCACATCTTTGGAACAGGACATCAATTCATGTGAAACAAAGCATCTCTATGACACTGTTCAAGAGGAACCTGGATGAGTGGATCGGACACTGTAAATTCTTACCAGGGATAGCACCCACAACCCTTCTTGACTTGGGCAGCCATAAATAAATGCTATCTTGGATACTGACTAGTACCTCTATGGTATTACACTGGGTTGAAATGGCTAGGCATAAAATGACCTCCTGATCTATAGCCTAGTAATCTCCTATGATCTTATGATCAGTAATAATATTTTTTGTAGTCAAGACTTTAGAGAAGTAAGCAGCATCCTGTGATCTTGAGCATTTTGGCTAAAAAGGCCTTTCATTTTTCTTTATACATCAAACAAGGCAGACTCACATTGACAATAAGCAATACTTTGGCAACCTGCAGCATATTTGTACTGCCCTCTTGGCTTCATGTTTTAGGTACTCAGGCAGGATCTGCACTAAGCTGAATTTTCTGCAGTGAAATGGGTGATAAAAATTACTTTTCTTCTGCAAACATGTCAGTTGTACCATGTAAACAAATAGATCTTCCTGTGCATTTAAGATTTTTATCAAGTTGGACAAATGTGGCTGGGAATACACTGTAATTTTAAAATTCTGACTATCCAGTTTCTTTCAGAGTAACTCAGTTTCATTTGTTTAACAAAAGCAATATATTTTCTCACCTGTGGAAATCTATAGATGCTCAGTATTCTTGCAATAGGTAGAGTCAGTGTTGAAAAACTTTCTGCTATAATAGCCAGCAGCTTTCTGTTTGCTGCACAGCTGTAGTTTGGAACTACCATTTCTCCCTCTGACAGCAGACGTAAGGTATTCTCAACAGCAAAAGCTGTAGAGTAACATGAATCAAAGACTTTGAATCCCAGCGTAACATTTGGTATTATGTTAGGGTCACGATTAATTTCACCAGTGGCATACACCATGGCCAGGGTGTCTTGATATGTCTTTGGATCCAGCCTGCATGTGCATATATTATTTCATAAAAATCATATAATGGATACATTGTTTCAGTTAAAATATTTTATTTATTTCTGGAGTAAGGAGTTTCTAATATGTTAATTTTTTTATTATAATACAGTCATTGGTTATATAAAATTTAATCAAATTAAATTCAAGAGGAGTATTAAATAGCCAGATAGCATAGATTACCACATTGTTTTGGATCAACACCATAATAAAATCTACTAACAGAAAACTAGGCTCGCTCTACAGAATCAAACCTTTCTTAACTCCAGAAGTCAGAACTACAATAGCTAGAACCCACTTAGTCCCTACCCTACTATATGCCTCCCCCATATTTACCAATCTTACTAAGAATAATCTTAATAAACTTGCAACAGCATATAATAATATTGCCAGATTTGCTGCTAACTCTCCTTACAGAACTCATCATTGTCTAAATCTCAAAAAACTAGGCTGGCTTGAATTACCCCATCTAATTCATCTTAATCAACTTACTATTGCACATAATGCCCTTTATCACCCTGATTACACTCCAATGCTCTCCACCCTTATTAAACCATATTATAACCTGAGGAACCTACGCTCCTCAAACAAAATATTAATCCACACCTTCTTATCAAATAACCTAGCAGGTGATTCCATATTTTCTAACTCAGTTGGTAAAATATGGAATCAACTACCAACATCTCACTTCCCTAACATCACTTCAACTTTTTAAAACCAACCTAAAACTCTTCCTATCCAACCACTGGCTATGTTCTTGCAACAATCCTGACTAATAATTCTCACCTTCTACTGACTCTGTTACCTTCCCACAGCTTACTTACTAATTCCAGACTACTTGATTCTCTTCAGCAACTAATGTTTAATACCAGAATTTTTCTTCTTTTCAACCCTACTTCATATTAAATGACCTCACATCCTGTGTTTTTCCAACCATCTCTGTGTTATTTTCATTCTTTGTGTAAATACTTTTTAGCCTTCTATTCTACCCTATTTAAAATCAAATGACCTCACACCCTGTGAGTTTTTCATCCATTCCTGTGTTACTATTATTCTTTGTGCAAATACTTTTAAACCTGTTTTTTCGTTTAACACTGTAAACTAGCAATTTGCTACTATTCTGTAATTTTTTTTTTCTATGATATATTGCTCATTGTGAATTACTATTGTGTTATTTTCTTTATAATTTTCTGTTGGTTTAATTTCTCTAGTTGCATTGTATAATTAGTTAGTTGCATTGTATTATTTCTGTTGCATTAGTACTATTTTAGCGGAGCTTTTCTCCTCGGGCCTCCACTGAAAATGGACATGTATCCAGTTGGACTAGCCCGGTTAACAAATGTAAAATAAATAAATAAATAAATAAACTGGTTGACTTCTAGTTTAGTAGAAAGCATATGGATTATTACAATGTGGAAAAACACATACAGCAATTATTGTTTCATAGCTGTTTCACTAACTAAGCACAGATCACATGAAAAACAAAAACACTGCACTTACCTATTCAGATTGATTCACTTATTCACTGAAAGTTTTCATTTTCAGAAAACAAAAAAAAAATGTTACTTTAGTGAAGCCCAAAAAAGAAGATGACATGACATGTACTTCTTCCTGTTGAGGTATTTTCCCCAATTCTGCAACTACTCTTAAATGGTGCTACATGGTCCTCTAACATGAAGATGCACAACACTGTGAAGGGCTGGCACTATGGCTGTGCTGTATGCTAATGGGCATTCCAGGAGCAGATGTATATTCTAATTAGCCACATGCTCTGTCCCCAGAACTACCTCCAGGAAGGAATTTAAATGTAGACCAGCATGTCCATCCCCTCCATGTTGCGGTATTAACCGTGTTCAGCTGCCTACCACAAATGTGTTGGAGGTCCCACTTGATACCAGGGAATATGGTTAAATAGGTCCATAGGTGATTAATAGGCTAATGACACTAGAGGGCCAGTTTTATGATGCACTATGCTTCACAAATGTATCTGACAAGTTTTGATACAGGAGGGTTCTTTTAAGGGGTATGATTAAGCTTGGGCATTGGTGGTTGAGTACGTATAGGCTGCCTCTGTCTACTAGACACATAGTTACCAGACCAAGGGTACATTTCTGATTCTGCAACCACTGGCCCAAGCTACACCTGAATTGGGTTAGGGAAGATCTTTGTTTCACATGGAGGAGAAGCCTGTTTCAGAGGAGGGTTAGTCTTGGAGACACATGGCTGTCCCTCCAACAAATCCTGTTTATGTTGCAGATAAGGTTTAGGTCCCATGATGGAGTAATTCAATGGAATTTGTTTTGTGAAAGAGCAACAAGTATATCATAGTGAGATCAGAGGATGCTTTGTAGACCAGGCATAGATTGCCACTCAGCAATCTGTAGGAGACCAAGTAAAGGGATAGGACCTTGAGGTGATCAATATAAGACGTTGTTTAGGCAATGTATTCTTTTTTTGAGTAACCTCTACTTGTCGCATATGTCTGGTCAGGTACATACCAAAGGGAGCACTGTACACAATGAATGATCTGATAAGGGATGAATACAGTAGAATAATAGCATCCTTGGATCTAGATGCCATAATCTTGCTTAAAAGTTGCACGATATAGCATGCTTTCCTTACTACCGTAGACACATGATGGTCAAAAAACAGGTTATTGTCTACATGTGTTCCCAAATCCTTGACCACTAAGTCTACACCTCATAGTGTGTTAACAATGTGGTAGTTTCCAGGGGTAGCTAACTTCCAGAGGATACTATTACTATTGCTATTATGCATTTCTTGGCATTGAGTTTTAGACCATGTCTTTGGCACCAGTTATTAATCTGTTTCAGGTCTTCTTGGAGGGTGTTTGTGTCACTGGGGTATTCTTTGCCTGCACCTAATTTGCAATCATCAGCAAATGTAATCAGCCAGAGACCCTCGATATTGGCCTTAACTTTAGAGAAGTAGATGCCAGAAAGGAGCAGCCCCAGCTCTGAGACTTAACAAACTCCACTAGTGACTCGCCTCTTTGTTGTGGAGGTAGGACCTAAACATTTAGAACAGAGGAATCTATTTGTCCTGGCTATTTAGCATGTAATACAGGGGTATATACCAAATTTTCTGAATTGTCTACAATGCCTGGGTGAGATATTGTCTCAAATGCATTGATTTGGCCAGGTCAATGTAGGCAGTATACACTTTTTTGCCCTCATCCATTTCTTTGGCAACCTTATCAAAGAAGTCCACCAGGTTGAGTAAGCATGGGTTGGATCCAGTGTCTGAAGGTTTCCTGTCTCACTGTATATAATTTCCATTGTAATTCTTTCTACAGCTTTGCATATCAGACTAGTCAGACTTGTGATCCACCAGTTAACCCGGTCTGTAGATGATCCACCCTTATGCAGAGGAATGACAGTTGCAGTCCTCAATTTGCTTTGCATGAAACCTGTCTGAATGATGAGGTTAAAGAGTGGGTCTAGTGGTCCTGATAGCTCATGTTTCAAGCTGTTAAGGAGGAATCCTGGCATCTTATTGGGGTCCATAGGTGTAGTATTCTTACCCTTGGATAGTGCATTGAGGACCAATTCCAAAGTGACAAGTGGGGACGTTATGGTTGAGGACATTTCTTAAGAAGTGTCTAGGGGAAGAGGATAGTAAAATTAGATCTAAATTTGTTGACCAGTAGATGTGATGTATCTTTTGGCTCAGTATAGCTGACTCTATTTACAACTGGTTTATTGCCTTTGAGGATAGAAACAAAGCTGGAAAATGCCTTGTGATTGTCCTTGGTCAGAGATTATATTTCTGCCTGAAATTTGGCTTTGGTAGACTTAATTAGCCCATGAGTAGCTCATTTAGATTGATGAGGGAGTTTTTACTTTGCTGGGTATTGCACTTCCTAATTTTTGCCATGATTTTCTTCCTTTTGTTATAAAGCTTATTGATATATACGTGGCTTATTTTTTGACTTTATGCTCTGTTCAGTCTGTATAGGTAAAAGTGCCAATATGCAGCCCTTAGCATGATTGATCAGGGCTTCAATGAATAATTCTGCATAAAAAGAAGTTTTCTCAGGTTTTTCAGGTAGCTTGACATTTTCACAGGATGTAATTTAATAGTAGGAAGTTTGCTTTAGAATAATTACTAAAAGTTCCAAGGTTTGCTTGGTTCCTGGGTTTTATCTTTAGTTCAGTGAAGACAGCTTTATGTCCAACCTGACCAGTGAAAACACTTGGCGGGTGCAGCATTTCCTCAAGTTTGTGAGGACCAGTTCAAGAATTGTTAATACCCCTAGTAGGCATACAATCAGCTGGTCCAGGGTATTTTTGTTTACAAAGTCCATGAATCTCTGAGCCAACATATTTGGGGTCATGTATTATTTCCAGTTTATAGTGGGCATAAAGTCACCCATGAATATGGGGATGGGTTGAATGGGAGTGTCTGCAGCATGTTTAAGCACATGTAATAGGTTTCTGGATCTATAGCTTGCAAGAATTTAGTATGGGACTTTGCTTAGTGTAATCTATATGTATAGAGGCTCAAGCATGCCATACTATTTGGCCTGCAATGAAGCGTGATTGTTTCTTATGTACATTGAGACACCTCCATTTTTGTCCCTTCTTGTGTAGAAGCAGGTCTGAATGTGCGGTAAGTATTACATTCCTGCATTGCAGGGATGCTTTCCATGGTTTTAAACCAAGTCTCAGTAACTGGAAACAGATCTGCATCCTCCAGGGCTAGGAGAGCTTGCAGAGAAAGGCGCTTCTCATTTAGGCTCCTGGGATTGATTAGTAATACCTTTAGAATTTCTTGGTTTGGTTTTGCTAAGTTAGGTTGTTTATCAGGATGGCAATGCCTAAAAAATCCACTATAGGGGTAGACAAGGTTTTAGTCAGTATTTGAAAACCTAGAGGAGACAAATACAGATCATTTTGAGACAAATGCAGATCATTTCTAGCAAAGCAATGTGGTCTGTGAACCATATCCTGATAGGCTAACAAACATTGTATCCTGTTTGAATGGCAGCAAAAACTAAACTAATTATTAAAGTCAGTTATCATATTGTTGACATATGAAGAATGCTGCTCAGTGCTAGGCTCATACCAGCCTGCAACACACAATCTCAGAGTTCTATCATGTCTTTCTTCATTATTGGCCAGGGAGGTATGTCTAAGATTGTTTACACCCTCATGGGCTGTGACTGTGTCATACTGGTACTTCTGGTTCAACGACCTGAGTGTCATCTGGATGTTCCTTGCCATGATAGGCAACTGACCATAACTTTCTTGCACAGGCTAATGAGTTTGACATCTGTTTTTCTAACAATACTTATAACCAAAATATTGGGTTGTGAGGTGGAGCTCCTTATAGGCTTAGATGTTGAGATGTCACGAGATATGGTTATACATGTTGTGGAGAGTGTTGTTTTAGTACACTGTTTTTGAGGTTGCTTCACATACTTGTTTAAGTTCAATGTCTGGGAGACTTTTGGGGTTTAAGAAGATATGTTTAACAGCCTTAGCATATGTTGGTCTATCTGTCTGGTCCATATTGTGTGTGGTGGCTGTAACGTGTTTTTCCGGCAACTTGGTTTGATTCAATGTGATTGTATATGAGGGCCTTGCCTCCAGTGACATTGTGTGACAACATTTCTCACATATAATATCAGTTTGTTTATTAGATAGTTGTCAGTAAACAAGTCAATTGCTACATTCTCTCAGGGTGTCCATTTCCTCCAAACTAGCTGCAAAGATTGTAGGAGAGTGTATATTCACTGTTACATATCCTCATGACATGATCTTCAAGGGAATGGTACAAGAACGGGTTTACAGCTGTTTAGATTTGGTGCTGTCAAAGAGCATAGTCTACAATCAAGACAATCTAAACTAAACGTTTCTCCTCTTCTCATCAGAAGCAAAACAGTAGCACTAATCTGAAGTTGCTTCTTGAGAAGTAGTATTAACCCACATATTAGATGTTTATGGATTCAGTACACTTGCTAGTATCTTCTCTTAGTAATTACTCCAGATATAACATCCAGCAGTTGGACTCAACAGAAAGCTAAACTGCACAAAAGCCCTGAAGATGTTTTCAGCAAAACTGCAACCAGATGATTCAGTGAAGTCCCATATACACAGCTCTGTCAGAGACCAGCAGGAAACAATCTCCTTCTGTTCTTTCTCTCACAGGAGCAAAACAGAAACAATAATCCTAAACTGCTTCCTGAGAAGCAGTTATTAGGCTCTACATTTATTGTGGCCTAGTCCCAAATGTTAGAGATTTTAAAAGTAAAATTGGAAAAGGGATTAATACTGTGAAATTTGCAGTGTATAGTAAATAAGTAGGATTACATGAAATTAAATTAATTTAGACAACAGTAATAGTCACAAAACACTTCAGCAGAATAACAGAACAGCTAAATATTTGCAGATAAATGACAAATCCAATTTCTCAGATCCGCCATCAATTAAATAGATTAGATTCCTTTTCAGTCAGTAAAGGAATTAGGAATTCTTTAGCATGGAACTGTTAACACTCCAAGAAAAAGAACTTTGAAATAAAACAAACAATGAATAAATGGAATCCCATAACAAATGCAGTTAGACAACAAGAGTAGCGTTACAACAATGCAGCTAAATAATAATGCAGCTAAATAATAAATTAATTTACCCATCTCCACCTACTAGGAAGCTTGACTGGATTCTTTCTCACTCTGTGACTGTAAAAGGAATTCTTTAATAATGCAACCTGCCACACTAACCAAGACATTTCAACACTCAAAGAAGAAAAAACTGCGGTAAAACAAAATTTAAAATATAACAAACAGTAATATAACAACAAAAATCCAAACCTTAAATTAATAAATCCAATCCAAAATCAAATGCAGTCAGACAACGGAAGTAGCTTTTGCTAAATAATGAAAGTGCTGTAATGGCAACAGTGGCTGTATGGGGACTATGAGTGAGGGGGTCTACTAGACACCAGGAAATGCTGTTAAAATGCTGTATTGGCATTAATGCCACAAGGGGCATTCGGGGTGGGGGACTGTATTAGACACCAGAGTATACTCAAAGTGACATAATGGCACCGATAGCACAACAGGGATTGGGGAATTGGGTCATGCACTAGTTACCAGGGATTGCTCTGTAAAGAGGCATAATGGTACCAACAGCAGTACAGGGATCAGTGGGTGGGTGGAGGTTTTATGCACCAGACACCAGATTCTACTCTTTAAAGTACTGTAATGCACCAAAAGCAGCACAGGGACTGGGGGTTGGGGGTTGTACTAGACAGTGGGATTACTCTTTAAAGAGCTGTAATGGCACCAATGACAGTATGGGGATCGGGCTGAGGAGATACACTAGCCACCTGGGCATTATAGGTAACTGCCATAATGGCACCTTGAACAGTATGAAATTAATGGGGAATAATATGTCAGGCAGGTTAGGGACTGGTGTGTGTGTGTGTGTGTGTGTGTGTGTGTGTGTGTGTGTGTGTGTGTGTGTGTGTGTGTGTGTGTGTGTGTGTGTGTGTTTGTGTGTGTGTGTGTGTGTGTGTGTGTGTGTGTGTGTGTGTGTGTGTGTGTGTGTGTGCGTGTGTGTGTGTGTGTGTGTGTGTGTGTGTGTGTGTGTGTGTGTGTGTGTGTGTGTGTGTGTGTGTGTATTTGTGTGTGTCCATAATTTGCTCATTTGTATGTGTGTTAGAGTGACTGGGGGGTAGAATACCACTGCTTACAAAAGCAGCTGCTTACTATCATGAGTTGCAGATCATGAATGATCTGCATGGCATGGTAGTAATGTGATTTAGTGGCATAGCTGATAATGAGGTCTTACCTCATTGAGTCCAACATATGTATTAATCACAAATGGGCATGTCATGGGAGAATAGTCTTTTAACCATGAGCTGTATTACGTGTGCTGGGCACTTTAATGAATTTTGGGGGGGCATCTTCAAATGCCTACTCTATCACATTCCATATGAGAGGAAAAAAAGCCATGATGATACTTTGCTGAAATGTCTAATGGCAGGTCCTGCAATATAAACTAAACAACAGAATCACACTTATAATACTAATTTAGCCAATAAATGATGTTATCTCTGTTTTGTGGTTTAAAGTAACACTAGAAAATTATTACAATTACTATAATTTTGCATTACTGAAAATAAAAAATCTCAATTTAAGACTGTGAAGGCATCCAAGAAATGCATTTTTAAATTGGATCATTAGCAAAGGCTATACAACCTAACCTTTTCCTATGATGGAGTTATTTTTTGTTGCAGTTAAGAGGGCCATAACTGCAACCCTCAGATTATCAAAACCATAACAATGAAAGCGGATAATGAATGCTACATGTAAAGTTGCAGTGCTTCAGGGTATTTTATGATAGAAAGGTCAGAAGGGTAAATTCACTTTGTTGTTCTTGAATTTTTGTAATTTTTTCTATTGCTTCTATGTATGCATGTATGTATGTGTATGTATGTGTGTATGTATGTAGACAGATAGAGAGAATGTTCATATCTATTTTGCATATCGATTTATTTTATATCTTGTTTTCTGCATTACAACATTTAAGTTCCCTACCTTAAGTATAGCAGTTTCACAGTTAGGTTATATAACAAACAGGGGTGAGAGAGAGAGAGAGAGAGAGAGAGAGAGAGAGAAACGCAGCCAGCTCCCCACCTACAAAAATGCTGTAAATGCGTAACAGTGAGTTTTGTAATGTGTTAATGTTCTGGGGAAACTAAAATTTATCATCATACATTCAGGCTTTCAGTATAATTTCTTAAAATTATAATGGGTACCCAGTGGAGGTAAGTATTTATAGAGATCGTTTTATAGCTGGTATATATTATTGATGTGATAGGTGTAATAGGTAAAAAAAAAACTTTGTAAAATATATTTTACTGTCTTTGTTTAGATGCATGCAATATTTTTGCAGTGATGATGCTAGCTGTAGTTGTGTTACTGGGGGTGAGGTCTTACATTAATATCAAGTAGGTTTAGACGCTTCAAGCAAGCCGATAAAAGAATTCAGTCTGCCAACCATTTACATCTCTTTTTCTCTAAAAGACAGAAGCTAGATGAATTATAACTCCTCTCGGTAGAAAATAAAAGTTACATCATCTGTGGTATTATAGCACATGATTATGTCAGAGAGTCTGGAAAAGATTAAAATGAACTGGGAAGGCACAGCAGGGGAAATGGGAGGGAAGAGACAGCAGGTTGCAGGAGATAAGTACTACCTGGACCTCCAAAAACTTTTCTTCATAGAGGGTTTTCTGAATTCACTGACTACCAAAATGGATTGTTAAGAGAGAATCCATAGTTTATCTAGTAAGGGCATGCTTAGGCAGATACAGCAGTAAGCGAATAGTAATGAGCACACTTAACAGAAAGACTAAAGAGACTTGTTTCCTCCTTTGATCATCATGCAAATATAACATCAAGTATGTCACCATTCACAAAACAGAAAAACTACAAACCAAAGATTTTGTAAGGTTATTTTGTACAAGACTAACAATTTTCAATGGCTACCCAAATCTACAAAATATTTGAAAACTCTTACATTGCAGTCATAATATATTAATGGAAAGTGTGATGAGTACTTTGCAAAAATCCTAATCACAGCTTTAAGTAAACTGAAAACTCAGTGACCAAATTCAAATGCAATAGATTGTACAATATTTTAAATTATTTTTGTCAAACTGCTCAGAACTGTAGAACAGAAATGAAAACATCTCTGAAGAGGAGCAGATATCAGAATTCTTTACCATTAATTAAAAAGTTCCTTTTTAGAAGAACTAATCATTTACACAAGCAAAATGTAAATTGGAATTTAACCAGATCAGATAAGCAAAGTCCTCAACTTCGAAGAACTAATGCTATAAGCACCCAAACTAATTATAATAGTAGTGGTTGCATTCTTATTAGATACCCTTAATTCAGTTAATAACAAATAAAAAGTTGCAAACTGTCCCCAGCACAAACAAAACAAAGAATAAAAAAAAAAAAACTTCACACAATGTCCAACAACATAATGCAATAAGCAAAATAATAAACTAAATAAACTTAAGTGCTTTTATCTAGCTAGATGCCATCAGAACTCCAGTACAAGGATTCAAATGTCAGAGCACCAAATTAAATTTATATCACCTTAGAAAACAAGAACTCTAACAGCCGCATGATCAAATGTAGTGAGTACTTACACTGAGACAGCACTTGCTTTATGAAAATATACAACTCTTTTCTTATCATCCAGTTTCTGGCCACACAGAATTTAACCTAGGGTGATGTTATATGGTAAGAAAGTGGTACACTAAGCTAAAAGTCATACCAGCTACTGCACTTCACTCAGTGTTTAATAATCACATCATTTTTAGTGTTATTTAACTGTAAAAGGCAAATGTGTTAAATATATTTTTATGACTGAATATATGATGCAGATATGGAACACTTATCACAGCATATAACAATTTGTAGAGTAAAATACATGCATTATTTACAGTCTTTTGGAAGTCAGTAAGCATTATCAAAGAACATATACTGTCATGGTATAATATTATGAAAAACATATATTCAGCTTTACACCAGGTAAGTTTCCAGTCAAGAAAAAAGTTTTTTTTTTAGTTACATTCAAAGACTAGTTGAATGAGAAACAGAATAGTAGACAACTGAATTCAAAATCAAGTTATAAAGAATTGAAATACTTATTTTTGTGGATAATTCAGTATAAAGATGACAGGTTTTAGGTTTTATTTCATTGTCCTTAAACATAGGCAATGTAAAAAATTTGCCAGCTACAATTTTTCCTAAGATGAACTGATGAATATCATTGGACTTGATGTTCCATAATTTCAAAATGTCTGTTACAGAAATTAAAGGGTGGCTTAATGGCTAAGGTGTTTGCCTTACAAACACAATGTGCAGGGTTTGAGTCTCACAAGGGATAATTGGCTAGGCTTAAAATGGCTCGCAAGGGCAGTTAGCTTAGTACTAAACTATGAACCTATAAAATTATGCCTTTGATATATTTATATATGAAGTTGTCTTCTGAGGGCCTTGTGGTCATTAGCCTAGTATATACCAATGAATTAATGATAATGTAAGGATTGAATAAATGTGGTTGTAACTTCAAGAACTCCTAAAATAGTTATATTTTAATAAGAAAGATTTGTGAGTCAAATAACTTTTCCAAGACACTCTTATGAACACAACACTTATTTTCGTAAAGGATTTTCTAACTGATAAAAATACAAAGAGGAAAATTGAAAGAACATGTGTTAAAGTAGTCTGAAATAGTACACGGTTTTGTTAACCTTAAAATCATACAAAAGCATCACGTGCTATGTTAAGCCTATCCTTTATCTTTACCATTCATAATCTCTTACATCCGAACTGGGTGTTATTAATGTTTAAAAGAAGCTTTAAAATTCCCATTATAAATGATTGAAACATTTTATTCTGAGAGTTAGAAATCAGTCTAAAGAAAAAATAAAATAATATCAGTGAGATATTCTTTTTAACAAAGGAGCCACTAGCAAGCAAGCAAGTTATTTTTCCAGTTACCTAGGTCCACATTTATCATTTCTGTGTTTGATCAAACTGTGTATAGATTAAGGTATGAATAAATGTAAAGTTATATTTTTAACTCTATGTATTTGAATTTAAATGATACATATACATTTCATACTAAAAATAATTATTTTGTGTGTTGCACTCATTGAAAAGGTGGTTGATTTATCAACATTTATTTCTTAAGTTGATGCATAGGTATAGACCTTAAGTGGAATAAATAAGTGATAAAATTAGTCACATTCTGGAAGAGAAAATTATATGATATTAATGATTGCATTGAAATTATTGATTCCTATCAATTTTAGTTCTTGAAATTTAAAAAGGGGTTCCAAGGAAACAGTTAAACTATATGGTAAAAAGATCACCCCTGCTAGTGCCTGTGGAAATATTTATAGATTTTAAAGATCTTCTGCCAATTGCCTAACAAGAGGAAGCTGAATCATAAAAAAATGAAAAGGAACATGCACACAGTTGAATGCCTTACTTGACTCTAGTTCAGATACGCCATATAGATTAGAGTAATTTGAGCTGTGATACAAAGTTAATTATTAAATAATATTGCTATCACTGCTTGGTTCATTAAAGCCAGATTTAGAGATTATCTTGTTAGCAAACAGGGAAAACATCCTGGCTATTGTCACCAAACAAATTGTCCTGTCCATATTAATGAAAGTTATAGGACATTAGCTATTAATTAGTCATATACCTGCATTTGGTTAGAAAATAAAATCTACTGTTGAATTATTCATATGTTCTCTTTAATGTTATGTTTTAATCCAACCATCCTTCCTTAACCCCTTTTTCCCATTTTTGCACCTGGGGTCAGGCTGTTAATTCAGCAGTGACAATCACCTAGAGCCAAGTTTACACCACCAAGTGGATAGCCCTGACACAATAGTTCATCTGCACAACATACTTATGCACACATTCACACCTATGGACAAGTTTGAATGTCAAATTGACCTGCTGAATGTCTTTGAAATATGGGAGAAAACAGAAGCACTCAGAAGAAACTCATGCAAATACAGGGAAGACATGCAGACTCCACACAGATGGCACTCCAGCCAAGAATTGAGCCAGAGAACCTCTTGCTGTGAGGTGACAGTGCTAGATTCTGCATCACTTCGCTGCCCTATTTTATTATTTGCCCAGGATGGGAATGGCTGCTTTTTTAGCCAGTTTATAGAAATATGTGTAAAGTAATATAGCACTGGATTCAATAAAGCCTACACAATCAGCTAAGACTATGTGCAGATCACGCCATGACTTGCACATGATAGTGCACCATTTTAGATTCAGTAAGTGGCTCTACAGAGAATGTAGAGCCATGCAAATACAGCACATGGAGTGGCATGCTAATTACAGTATAAGCAGCTGAATTGCATGCTAATCAAGCAATCCAAGATAGAGGAGCTATTCAACAAGCTATAAAGCAACTGTGTAGACACAGTGCTGTTTTTCCCTGAAAATTCCAAAAACTGTTGTAATACAGCCATGAAAAGGAGTCTACACAGAAAGAATGTTAGGGGCTGCTGTTGTTTTAATTCATGTATATTTGCAACAGGTTGAAGTATATGCTGCTGCTACTGCAAATATACCATGGCCAAGAAGGATAAGGGCTTTTAGATCCTGTTTAACTTATCACAATCTGCATGAGTTGGAAATTGTAGTGTGTTACAGGGTGGATCGAGACACACTACAGGAACTCTGTAGCCTGTGTCATCCTCCACTCAGACCAACAGCAAACCAAGGAGAGCCAGTATAGGTGGGCACAAAGGTATGTGTAGCACTTAGAAATGTAGCTATAGGAACATTTAAGGGACCAACAGGGGAAATTCTGAGAGTGTCCTCCATCAGTTCCTGAATGCTATGCTTCAACATGCCAGTAACTACATATATTTTTCCTGTACACCTAAGAACAGGGTCACAAATTTGCAGGAGTTCTACCCTGTAGCACACTACCCTGAAGTATTGGGTGCCATACACTGTACACATATAGAAATCAAAGCACCACCTGGGGAACAGGAAAGAGTGAACATAAATAGTAAGGGCTTCTACTCCATTAACTGCCAAGTCATGTGTAATGCTAAGAGAATCATCTTGAATGTGTGTGCTGGTAAACCCAGGTAGTTACCATGACTCACATATCTGGCACAACTCCCAACTGTATGAGATGTTTACTAGGGGTAATATCCCACAGGGTCATTTACTGAGGATTGCAGGTTATGCACTGGAACCGTGGCTGATGATGCCCATCAGAAATGCACACACACCAGCTAAAAAATGATATAATGAGGCACATGCTCAAACAATAGATATCACAGAGAATGTGTCTGAGCTACTGAAACCGTGGCTCTGTGGCCTAGATACATCTGGGGAAGCCCTGTAGTACAATCCACATACATGTACTGAAATATTCACTATTTTTGCCATGCTTCACAGCATCATCCTGAGAAAACAGCTTCATCGTGATCAACAAGGGGAAGGGGCACACATCCAACCATCACTGGCAAGATCATCACAGCCACACACAGGTGAGGAGTCAGAGGGGGACCAGCATTTGCTGTGGGTGTAGGCAGATGTAGGTGTGCACAGTATTCCCTCGCATTGGCTAAGAGGCAACGCATAGCACACTCACTCACCACCTAAGGAGCTAAAACCTTTATCGTACCAACATACATAGAGTAGTATTGATGCCAGGCAATGCTTATAACCTTCACTTACCCATGTAATGGTTGTGCACTCCTAGCATCAGAAAGAGTCAGCTCTGATCTAAAACTGTAGCAACTGCTGGATATACAAGGTAAGTGTTGAACCGGGAAAATAAAAAAATATATATAATAATACAAATGAATGGCTTATCCTTGCATACTGTTACTTGGTAATGTAAGTAAGGAAAAGGTGGTTGATTTTTACAGCAATGACTTCAGCACGTGACAACAGTGACTTATGTATTTACGTGTCCTTTGTCAAGTCATAGGCTTCAGTCATCATAGAGTCACACATTCATACCTCTCAACAGCACTGATTGTCACAGAATGTCCTCAGTTTGGCCTAATACTTTTGTACTGGCAAATCATAAAGAAAGAAGTTAGAAATTAATGATACACATTTCAGTTTCAGACTTCATATCTACCAGATAACTCTAAAAATAGTGTTGCAAAAACTGCATGAGTCTATCAACTGTCTAACTTTGTAAGACCAAAATATTTAAAAAGTCTCCCTATTGTTCAGCCTTTAGCCTACTTTCATTTAAGGCTTGGTCAAACCTTGTTGCTATAAGAGTGTGGGAGGCATGTACACATTACAAAAACTTGCAAGAAACCAATACAATTAGCAAAACAGCATCACTAACACAGATATACTAAGCACTAAGTCAGCTATGTACCCCGAGCATCAGACAAAAAAATGTATGTATCCCTGAATCCAAAAAATACAAAATAGGGATATGACACAACTATCATCATTTGCACAGGGTGTTTTGTGTGTGTGTGTGTGTGGGGGGGGGGGTCAGAAGGTCTAGGCTGACATAAAAGGTAAGTTGAGTGCATGTTCGTGTCTGTATGGGCACCCCAGGTGAAATTGGTGTGTGAGTGTCTGAAAGAACACAGCCAAGATCTGTGCTAGCTGTATGTCTTGGAATATCAGACAGGTGTGAGCAGTGCATGGTAGAAGTGGCATTTCATCATCATCTTATTCGACCACAAGAACTGGCTCTGCCAGGAGTTGCACTGGCACATCTATGCCCATGGTCAGATGATCTGCTGCTACCTGAACATGACTGATGTCTGCTGAACAAGCTTTCTCCATGAGTATGCACAGCACCACAACCCCATGTCCTGCCACATATGTATGTGTACACCTCAACCACTGACAGAGCAGTGGAAGTAGTGCCACTATGGGAGCATGATCAGGCATAGCCACATTGGCTGACATCAGATGATTCAATCCATTGAATCAACAGCATGGTGGAGGCAGTCACAAATGTCAGCCTGTGCCACATCTACAACCCTAAGAATGTTCTCATAAGCCTTATTGCAACATATCTGCACATCAAAGATGGCCCTAAACCTATGTCTAGTGGCACAGAAAGACACACCTAGATCAGGCGGAGGATGGATAGCAGGCCTCCTCAGAGCATCCATAACAAACCTGCTGTGTTGCACCTCACCTACACTTTGGTTATGGCCAGAGTCAACAGCCACTGAAGCCTCACTAACCTCACTACCGTTATCGAGTGTCTCACCCTCCACCTGTCCAGTATCTTAGGTTACTGGAATGTTTGCATAGGCCTACTGGCTGTGTCCACTGGAATTATAGGGGTTGCTTGAATGTCAACCTCAGTGTCTGAGTCAACCTCTGCACCACCCGAAAGTGCATCTGTTTGTACACCATCATCATTAGAGTCTGCTGATACTCTGATATTAATTGGTAACAGTCCTACACTTCCACTGTCAGGATAACATCTGAAAATAAGCAACAAATACAGGAAATAAATTAATAGCTACACTACTACAGTTCAGTATATGCTAACAAACTAACACTGACACCACTATCACAGATGGTATGGCACAGCACACACAGTCCTGACACCCACATCACACATATGGATAAAATAAATGTTTCTGTGAGCTGTTCATCAGTACTGAAATAAAAATGTTTGGCTTGCCAAGTGTAGATGACTCCACACTTGCTAGGGTGGACAATTCTTGAAGAAGTTAATCAAAATGTAAGGACACCATCATCACAATAACAGTAACACAAAGTGAATAATTTTGGGCCTTTATATGTCTATTAACAATACATTCAACAGATACTTTGATGACATGTCTACCCCAAGCCCATGTGTAATGAACCAGACTATGCTGTTAACTGTGTCAGTCTATAACTAGTACTCCCCCCAAAAAAATTGTTAAACAAACTTAAGTATTGCTGTCAATATTTTACTATACAAAAAATATTTAACAATTGACATAGGTAAGCCTACCTGGAAGCTCCTCCTGGACATAATTGCACTCCCTAAAATTGTAGCACCAACATCAATCACATGCTGGTGTACACTTTCTATGAGCTCCCTGGATCCCTGACTGTGGACAGGAACTCTTCATTTGGTGTCAGTGGTAGCTCTGTACCAGTCCCCCCCCCATTAGCCATCTGTCCACAGGCAACTGCCCACTGCGGCAGCTGCTGTCCTCCAAGCCAATGAAATCATGTCAGTGGCCCTATGATGCACCTGATCATTTGTCCTACTGTTTCCCTCAACAGCATTTACATAATTCACTATCTGCTGCGAAATATGTATTCTTCCATTTTCCCATATCCTCTCTTAAGCAGAAACGCACCAAGCTGCTGAAATGCTTGCATGATCATGTTGTTTTTGGAGTCACTGAAAGGGGTTTGTGGGGATTGGGATGCATGGGTACCATAGTCCTGGGTGGCACAAAACACAAAAGAAGGATACTATACAATATCATCATATAAATAAAAACCCTGCTTCGATATAACACATAATTAGTTTTTCAATATTACCCACTCCTGAAACAAAAACACTTTCAAGATATTCAAATATAAAAAATGATTTTGTGGCTGTAACATATCACAGTCACACACAAAGCAAGGTTGTATCGAAAACAAGGGAGAAACAATAGCAAATCAAACCTCTGTACAAACAATTTGGTTTCTGCCAAGAAATGGAACTTGGCTGCCCTACCACCAAAACAAAACAAGCAAATGACATTTTTTTTACCAAACAAAGGAATAAAACATCAGTGAATTGTTATAAGTGCTATCAAAAAAATTGTCCCAAAAATGTGTACACATTTACCACAAACCATTATTTTTATGCAATTGCCAGTCACGTCTACCCATGACCAGCACTCCCCTAGAAGGCTAACATCCCTGTGTCATTGACAATATAGGACATTTATATTTCACTGAAATAACAATAGAAGTGTGTAAAGTTGTAGAGTTGTAGCATTAACACTTGTGATTAAAGTTAATAAAGCTGTGCATCTGAGAAAGTAAGATGCCAGGACAAAATATCTATGCCACCAGTAAATGTCTAAGAAGTGCTACAGCTAAAATATCATTTGTTAATGCAACATATCTATCCCTATCTATACCTATATATATATATATATATATATATATATATATATATATATATATATATATATATATATATGTATATATATAGAGGGAGAGAGAGAGAGAGAGAGAAAGAGAGAGAGAGAGACACCAATGTTTTTATAAGTATATATCTGAAAAATGCAAACATATCTTATCAAGATTAGTAGTCTTTTTTGCAGATAAATCCAAAGTAATAGTGATCTTCTTCTATGTTTATCCACAGAAACAGATCTCCTCACCTTTAGGTTCCCTAGCTACATGGTTCCCTTTTTTATTGTGTAGATTCAGGCCCATGAGCACAGTGAATATGCAAATGAGGTGTACACTCATTAGAATTGCTGAATCCCAAATTCTTATCTCTGTGTATCAGATGTAAACATAGTGCAGGCACTTTCTCGGTGTTTGTTACTAATGTAATGCAGCTGTGAATGTTTATTGGTAGGGAGAAGGAAAACACAACAGCAATTCAGACTCCCTTACCTGCAGTGGGTATGTCATCCAGGTTAGACTTATAAAGTATAGAAATTCTGTATCAAGGTTTTAAATGTAAGTAAGTAGCACACATTTTAGTTTCTGTTCAGTAACAACCACCCTCCCCTGCATTGGTTGAAGATTGTATATTATTGCCATTTAATATTCATACACATTTTAAGGACAATGAAGCAAAATGCCTTACAGATTGCAAGTCTCAGATTACTGCTCAGATGAGAGAAGAATAAACAACATACAGAAATAAGAGAGAACTGCATTTCTGCAAACAGTCATAAATAGTTGTGTGATCACTCATTTGCACTACATCTGAAATTAATACATGTACAAACAACTCAGTAATGTAAAAGTGTCATATGTCTTGTTAATATTGTGGATGATGTTGCACTTACTGTGATTTGAAAGTTCATTGGTTTGAGAGTTCAAATCCAGACTTGTGTAAAAATCTTTCATGTGAATTAACATATATTTTTAGTGTTTATTTTATAGATTTTTTTATATTTTTAATGGCAGTATTTGTGCAGTGTATGGCCTAGCACAAACATGGGAGATACACACAATAAATGTCATGTAATTTACTAATTTGATAACAAATGCATCAATTACACCTTTAAATTGCTTGTGTGTGTATAGCACAAAGAATACTCTATCTGTAGATCAGAGTTCAAGTCCCACTGTTTTTCTTTTAAGGATGAAACCTAATGAAGTCTCCTCACTAGGCCAAAACTGTTTGTCTTGTTTTTGAGATGCTTACCATTGTGCAAATTTGGAGTAATGGCCCATACATGAAGCAGACAGAACACCTGCAGACAGGATGCAGACATTCTTTATTTCTATCCCATCTTGCAGCACCACAAATTGACATCACACAGCAGTTCACAACCTTCCCCAACACCTGCAGGTCTAGAACACCTGCAGAGAGAAAGCAGACAGTAGAAAATTTCAAAATGGATACATTCTATCAAGTGTGTCGGGCACCGCACAAGCACGATAACTGGTGTTGAGCGTCACTTAACACACATAAATTAATAATGAATAAAGAAATATCCAACTGTTATGCAACTATTCCTATGGCAGCAGTTAAAAGTGTAGGGCTGCAATACAGATGGTCCTGGGTTCTAATACAGGAAATTTCAAATATGTTTTACTGTTGTTCCATTTCACTTTATATTAAATGCCACTTTAAAAAGTTAAACATAATTATAGATAACAATAACAATAGGTATGTATAGCAAAGGAGCTCATGTGAATTATATGTATGACTGAGGGTATGTTTCTGTAATTATAATTGTGCTATCTGGCCTTGGGTGGTGTTCAAACTTCAGTAAGACTCATATACACATGAATGTATAAACCAAGACCTAGTTAGGTCACACACATACATGGTTAACTCCTGAATCTGTCATGTGTATTTAATATATAATTCATGACTATGTCACAGAAGTACTTCTTCTGTGGCAGGGATGGGAAATCACCACTGATGAAGAAAATGTTTTGTCAGTTATGCATAGATTTACATCCTGCATTGTAAAAATTTATATTATCAGAGTATAAACCCAAACTAAAAATGTGTCAGGTCATGAAATTTATACCTCCAATACATGTGTTTTGGTACCGATTTTTAAGAATAAGGGTGATGTGCAGAGTTGTAGTAATTACAGAGGGATTAAAATGATCAGTCACTGCATGAAGTTATGGGAAAGAGTAGTGGAAGCTAGGTTAAGGAGGGATGTGATGATTAGTGATCAGCAGTATAGTTTTATTCCAGGAAAGAGCACTACAGATGCAATGTTTGCTCTAAGAGTGTTGATGGAGAAGTACAGAGAAGATCAGAAGGAGTTGCATTGTGTTTTTGTAGACTTAGAGAAAGCATATGACAGGGTGCCTGGAGAGGAGTTGTGGTATTGTCTGAGGAAGTCGGGAGTGTCAGAGAAGTATGTAAGAGTGGTGCAGGATATGTACAAGGGTAGTGTGACAGTGGTGAGGTCTGCGGTGGGAGTGACGGATGTGTTTAAGGTGGAGGTGGGATTACATCAAGGATCAGCTCTGAGCCCTTTCTTATTTGCAATGCTGATGGACAGGTTGACAGATGAGATCAGACAGGAGTCCCCGTGGACTATGATGTTTGCAGATGACATTGTGATCTGTAATGAGATTGGGGAACAGGTGGAGGAGACCCTGGAGAGATAGAGATATGCTCTAGAGAGAAGAGGAATGAAGGTCAGCAGGACTAAGACAGAATATATGTGTGTGAATGAGAGGGAGGCTAGAGGAATGGTGAGGATGCAAGGAGTAGAGGTGGTGAAGGTGGGTGAATTTAAATACTTGCAATCAATAGTTTAGAGTAATGGTGAATGCAGGAAGAGAGGTGAAGAAAAGAATACAGGCAGGATGGAGTGGGTGGAGAAGAGTGTCAGGAGTGATTTGTATAAGACGAGTACCAGTAAGAGTGAAAGGGAAGGTCTGCAAGGGGGTAGTTAGACCAGCTATGTTATATGGGTTGGAGACAGTGGCATTGACAAAAAAGGCAGGAGTTAGAGCTGGATGTGGCAGAGTTAAAGATGTTAAGATTTGCACTGGGTGTGACGAGGGTGGGCAGGATTAGGAATAAGTATATTAGAGGGTCAGCCCAGGTTGGAAGGTTTGGAGACAAAGCCAGAGAGCCAGGATTACATTGGTTTGGACATGTGCTGAGGAGGGATGCTGAGTATATTGGGAAAAAGATGCTAAGGATGAAGCTACCAGGTATCATTAAAAGAGGAAGGCCTAAGATAAGGTTTGTGGATGTGGTGAGAAAGGACATGCAGGTGGTTGGTGTGACAGAGCAAGATGCAGAGGACAGGAAGAAATGGAAACAGATGATCCGCTTTGGTGACCCCTAACGGGAACAGCCGAAAGAGATGATGAGTACATGTCTGCAAAATAAAATCACCTAACAGTTGCATCAGCAAACAACCCTCAAACTAAAGTGTCAGATTAACTTTCCAATTTCCAAAACTGCTTTCCTCTCTGTTTTGCACTGTTGCTCTCCCTTTAATATTGGACAAATGTGGTTTACATTGTTATTTATGTTTGTGCACTCCCAGTAAATGAGATAACAGGCATAGGCAGGAAATCTTCTAAGCTATTGCTGATCTCTCTGGTTGGACATATCTGGTGGTGGAATAGAAAGAGCCCAATATAGGGTAAAATGGTGGGGTGTTGAGGAGTCCTGAATCTTTAATGGACTGCTTGTAAACTGCCATAGACAAAGGATTTTAAAGTGGGCTTGGAATTGTCTGGCCAAGGCTGTCACCAGTGTAACTGGCATTCTACGCACTGTAGAACAGTGTAGGCATCACTTTAATAACCTGAAAAGGCACAAGATGGATACACTCAAACACTGGCTGGATGAGTTCAAGACTGGTAACATCCCACAGTTGTGTATATATACTAATAAGGAGAATTTATAGTAGATAAATATCTAATTATAGACAAGACTAGTATGCATAATGGTCTTCTGTTCTATTCTCTTAATTCTACTGCTAATGTAGAGATTACTTCAAATAGAGAGGCCCATGTTGAGAATCTAGAAAGACTGAGGGAACCAAAGGGGTATGTATGCAGCACAAGAGAAGTACTATTGTAGATTTTAAATTAAAAATGTATTTTCTATACAGTTGTAGCAAAGTAAGCGTACATCACCTAACTGTAAAATCAAGCATTCATGTGTCAGTCTGTACTAAAACCGACTGTAGGAGTAAGACTGAATTTGGATGTTGTGGGTTCAAATAACAAAACTAACAAGTATAAAATAGTCCAATGCTTTAAAAATATTATATAAATTAATTTCTACACAAGTGGCATAATTGCCCTGCTATTAACTTAATCTGTATAATTGGACCAAGCATATGTTCAATATCTGCACATTGTAAGGATTTTTTGAGCAATCCTTAATTATGGTTTGTAGTTGTTAAGAAGTATATTTAAATGTAAAAGTTAGGATAAAATACTTTTTTATTGTGCTAATGCATTGTATGCCACATATGATAGTACTCATTTTTAAATTTCTCTCTTTTTTTCTCTCACCCCAACCCTTATCTCTTTTTTTCTATGTGTCATCAAAACATTTCCATGTCATCCATCTCTGGCAAGTCATAAAATGCTTTACAGCACAGGGAGATAGCCCTACACCAGTGTCTCATCCTGGCCCTTGCTCCACTAGCTCCAGCACCAACACCCAGCATATTTGGGACCCAATCTGACAGTACTACTTATGTTGCCCCTGCACTACCTACACCCCCAGGTGGCACTACGCAGGCAGCTGGTGCTATGGTAGCCTCTGGGAGTACTGGCGGAGGTGGGGATTTTATCACTCACCAGAAGATGCCAGGTTTGGTGCACAGAGTAGTGCACAGCACCATTGGTGCACAACTATGCCAGATGGAGAGGCTTATCTCCCTTATGGTCTGTCAAAGAGGACATCAAGCAGTCCAGCAGCCAGTGGAGTAGGGGAACAGTGATAACAGTCCTGCTGGTGAGGATTAGATTCTCTCTTTCCCAATGTTTGATGGGTATGGGAATCTGCTGTCCCCTTCCTAACCCCTATCTTGGTGTCCTCCAACCATTTGTGTTCCTCACCTTCCCCGTATCTTGCCTTATTTGTTCTGTTTGCTTGCATCTGCTTCCTCACCTTCCCTACTTACCTGACCCAGAAATACCTACTTTGTATACCCAGCATTCTTCTCTTACTGAAGCAAAAAGAAAAAGAAATGAGCACCTGTGCTAAAAAAATATATATATTGCGCCATACATAGATCTCCACTTCACATGTGTCTTTGTGACACACTTGATTTGGTACAGTTGGCTATCCAACATGATTGTGTTTTTTTCACCCCTCTTTGTTGAGGTGACAGTCCAAATTCAGCTAATATTCTGTACATATTCTCATTTTACACTGTTAAAGAAGTGGGTAGCTGTGGTTCTTTATAAGCTTTCTGCCGCACATAGGTTTATAGGTTCATATAACTTTACTAGGCTAATGGCCCTAAGGCCTTTACAAGCCTAACTATGTAAAAACCTGTGTACCCTTATTGAATATAGTTAGATGGTTATTGTTAGCAGAACAATTCTATAATCAGCACCAACTACATGGGGGAGCATGGGTGCCACTCCCATGGTGAATTTATGGTCACCCATCCAATTGTCAAGGTTGCATTTAAATAGGGTTAGTGAGGATCTCTGCTGCATGTGAAATGGGAGCTTATTCCAGAGCAGTGTCAATCTCTAGGAGATATCTCTCTCTCTCCAACATGTTTTGTTAATGTCACTGGCTAGGTTTAGATCACTGGAGCAAAATACTCTTGTCCCATTTGATTTGAGGATGTGCAGGCTAGCATTTCCATTAGGGCAGAGTCAGAGACTGCTCTGTAGGCTGGGCACAGTTCTCCTCTCAGCACCCTGTATGATACAGAGTATAATGACAGGGCTTTCATTTTTTTCATGTAAGTCACATTTTGGAGGCCCTGGATTTTCTTTGTTGAAACCTCTATGGTCTGTCCAGTTGCTGCATGTGTCTAGTGACATACATACAGAAGGGAGCATTGTACTTAATTAGTGGTCTGATAAGGGTTGAATACTGCAGAGTTCTAACCTTCTTAGTCTTGAATGTGGTGCCCTTATTTATGAGATGATCAATGTGGAAGGCTTTCCTTACAACTCTGGACACATGGTGATTGAAGTTTAGATTGCTATCAACCTGTGTTCCCAAGTGTCACAAAACTGGGTCTGAGTTTAGAGGGGTTTTATCTATATCATAATTAGCAGGGGCTACTTCATTGCCAAAGGGAAGAATGAGGCATGTTTTACATTTAGTTTTGGTCTGTGAATTTAGCACCAATAATTTGTCTGCATCAGCCCCTTCTGTAATATGTTTACATCACTGAGGTACTCAATGATTGCACCTGGCTCTCTGACAGAATATGCACTGTCAAAGTTGGGGAGTCCACATCCACCAGTAGACCAGTTACCCATAAGATACCACAAGGATCTGTGCTGGTTCATCAACTTTTTCAAATCTATTTCTCTGAGGTCCAATTAAAAGTAGATGGCCTGTGGCTTACCCTTTGTGCAATGGGATTGCTGTTTCTGTTCTTCACTACCCTGGAACAAAAGCAGTGCTCAGGCTGTGGATAAAAAGAGTGCCAAGTCTGCTATGTCTTGTTTTAGATTATTTAGTAAGCAACCTGGGATGTTATCTGGTCCCATACAGGCTGTGTTTTTGGCTTTGGAGAGCACTTGTATGATCTTTTTTTGGAGATACTTGGTAGAAGACTGGTGTCAAGAATGCTTTGGGGTATGGCTGGTGAGGACAGTGGGGTGAAATTATTGCCAAATCTGTCAGCTAGCAGTTTTGTAATTTCCTCAAGTCCGGTGTGAGTGGTACCATCCACTAAAACTTCAGCACACAGTTGAGCATTCCCTTTTAGGTTTTGGACACAGCTAAAGAATGCCTTATGGTTGTCTTTAGCTACAGATGCTAATTTAGTCTCATAACTAGACTTTGATGACTTCAAAAAAATCTGATTTGTTTGTTCAAGCTGTGGAGGGTATTATTCCTCTTATGAGTAAGTTTTCTCTAGTTCTTAGATATCAGTTTCTTTCTTTTGCTGTATAACTCATTTATACTTACAGTCCACCAGGGTGGCTTGTTTTTTTTTTTTTTTTTTTTTTTTTTTTTGGGAGGACCTGGTTTTAGCCCTGTCAGGTACAGATGAGTCAGTGCATTTGTTTAAATGGCTATAAAGGGCATTTGTGTACTCTTCTACATAAGACTAGTTGGCTGTGTTAGTAGGGGCTTTGACACTTTTATACAATCACTTAGAAGGCTATAGTTTCCTTTGTAGAAATCTTTCAGTTTTTTTCTCCTGTGGGGGTGTCAGGTATAATCTTTCCTTCAAACAAGACTGATTTATGGTCTGAAGTACCAGGGAGGGCAACACAGAGGGTGTGGTGCAGTGACCTCCCATGTTAGTGAGCACTAGGTCTAGAACATTTGAGCTCCTTGTGGTGGTGCAGACCAACTGTTCCAGGCCATTTAATTTAACAAAATCCTGGAACCTAAGGGCAATCGTGTTTGTGCTCATGTAAGCCTCCCAATTGATAGAAGCATAATTGAAATCTCCCATGACCAAGGTGTTTGGCTGTATACTGAGCAACTCTAGCAAGTCTACTTCTCCTGGTTCATGGTGGGGGGGACCTTTTGTTAGCAATGATGTGGTATGGTATTTTGCCTATAGTTATTTGGCCTGAAGTAGCCCAAGAGAGTTGTACTGTTTTACCAGTCTTGAGATGTATTTGGATTTAATGAAAATGGATGCAACTCCATCTTTCAATCTTTCATGCTTGTTTTGAGGTCTAAATGTGTGAAAGGCATTGTAGCCTTGTATTCCTGTATTGCTTTCCCCTGCTTGCCCATTTCACCACTTTCCTATCTACCATATTTTAACACCTTTAATCTGGTCAAAAAATAGAATCACACAAAATACACATAAAGTAACAAAAAAAGCTATGGAGCTCTTCACTTTTTGGCCTCTATGTTTCCCTGGAGTTTGGCATCATGCACCAGTGCCAAGTGACAGTGAATTGCTTTTCAATGGTGTAGTTACTTCCAATCAATGGCACTTAAACACTGTGTTCTATGGTAACACACAGTGAATGTAGAACAAAGAATTATTTCATTACAATATAAATGTGCATTTAAGACTATTAGAGGCACCTGGATATGAACCCTTTATCATCTGGGATCAAAAAGAAATGTGTCAATGAATTTACACCTGCTGCCACAGAATTAACTAAACACCAGGTGCATTTCATATACTCAGTACTAAAAACACTCATAATTTTATCAATGATGCGCACTGCTTAACTACATACACATGGGCAAAGCAGTATAAATGTGTATCTCGTATGTGCAAACACTTTGCCATCAATCGTACAAACCAGCTACTTGGTGGTGCACTATGAAAAGGTTACATTAGCATGTATTACTTATGTTTACTGTCCATGTAGTCTTCGTGCCATGAAAGTACATGCAAAAATAGGAAAAAGGGGAAGGCACTTTTTAAGAAAACAATACGTATATACACTGCAGCCTGCTACCTCCCCCCATGCATAGTTTCCTTTGGAACTTGGTCTCTCAGTACTTGTTCACAAATATATAAACTACACTACAGAAATAAATAACAAATGCTTTCTTATATACCATGCACATTTTTATAATGATAATACAGGATATGAAATGGGATGAAGTAATAGCTAGAGAGATTGAAACAAAGTTAAGAAAAACCTCTAATTGGAAAACCCCAGGCCCAGATGCAGTACCTAATTTTTGGTAAAAAGTACTAAAATCTTTGAACGAAGATTTAGCCATGACTAAGAACTAGTTATATGCACACTCTGAACAGACACCAACCTGGATAAAAACAGTTAAAACAATGCTTCAACTTAAGAGTGAACCTGCAAGCTACCCCAAAAATTATAG
The DNA here is from genome assembly GCF_019279795.1 of Protopterus annectens. Classification (NCBI taxonomy): domain Eukaryota; kingdom Metazoa; phylum Chordata; order Ceratodontiformes; family Protopteridae; genus Protopterus; species Protopterus annectens. Next base: position 241,097,684 of record NC_056739.1, read on the forward strand.
ACCAATTACTTGCCTTCCAACGATGTATAAATTATACACAGGAATTGATGCCAACAGAGTTTATAGTCATCTTGAAGAAAAACTCAATTATGGCAGTAGAACAAAAGGGCAATAAAAGAAAGTCATGAGGAACAAAAGCTCATTTGTTGTTAAATAAAGTCATAGTGGAAAACTGTAATAAGGGGAAGAATATAAGTATGGCATGGATTGACTACAAAAAAGCATTTGATAGTATCCCACATTCATGGATAAAAGAGTGCTTAAAAATGTATAAGATACACCCTACACTGATCAACTAGAATACAGTGACCATGAAATAGTGGCAAACCACTTTGCAATTAAGCCATGATAAAGGACAAATTATTATCCCAGAGATAAAAATTCAAAAGTGGATGTTCCAGGGTGACTCTTTGTCACTGTTGCTATTCTGCCTTGCCCTTAATCCATTTAGCTATATAATTAACAGCTTAGGCTATGGCTATAATGTAGCTCCTAGAAAACAACAAAGTCTAAAGACTTCTCATCTTCTTTTTGTCGATGATTTAAAATGGTATAGCTCATCAGATGAGGAACTGAAAGCACAGCTGCAGGTTGTCATAACCTTTTCAAATGATATTAGAATGTCTTTTGGCCTTGATAAATATTCATAGGTTCATAGGTTGGTACTAGGCTATTGGCCCTAGGGCCTATACAAGCCTAGCCATAACAATTCCCTGGCTATTTCTTCCCACACTATTTACTTCCCTGGACCCCTGTCTAGCAGGGCGACTGATGTGATTCCTGGGGTGAATTTCCTTTCTCCCATCCAATCATCAAGGTTCCTTTTGAAGAGGGCCAAAGAGGTGCTCTGCTTGACAGGTATGGGCAGTCTATTCCAGAGTCTGGGGAATCTCTGGGTCAGGAACCTATCCCTCCAGCATGTTTTGTTTATTGTGATGACAAGGTTTAGATCCCTGGAGTGTGTGGCTCTGAGGGATTGGGATTTCTTTAAGTGTAGCATGTCCAATAGCTCTGGGTTTGACATGGCCTTGTATGTTAAGCAGAGATTGCCTCAGAATAGACGATATGTGACAGAGTATAGCTGGAGTTTTTTAAGCTGGTCAGCATAGGGCATCTACTTTAGGCCTGTGATTCTTTTAGTGAGGTATTTCTGCGGCCTTTCCAGTTGTTGCAGATGTCTTGAGAGGTACATACAAAATGGGGCATTGTATTCTATAATGGGTCTAATGAGGAATGAATACATTGGGACAATGACCTCCTTTTTCTGGATGAAAAGCCCTTAGTGATGAGGTGTGCCACATAGAAGGATTTCCTGACTATTGTGGCAATGTGGTTATTGAAGGTGAGACCACTGTCCACCTGTGTCCCTAAGTCTCTTATCACACTTTTGGTGTTTAGTGTACTGCCACCTATGTGGTAATTCATGGGTAAATGTTCTTTCCCAAAGGGGATAACTATACATTTCTTGGCATTGAGCTTGAGCCCATGGCTCTGGCACCAAGCATCTATTTCTGTAAGGCCCTTTTGTAGAGTATCGACATCATTTGGGGATTCAGTAATGGCTCCCAGTTTGCAGTCATCTGTGAACTTTGTTATCCAGAGTCCCTTAGTGTTGGCCTGTACTTCAGAAAAGTAGATGCCAAACAAGAGAGGTCCCAGGACTGAACCCTGAGGTACTCCACTTGTCACTTGTCTGGAGCTGGATTTGGAGTCAGCTACTTTTACAGTGTGGGTTCTGTCAGTAAGCCAGTTAGCAACCCATCGAGTGACATAGGGATTAATGCGCAGCTTAGTAAGTTTATCTATGATTCCAGAGGGGTGGATGGTGTCAAAGGCCTTGGCAAGGTCCAAATAGGCTGTGTGGACTGCCTTAACCTCATTCACGGCTCTGGAGACTGATTCAAAGAAGTCAATCAGGTTCAGGAGATAAGATCGTCCCTTCACGAACCCAAACTGGGTGGGGTCCAGTTTTTTAAGGTTGCCAATGTCTTTATTTATAAGTTCAATGATAATATTTTCCAAGGCCTTGCAGATCAGGCTCATCAGACTGATGGGATAGTAGTTGCCAGGATCCAAGGTGGATCCCCCCTTGTGGAGTGGGATAACTGTAGCTGTGTGCCACTCAGTGGGCATGAGGCCTGAGTTGAGGGTATTATTAAACATGACACTTAGGTGAGGTGTCAGTTCATTTTGGAGTTCATGTAGTACACAGCCCGGGATGTCATCTAGTCCCATAGATGCTGTATTCTTAGCTTTGAAGAGTGCGTTTTTTACCTGTGTGGCTGTTATTACTGGAATTTGGCAATCTTCCGTATTGAGATGGGCCATTTAGGGAGTGGGGGGGGGGGGTGAAGTTGACACTGAATCGATCTGCCAGGATATTGGCAATATCCTTGGGATCAGTATATTTAATGCCATTCTGCTGTAGCTCAGAGCAGATCTGAGCATTGCCATTTAGATTCTTGACATAGTTATAGAATGCCTTGTGGTTGTCTTTGGAATCTTTGGCAATTTTATTTTCATAACTAGCTTTGGAGGATTTTATGAGGGATCTCAGCTTCTTACTGAGGCTCTTAAGGGAGTTTTTTGCATCCTGGGATTTTCCTCTTTTCTGCAACAGTTTCTTCCTTTTGTTGTAAAGTTTGTTTATGGCAGGGGACCACCAGATTGGCTTCCTTTTTTTAGAGGAGAGCATCTTGGTTCTATTTGGGATGGCACGATTCATGCATAAGTGGATGTGCTTGTACAGTGCCTTAGTGTAGGACTCAGCAGTTGAACTTTCAGTTCCCGTCTGCATGGGTGTCATGAAGTTTGTAACTTCTGACTTGAGTAGCATGAAGTTGGCTTTGGAGAATTTTTTTTTTATGGGGGGTTCCTTAAGGGGGGTGGGGGTGGGATGTGGATGTTAAGGGTGATTAGCTTATGGTCTGATCTGACCAATGAGGGGGTGACCATAGGTGTGGAGCATCGATTTCCCATGTTGGTAATGACCAGGTCTAGGATATTGGAGCCCCTGGTGGGACTAAGGATTAGTTGATCCAGGGCATTGGAATTTATGAATTCCAAGAACCGTTGGGCAAAAGTGTTGGTACATAAGTAGTTTTCCCAGTTAATGGCAGGATAGTTGAAATCACCCAGTATTAGGGTGTTTGGTTGTGTATTAATATTTTCCAGTATGTTTAGAAAGGTGTAGTGAGAATCTTGGGGCATGGTGGGGGATCTGTAGCAAGCTACAATTTGGTTGCAGTCTTACTTAGTGTTAGTTGCACCTGGAGAATTTCAGACGCATTGTGTTGGGCAACTAACCTGGTGGTGTGAATATCCTTGGTAAATATGGACACTCCTCCACCTTTAGTGTTTCGATCCTGGTTTTGTGGCCGAAAAGTGTGGAAAGAGTTGTAGCCTGGTATTGCAGTGGTGCTCTCTGGAGCCTTGAACTAGGTCTCAGTTACTGCACAGATATCGATGTTCTCCATTTTTAGGAGTGCCTCGAGAGCGTGCATTTTGAGGTTTAGACTTCTAGCATTGAGTAGCATTACTTTCAGATTTTGCATGCTTGTACCTGTTATGGTGGTGGTTTTGTCCTTTGAACTTTGCTTAAAAAAGGCACTATAGGGGTGGCAAGAGCCTTTGCCAGTAACCTGAAACACAGGGGTGAAAGGTGCAGACCATCTCTGGCAAAGCATTGTGGTTTGTCTATCATGTCGTCCCAGGCAGACAGATACTGGATCCCCTTTGAATGACACCAGAAGCTTAGCCAATTGTTAAAGTCAATCATTTTGTCCTTATATTCTGGTATCATTCTGGGCAAAGGCAGGATGCTACTCAGGGCTAGGGTCATACCTGCCTGGGCCACATGATCTGAGAGCTCTTACATGTCTCGTTTCATGTAGTCCAGGGAGGTACGTCTCAAGTAATTCACTCCAACATGGACAATGACAGAGTCGTATTTGTACTTGTTGTGGAGTGACTTGAGTGCATGAGTTATGTGGCAGATCCTGGCACCCGACAGGCAGCTCACTGTAATTTTCTCCTTGTTCAGCCTGGTGATTGGGACATCAGTGTGCCTGACTGTAGAGTCACCTATGACTGAAGTGTTAGGTATGCTGTCTTGCCTTAGGTGCTGTTGCTGGGTGGCTCACTGGTATTGTGAGCTATGTAACACTTTGGTTGTGATTGGTGTTTGTTTGCGTTTCAGCTTCGGAGGTCCTTGTTGCTTGGGCAGGTTACAGTTAAGGGCCTCCGCATATGTGGATTTAGTGTTGCTATGTGTGGGTGTTGGTGGTGTGAGTTTAGAAGGGCTATGTGTTGCTTGAGGTGTAGTGTGGGTGTTAACCTTCTCCTCTTGACTGTCTAGCACAATCTTGGGCGGAGAGAGTTTTGCTTCCAGTTTGGCTATGTAAGTGCATCTCTCACAGGTTGGAGTGTTGGGTGTTAAGAGGAGAGGGTTGTCTGTGTACGAGGCAATTGCTGTATTGCCCCAGTATGCCCAGATTCACCAGGTGGATAGGAGAAATCAACGGAAGCTGACCCTTGGACATGCCTGGTTTGGTTATTTTTTTTGAAAGTACAGGAGCTGTTTTTTACCTTACCTTAGCAAGGTACTTTGCAGTTATAGGCTGTTTAGTTCTTATGATTAATTTCTCCTTATTAATAAGGAGAGTTGAATGCTTGTATCAGTTTAATGCTTCCTACTGCTTTCCAGCACGTATTAGAGCAAGTGTTAGTCACAGGGATGCTTAAAGGTAAGATGAAAAAAAAATGGTTTATCCTAAACACTGCAGTGTGCCCTAGAGAAGTTAGATGTGAAAGTAGGTAACTTAAGTTTTACCTGTCTAAAAAGTTAAGTTTTAGTGGAGAGTCACTATTTTTAAAACAGCAAGATAGATTGCATGGGGGTAATCACTTTTGTATTCCTGTACTATGGAATACAGTAGAATGGCCAATAAATTTAAATAGTTGAAAGGGAGTGATTTCACAAAATGATAATTTTGTGCTTACTCACACAAGCCAGTGAAAGCAGAGAGGAAATGAGATATATGGTCAAATTAACATAAGAGGCAGATAACTAGAAAGGCAGTGGTATTTAAGAACACGACAATGACAGGGTGGGGGGGGGATTCTGCCTGACTCACAAGAGACAGAGCTGTGGGGACTTTTGAAGTATTAATATGCAGTTAAAAGCAGAACACAAGCAAATCACAAGGTAAAGAAAACAAATCTCAGCGCTCACAGCACTCAAAGCAACACAGCACTTAAAGTAACCTTTAAAGCAGGAAAACTGCAGCACCAGGAAAACATCAGTTTGGGACAAGAATGTGATATAAAAGAACTTGAGCAGGAGGGAGTGTATAAATATTTGGGAACTGATAAAGGATCAGCAATAAAACATGAACAAATGTGAATAAAACTTAGTAAGAGATACTTTAGAAGACTTAAATTAATCCTGAAAACAGCATTGACATCTAGGAATAAAATCCAAGCTATAAACCAATTTGCTCTTCCTGTCCTAACTTACAGTTTTGAAGTAACTGATTGGTCCCAAAATGCACTGGCTAGATTAGATATTAAAACAAGAAAGATGCTTCATGCTTACCAAATGATTTATAAAAATCAGTGCATTCCAAAATTATATATTCCCCATTCCAAAGGAGGGGTGGGCCTCCTTGAAATTGATTACATGTACAAATCTGCAATCTGCTGACCTCACAAGACCAAAACATAGTAAAAGTTTTGAAAAATGAGGAGAACAAATCTAAGATGACTTCTCTGCTTAACCTAGCAGAAGCATATTGGCATCAAGCAAGAATTGAAATCAAACCAGAAGTAGATAAAAATCAGGCAGCAACTGAATGTGCCAAAAAAACAAAAGAAAGAATATAAGGTGAAGGACCACATGAAAAGGCAAGAAATGTGGAAAATGCATAAATGAAATTGCAAGTATAGAAAACTTTTGGAAGAACCTCATGTTGATCAGGAATGGAAGCAGGAATTGTTAAGGAGAGGTGAATTTAAACCAAGAGATGAAAGGTTAATATTAGCGGCCCAAGATAGTGGGCTACATACACACTGTTTACAAAGTTCATTTAACATGTGGGAGAAACAGACAAATGTAGGTTTTGTAAAACCAAATTGGAAACAGTCGCACACCTGGTTCTTGGTTGTGAGATACTAATGGCAGAAGGAATGTATACTGAAAGGCATAATAGTGTGGCAAGACTGTTGCACTGGGGATTGTGCAGACATTATGGTATTGAAGTGGCTGAAAAACACTGGAAACATGAGCCGCAAAGCATCATAAAAAATGATGAAGTCTACATCACATGGGATCATCCATTACCAACAATTCAAAAGATAGATGCTAGAAAACCAGACATAGTGATCCAAGAAAAGAAGACAAAAATAGCATTGATCAATGAAATCACCACACCCAGTGACTACAGTGTCCTATGTAGAGAGAGACACAAAGTTATAAAATATTAGTATTTGCAAGCAGAAATGAGAGCAATGTGGTAGGATACACAGATAGTTCCAATAGTAGTAGGAGCAATGGGTCTTTTATAAAAAAGAGTCTACAATCCTATTTAGATGTGTTAGCAATACATGTAACTCCATACAAACTGCAGAAGGAGTCATTACTGGACACTTTGTGGGTGCTGTGAAGAGCACTTTTGGCTGACATCAAAGAGTAAAACAAAAATAACATCTTGAACTTTAATTGTGCTTTGACTTAGGAATGGGGTCCATTCCTATCATGATATTAGAAACCCAAAAGATGTGGAGAAACTAAAAAGTGAAACACAATACACATTCAGATTTTCCAATAGTTGTAGTAATGTCACAGATGTTTGCATATATTTTTTATACTGAATTATTTTTATTGAGATTTTGAAAAAAAAAAAAAAGTATTGCCAAAAAGTAAACTTTAGAACATAGTACAATGCAGAGATATGATAAATCACAATTTTAAAGAACAAGTGAAATTGTAACCATTTAAAATATATGCAAAAGACTGAGACCAACAATGTAGTAATTGAACAAACAATCTTATCAACAGTTCAAATTACAACATAGATAAAAATAACAATTTCATAAGGGCCAACACCTTCATCCAAGGATTATTCCTTAGTTTTTTGGATACATTCTCTCTTCTTTAACTTTGATTTCTTTAGTTGCAACTTTGTTTAGAAGAGTAAGAAAATCTTCAAAGTTTGTTTCCGAGGAACATTTACAGTTTTTAGTAATAGTTTTTCTGGCCACAGCAAGAATAGTCCAAGTTAAAAAGAAAAGTCTTTCTTTTGTTTATCTAGTCCTAGAATATTAAAGAGAACCATTTATTTTGTCAAAATAAATGTATCATTCCATAATGCTTTAAAAAATCTTGTACTTTCTACAGAAATTCTGAACCATGTGACAATCCAAAATCATATATGACCAATAAGCTTTAATTTTTTTATTACATCTCCAACAGCCAGAAGTATTATCTTTTGTCATTTTAGCAACCCTGGTGGGTGTTATAAATTATCCAGGTAAATATACTGCAATAAAGAGTCCAAGATGTATTTTTAATAGAGGATAGAAGTTGATTTTTATTTTGATCAGTGAAGGCTATAGAGAATTCTTTAGTAAAAAGGTTCCAAAAATTCTTATCTAAGTTTGAGTAGTCCTTGACTATCATTTGACATGCTTTTGAAATTAAACTCTCAATGTTTATAAGTAATTTCTAATAACACCAATACCCATTCAGGAACTTCAACTACAGCAGATTTAGATAAGAAAGAACATTTAGTCTGAAATTATGTTAAAACTAATTGTAAGTAGTTTATTTCATTATTGCTTATATTAAATTGTAAACAAATCAGTTCAGCAGATTTGCATATTGGTCCTTCAAAACATTGGCACCCATAATAAAGATGTTTTTTACACCAAGAGATACAAAGATAAGCAGGTAGTTTATTCATAAAACTTTTAGTTACTGAAAAAGGGAATTAAAGATTCAAACTAAAATATGTAATTTGAATTTGTTAGTATTATTCTTTTAAACATTTTTACAAATTAATTTAAGTAAGTTGAATAAGATGGGGGATTTGTAGACACTTAGATATATTTACAGAAAATACCCAGAATAGATTATATAATTTGGTTTTTATTGAGCCTAAAGAGTTTAGCTTATTGAAATTCAGTAATTGTAGATGCAGAATTTTCCAGTTTGATATCTAATTTGTGCCTAACCAGTTAAGAATATTTTATTATAATTGGTGCTTTTGCATACATTTGTATATTAGGAATGTTTAAACCCCAAATTTTCCAAGGTCTGAAGTGATGATTTATATTCAATACAACAAAAAAACAGGCTTAAATAGTGGGAAGTATACTTGCTGTGTTCAATTCAAGTCAGTCACAAAAGGTAACCAAATGTTCCACAAAAAGAAACAAAGCTGTAACCTACAAACCGCTTTACTTTGCGAATTCTTAATCCAATAAAGAAGAGTCAAAATCACCATAGAGTGTTCATTCGAACCTACTCATCCACTGGGCAATAGCTTGTAGAAAAAACACGCAGTCAGCATGTAAAAATAAATCCAAGCGTCCAGTAGAAACCGCATTTATTAAAATAATTAAAACACAGGGCTAGTGCTTTCAACGAATCTTCATCAGGCCACTAACAAACAAACATACTAGCATCCCTTTTATAGCAAAATGCTAGAGTCAACTACTGATGTCACATCCTGTTTGGACATACTGGCGTCAACTCTGATGTCACATCCTGTTATACATAAAATATTTAAACTGACATCACTTTTGTAGTAAAACGCTACAAACAACTCTGATGCCACATCCTACTAAATATGAAATCTTACAAAATGTTTTCAATTATTTAAAATATTTAAAATATATATGCAGACATTTTGTAAACAGTGTACAATAGAAATGTTTTAAAATAACATTTCACCCTACTTTAACTGCTGCTGCATGTAACATTCAAAATGTTTTAAAATATTTTAAATATCTATGTGACCATCTCATAGACAGTATGCAGCAAATAAAGTGTTTCAAAATTACATACTATCTTCCTATAAATACTGCACTTATATGCATACTAGTAACAAAAATGGCACGCATGTTTAGTATTTAATAATAAGCGATATAATCCCATTTGAAACACTTGTATGTATAAATACATGCTTAAAATAGGGATCAAATTAATAAAGATATTAATATCTACACATGAGCTATTTAACATAATTATAAATGTACAAAAATAATCATTCAAAAGACTACATCTAAAATTTGTACAGCGTGTGCTTCTAAATATCATAATATCTGTATCAGCATAAATCATTCAAAACAGATATGTGCACACACAAAGATGTTAATAACAGCTGATATTATAAACATAAAAATATAATACTAAATGTGCAAAATCAGGTGAAATATGTGTGCTGGATGAAAGAGGAACACATGGTATATCAGCATCTTTCATAACAACTGGCCCCTAAAGAACGTATGTACTAAGAATGCTTAGTGACCAGTGGTATAAAAAATGCATAGTAACCATGTCTCTAATAGAAACCTATGTACAGAGAATTAAACTGTAGAATTCCAATGAACAAAGACTAATAAAAAGAAGTTAGTAAAAAAACATAGTGACCAACTATCCGATAAAGAACAGTTTGTCTTAACAGAAAATGTAAATCTCCTAAGGAAGGAGAATAACTATTTGGTTTTTTACTTTTTTTTATATGTTTTTTTACTAAATTCTTTTTATTAGTCTTTGCTCATTGGAATTCTACAGTTTAATTCTTTGTACATAGGTTTCTATTAGAGATATGGTTACTATGCATTTTTTATACCACTGGTGACTAAGCATTCTTAGTACATACATTCTTTTATTGGTTCTATGGTTGCTATGCAATATTGTTTATACTGTACTATTTGTTAACTGGTTATTTCATACATTGTACCACCCCATTTAAGGGTTTTCTTAGCATTTTGAAATTTCAACTCATTCTCTGATGAAGTCCTGACTACAAATAAAGGGATGAAAGTGCTTGATATCAGCTCTGATGTTTGCTTTTATGTCTAATGCCTGATTCTTTTTACTTATTTTTTATTTTATAGCGAAGTTATTTCACATAAGTGTCGTGTCTTCACTTTCAAAAGGAGTTTTATTTATTATATATATATATATATATATATATATATATATATATATATATATATATATATATATATATATCTATATATGGGTCTACTGAAAAAGACCGAAAATCCACTTGTTTGAAAACGAACACTGGATTCTCGGTTACGCTAAAGTGCACTTCAGCAAAAGTGCACTTCCGCGAAGAATGGTTCAACAAACCGTTAAGGAACACAGGTGCTGAAGCACACTACAGTGGGGAAAGGGAATTTATGTGTTTTCCCACTGTAGTGCGATCTCGGAGTTGGTATATTTAAGTAGGGGAGGTGTGGCGGGATAGTCCCCCAAACAATGTTACTGTGTTCTTTATCGGTTCGTTGAACCAATGTTCATGGAAATATACTTTTGCTGAAGTGCAGTTTTGTGTAACCGCGGGTCTACTGTTTATATTTGAAGCTTTTGAATATATACAGTAGACCCATATATATATATATATATATATATATATATATATATATATATATTTGGGAATAAAATTAATTTAATAATATGTAACCTATCTTCAAATGAAATCTATATTTTGTTCCAAGAATTAATGAGATTAGTTAAAGAAATTAATATGTTTGCATATTTATAATTTATTTCTTCTATATAATCAAAAATATGGATCCATAAATATAGTATACTTTTAGATTCTTCTAGAAAATAAATATTTGCATTTAATAGGTTTTTCTTATTAATAAAGATATGTTTTGATTTGGAACTATTGAAATGTAAGTTTAACATTCTTTGAAAATTGTCAGTTATTTTATTTAGTTCTTCTAAAGTTTCTGCAGAATTTTTAATTTTTAGAAGAATATCATCAGCAAACAACATTAATTTTGAGTTATAGTCATTATTAAATTCTAAACCTAAGATTTTAGTATTTGAATTAATTAGGATTGCAAATATTTCAATAGCTAGCTTGAATTATAAGGGGGAAGGGACAATTTATAAAATTAGAAGTACATGAGCTTAATTTTATATAAGCTTTGTTATCAGTATAGATATCCTCCAGGATTCGGCAAGCTCTGTATGGTGTGCAGGAATAGTGCAAGACCTGCTGCATGCAATATGGCCATCGAGCAATCCAGGAATGTGCTCCTGGGACTTGCACGAGCGCTCCTACACTATTCCTGCACAGACACAGCTCCTGTATGCTAATTACCCCATTTGTAGGTGAAAGCCATGCAAATGAGGTAATTTAATGATCCAGGAAGCAGGCAGGTGTCTGTGCAGGAATAGTGAGACCTACAGAAATGTATTTGGCTACTAACCGAATACATTTCTGTAAATTATAAAACGGAGGCATGACAGCTCCAAAGAAAGCATGTATTCAATGTAGTAGGCATGCCAATTGCCAAATAAATGGCAATTGGCATGGTAAATAGTTGCAAAATTATAAAAAATAACTATTATTTTTTTTGGCCGATTGTGCAAATGGGATCGGCCTGAAAATAAATAAGTTGGTAATAAGCTTTTAAACCAACATCAGCATTCTGCCATAATAGTCAGTGTCATGCAGAAGACAACAATACCATTGAATAGTGGTTGCTAAGGGGGAAGGCTGAGTGTCAGTCTTGTAACCATGCATTAGCAGTCAGTTTTATGCAAATGAGGGATTGATACTGAATCACACATTTCCATTCAGTGTTAGCTAGCACCCAACTGTGTAAGTCCAGCAACACCATGGTACAAGCCTAAGAGGTAGATGACCTCATAAGAGGAAGTGTCATGCACACTGTAAGCTTATTGGAGCTCTGTGACCCATGTTTGCCCTTAGCCAAGCACAGCTAAGGAAGGGGGTGTGTCTGAGGCTGCCTAGCAGTATTTACATTGCCTAAATGGGTGTGAGTGCCGCACACCGGGTTTTAAACAAACAAAAAAAAAACAGGAAATAACAGTTCTGTTCACATCTGAGCACTGGGTATGCATGGTGTGCCTCGTGGCTTAAACAGGAAGGGAATGGGAAGGGAAAACAGCAGTAGGAAGGCAATCAAGGATAACTAGCATAGCTGGCAGGTGAAGTGTATTAAAATCAGCCAATTACACAGGCAGCAGCCCAGCCCAGCCCAGCACACTACTATAAACTATGCAAACACCTTTAACTCTGTTTTTTCCCACAAACTCTACACTACCGGTGTACACAGACAGGGAAATGTTACCAGACAAAACTAACAAAATGATAGGGGCTGCTGTCGCTCTTATACATCACTATGTAGAAGAGGCTGAGGGTGGTGAGGATGAGAATGCTGATAACCAACCCACAGTGAGGAGAAGGAGAAGAGTGTACAAACCCAGGGTAACCTACGAGGGGCTACATAAGCTGGAGATAGTGGAGCACTGTAGGGTGGACAGGGACATCCTACAGCAAAATTGTTGAGCTGTGCCAGTCATGCCTCACACACAGAACCAACAGAGGGGAACCCATCCCAGTGGATACCAAGGTATGTGTAGGCTTAAAAATACTAGCCACAGGTACCTTCCAAAGGCCAAATGGGGATTTCATAGGGATCTCACAGGCATCAGCATCCAGGGTACTCCACCAGTTCCTGGATGCCATGTCAGCACATGCCAGTGAGCACATATATTTTCTCAAGTCTCATGAGGCGTTGACCAGCAATATGCATCCCTTCCACCAAATAGCAGAATACCCTGAGGTAGTGGGTGCTATAGACCGCATCCACATACACATCAAAGCACCACCTGGTGAGCGGGGTAGGGTCTACATAAACTGCAAGCGCTTCCCCTCCATCAACTGCCAGGTCATATGCGATGCCCAGGGCATTATAATGAATGTATGTGCTGGCAGCCCTGGAAGATATCACAACTCCCACATCTGGTATATGGCACAGCTGTACCAGAGATGTGCTAGTGGGAACATCCCATATGGCCAACTAGTGGGGGATGCTGGTTATGCACTGGAGCCGTGGCTGATGACACCCATCAGAAATGCACACACACCCCAACAAGAACTCCATAATGAGGCACTGACACAAATGAGAATCATAATAGAGCGTGTGCTTGGGATGCTCGTCACAGTTTCAGTTCCTGGACATATCCAGTGGAGTCTTGCAGTACTGTCCAGCTACATGTACACAAATTTTCATTGTATGTGCCATGCTACAAAGTATGATCCTGCAAAAACAGCTGCAGCAGTTACAGCATGAGGCAGGGTCACTCAGCCCCCCACCATTGCCAAAGTCAGCACAGGCACAGAGTGACTCGGAAGAGGAACAATCTGAGCCTTTCCATGTAGGAAGAAGGAGGCATGCCCAGTATGCCCAGGCTTTGGCAAAGAGGCAATGCATAGCACATACACTGACATGGTAGGAACCCAGGGAATGACACCTCTATCTGACTATCACATATAGTAAAAGGGATGCCAAACATGACACAACCTGTGCTTTACCATGTATAGAGAGTGTACTATGTGCATCTGACATAGTCAGCCCTCCAGCACCATCCTCAATACTGGCACAGCCACAAGTAACTCACTCTTCTTATCAATTGCTGAATGGAGTAGTACATTCTGCTAGTTGTAGCTATGGTATGGATGTGAGCATGCAAGGAAATCAGGTGGCTGAATGGGATGGCAGCAGATAGTGGACACCTATATGGGCAGCATGTAATCCATAACAAATACTGGTGTCAACAAAGTAGGTAGTACTAGACAAGGTGGCAAATCCCACTGCAGTACACGTGGTGGCCCAAATGCATGTCCATAGGACACACACGTGCATGTCAGTGAGGTTCACATACCCAACAACAGCCTCAGCCAGCAGGACAGGTATAGATGACCATAAAGAAAGGCTTTGCTAAGGCTTCCAATTAATAGCAATGGATATCTGCCCCCCTCCAGACCTGCACAGACAGACTACAACAGGTCAGGTGGCTGTATGTTAGTTCTGCGGGGTATGAAGTCTGAAACTGAAATATAGGTCAATAAAACCTAAGATCTGTACTCTACTGATATGCTTCTAGTCTGCATGACAGGTCAGAGTACAAAATGAAATGGAAGCCAACAGAGTACCTGAAATACCAGTACAGTCATAGCAAATGTTTACAGTTGTCAGGTGTTCCCCCCAATCCTATGTAGAAATGCAGTAGCATGTACAAGTGGGGTTAATAACAGTGGAGCACAGATTACCTGAGCTGGCCCAATTTACAGGATAGAGTGTTGCATGTGTACAATATGCAGGGCTCTTTGTGTTAGGTTGTTGTGTGTTGTACATTGTGTGGAAATGGTCAGCATGTGGGCATGGAGGGTTGTGTCTCAGTGGCCTGTGGCCAGTACTGTCAATGACAGGGCCATGTTCTGACAACTGCAGTGCCAACCACAATGCATCCCAGCAAGACCCAATTCAGCAGTCATCCATACTCATTGTTCAGATGTCAATATCTGCCAACATCTGAAAGATGGACATGCCATGAATGTGGGCCCAAACATACACACAGTACACATGTGGAAGTACCCTAGACAGAGTACATAAAATGCAACTTTCAACTGCACATACATTTGGAATTGTATATACAGGCTAGCAGCACATTAGTTGTCTGTGTAGTATTGAATATTGATGTATTCTGGCCAATCACTGGCAGACCACAAAAGGTGCAGTTATGAAGTAATGAAAGAATGCCTATGTCCCCGCACAAGGCAGCATAAGGGGAATGTCACAGGTATATCTGTGAGTCAGTTGCAAGAAGCCTCCATGTCACACATGCACTCAGCTTACCCCACCATCATCCACAGGTTTATCACAGGTCATATCCCTGTTGTTGGGAATGAGTTCAGTATGACCCCCACTTCTGTATGGGAATATCCACAGAATGCAGCATGCTGAAGAGGTGTCCTATGCAGGTGTGTCCCTAGCTGTTAGCAGCACCCTGCCAGCATCCAGACCAATGGATTAATATGGACAGGAACTATTGCTATTAACACCTCGCACACTTACTCTGTCACCCAAGGGAAATCCAGTGGCTTGCAGCCTGAGACAGCAGGAGTGACAGAATGCACTGGCCTGCTACAGATGGCCTGCGTCACTATAACATGCCCTACAGTCCTCTGTCAAAGGTCTGTGCCTCACCTGCACTGTCAATATATGTTATCTCATGGGGTCCCAAACATAACACAGTCCACAGAACAAAAATGCAAGGCCATTGTCGACAAATCCCAGTAGCATGCCCACCATGTACTATTAAATGAACTATAGACCAACCCCTAAATAACACTGGGATGAAGGGACAACTAACAGAGTGGGGGTGTAGAAGCACGGATGCTATGTAGTTTGTGAAGTCTGAAACTCTGATGTGTGCCCATACTACCCCTGCCTGCAAACCCAGTAATGCGTGGCTACAAGCGCGCTCATAAACCACAATGTGAAGGGGACCTGACCAGATATATGAGCCCTGCCTCTGGGTAACCTTGGTGAATCTGTACAGCTGAGAGGTATGGCCACAGCAGGATATGGCCATTCTGTTATGTCAATCGATGGTACAAGCAGGGGATCCTCAGCCACTACAGTACCAAGGTGCTGCACCATTTACACTCATCCGTCAGCAAGAGTCTGCAGCTACTCCTCCAGAATGGCATAAGTGTGCAAGAATATGTAGGCTGCAGACCACAATACTGAACACAGCTCCATTCATCTTTTATTTCCCAGGAAATAACTGTGAGCAAATAAGTATATCTGTTGGTAGTTGATGACATAATACATCATAGTGTAAAATACATGTCTGAATATCTCTGCTAACATCAATCATGTAACACAAGCAGCACCGACAGCAATAATTACAGTATCCCACTATCTTTCGCGCATTGTGACTCCATATTGTCAACATATCTACAAATATCCTGAAGAAACAGGTTGCTAGCTTTAGGTGTAGAACATCAAATCCTGCACTGGAGTACGACCTACCTGGAATGGATTCACACACTCAACACAGAAGGTCATACTGGGCATGTTTCTTACACTTAGAGAAATGAAGCCCATGTCTGACAACAACATATAAAAAGTCATACTGGGTATGCTCCAACACCCATGTCTGACAACAACAGTGGACTATACATATCTATCAGTTGCAGATGTCTATGCACACACACCCACATTGCACACCATTCATGCTTTGCACACATATTGGATAGGAATAATCACACATATCCAAGGCCAACACACTATAATAGGTCAAACATACACACAGAGATGTGGGGAAGAGAGAGGCAGACAGTGACAAAGAGATTGCCATCTTGAGGGCTGACCCACCCACCACACATCCAATTGGCCAATATCACATGATGTGCCGATGTCAATCACTGTAGACATTTGCTTTTGGTAGCCATCAGCTCCATAGTGTCTGTGGTGCTTGTGGTAACTGTATAACATGATAGCACAACAAATTAGTATTCATCTAGCATTTGTATACCCAGTCCTGTCAAATATAAAGTTGTGTGTGACTGAGTGTTGATTGTGTTTCCAGAGGAATGGTTTATGGCCCATTCACACACACACTGCATTTCCCATAGCCCATGTTAGCACTCATGCTGATGTCAGTCACCTTGAAATAACCCTCTCACCAATTATCCCTCCATTAACATTAATCTCTGTAGCATGTGAGATAACTGTGTAATTCTATAGTGTAACATACTAGTTAGTTAGGAATTTTAATCCTAGACATGGCAAGTGTGTGTGTGTGTGTGTGTGTGTGTGTGTGTGTGTGTGTGTGTGTGTGTGTGTGTGTGTGTGTGTGTGTGTGGAGATTAATGGTTTGAGGCCATTCACAGTCACTACACCTCCCATTGGCCTGCTGATGTCAAAAACCTTGAAATACCCCTTTGGAGAATGACTAGCCCTATAACCTCTGTGGCGCATGTGATAACTATGTAATGCTATAATGTAGCATACTAGTTAGGTAGGAGTTCTAATCCCAGGCATGGCAACTGTGGAACTGTGTGTGTGTGTGTGTGTGTGTGTGTGTGTGTGTGTGTGTGTGTGTGTGTGTGTGTGTGTGCGTGTGTGTGTGCAGAGATTAATGATGTTGAGGCCATTCACAGTCACTACACCTCCCATTGCCCTACATTAGCAACCCTGCTGATGTCAGTCACCTTGAAATATCCCTTTGGACAAGGGCTAGACTTATCAGTTCTGTGGCACATGTGATAACTGTGTAATGCTATAGTGTAACATATTAGTTAGGTAGGAGGTCTAATCCCAAACATGCAACTGTGAAACTCTGTGTGTGTGTGTGTGTGTGTGTGTGTGTGTGTGTGTGTGTGTGTGTGTGTGTGTGTGTGTGTGTGTAGAGAGATTAATGGTTTTGAAGCCATTCACAGTCACTACACATCCCATTGCCCTACTTTAGCAGGCCTGCTAATGTCAGTCACCTTGAAATACCCCTGTGGAAATAGGCTAACCCTGTAAGCTCTGTGGTATGTGCAATGACTGTGAAATGCTTTAGTCTAGCATACTAGTTAGGTAGGAGTTCTAATCCCAAACATGGCAACTTTGTGTGTAGAGATTAATGATTTTTGAGGCCATTCACAGTCAGTACACCTCCCATTGCCCTACTTTAGCAAGCCTGCTGATGTTAATCACCTTGAAATACCCCTTTGGACAAAGCCCAGCTCTATAAGCTCTGTGGTGTGTGCCATAAATGTGGAACAATGTAGTAACAGTAACTACACAGGTATGGGTTTGAATCTCATCTGTAGCAAGTGTTTATGTGTATACCTCAAATATTTTGGCCCTGTTTACAGCCAGTACACATCTCAGACCTTGACTTTAGCAGTCCTGCAGATATCATCCTCCTTACAAGTACCTATTGCCAACTCTAAACCCAGTGGTGCATGTGGTAAATGTGTAACATAAAGGTCACTGAAGATTGTTTGATAGAAGTTTGAACACCACCCCTGGCAAATGTAAATGTGTGATTAGGGTAAAATTATTTTTGGGATCTATCACCCAATGCCAGTCTTTCAAGGGCTGGTGATGTTCCTCACCCTAGAAGTACCTTGGGACAACATCCATCCAATAAGCTCCATGGCACGTGCGATAAATGTGGTGCACTGCAGCAGCAATACATAGCTAGCTAGTGGTTTTAATCTCAGTACTGGCAAGTGTGTGTGTGTGTGTGTGTGTGTGTGTGTATGTGTGTGTCTGTTATCAGTGTCCTGTGTGGAGGCTGTTATGATTGCGTAATAACAGGATGCATTGTGTGGTGGATTTTGCTAAATTATTATAGTGAGGATCTACTATATGTCACAATGACTACCTTACAAGGACAACAGATGTCAAACACCAGAGAGGCTAGTGTAAACAATCCAGAGCCCTACATCTGACATTATGGATTGATGAAGAATATAGGCAACCCTTGTATTACTCAGAGAACACTCTCCACTCATGTCTCATACACAAACACACTTGGCTAGGCAACAACCACTATATTGGTAGTTCCCAGCATATTGCCTCGCAGATAGTAACCACAGTGTGATAGCAGTGGACTACATGCCTGTTGACCACAACAGTGCCACTGACATCAGAAAGTACTGTGATGTGTAACATCTCCTGACTGAGTGGGTGTGCTATCCAGCAAGTAAAAGGACATGGCACCTTGTTCCGTCTGTACAGTAGGCAAATAAATGCTTACAGTGGTCTTTTTGTTATGTTCCCCACTGGATGCCTGAAATGACTATAGAGTCTGCAAATGTAACCCACAAAGGGAATACCATGCCTTATACACATGCCCTGTATGGACAGATGCCACTTACTCCACTGAATACCTGTATCATGCTGTCAATGTAGGTGCAAGCACAAACTCAGTTTCATAGTCAAGTCTCCCTAAATGAGGTCAGGAATGCTACACCAGAATATAACAATCTGTACACACAACACACCCCAGAGAACTCAAGTACACTTCCACATGTCAAAGAACATGCATGTGGGACATGTGCACAACCCAGATACTCTCCATGTTATGGAATATAGATCACATACATGGGAAGCAGTGCACTTCACTGGTCACTGACAATAGTAACCCAGATGAGTGGATGGTGAATACAATACCAACCTGTGGGGACCACTCCAATGCAAAGCAATGACCCTATCCATTTCAGTACTGGCAAAGTGTGTGTGTGTGTGTGTGTGTGTGTGTGTGTGTGTGTGTGTGTGTGTGTGTGTGTGTGTGTGTGTGTGTGTGTGTGTGTGTGTGTGTGTGTGTGTGTGTGTGTGCGTGTGTGTATGTGTGTGGAGATGAATGATTTTGAAACCATTCACAATCACTACACCTCCCATTGGGATGTCATTCACTTTGAAATAACCCTTTGGCCATGTATTAGCCATACACGCTCTGTGGCACTTGTAATAACTGTGTAATACTGTAGTGTAGCAAAGGAGGTAAGTAGGGGTTCTAATCTTGATCCTGCCAACTGTGATGATGTGTGTGTTTCCCTGACTGTGTACATGTCTCCATTGACACCTGCTTTTGTGGACATTCACATGTACTACACTTCCCTTATCCATTCTTTAGCACTGTTGCTGATGCCACTCACCTTCAAAGATGTTCTCCATCATGTAAGTTCTGTGGCGCATGCAATAACTGCAAAATACTGTAATTGCAATACATAGTCAGGTAAAGGTTTGAAGTTCAGTACTGGTGTGTGTATGTGTGTGTGTCATCAGTATCCTGTGTGGGAGTTGGGGTGAGTGTGTACTTACAGAATCCATCGCAGTGTGGGTTGTGCTACATCATTGTATTGAGAACTTATATGTCCCATTGTCCACATAACAAGGCCAACAATTTTCAAACATTGTAGAGGTTGTTGTAGGCAATACTCTGCCATAAATGTGTACAGCCATGTGCAATTACTATGTGACAGTATGGATTAGTAAACAGTACAGGCAACTGTTATAATACCCAGATACCACTCTCCACCCATGGATCATACAGAAACACGTTTGGCTCTTACTCTCTTAAACCCTTCCTTTCTTACTTTGTCTCTGTCTCTCTCTCTCTCTCTCTCTCTCCCTCTCTGGTGGATATGGAAAAGTACATCTGTTTTGCATAGGCAGCAGCTTACGTTTTGTATAGAATGCTCATGATCAGCTGATGGCCTGAGAATGAATTGTAGCCCCCCACTTGCTAATTGCATGTGGAACAGCTGTGGTATCATTCCTATAGCCAATTGCATGGAAACACACTCCTATAACTAAGCACTTCATGTGGATGTTGGCCCTTTTCCTTCACTGCCAGCAGGACTTTGTGTGGGTGTTTGACAAACAGCATCACAGAGGGTAGTTGGAAATACCTCTTACAACATATACTGTGGAGACAGGCCAACAAACAGGAGGGTGATGTTCCAGACATGAGGAACAGAATGTAAGTGTTGCTGTTCTACATTTGAAGTAATGTTGGTTTAACAGGGTTTATGTGGATATGGCTGTTCTACATGATTTCAAGTCTGGCATGACAGTGTTATGTGGTTGAGGAAACTCTCACCTGTAAGACTATCTGCAGACTGTCCAGAGTTTGGAGTCTTGCATGTGTTGTGTTACTGACACATTTCTTATCTTTAGATATGCAGTAGCATACCCTGATGATTTCAGTCAGTACATGGTGACATCCGTGTGAGTTACTGACTTTATATCCCTCAGAACAATATGTCACAACAAACCCTGTTACACCAGGAAATTTCTCAGTTTATCACAACAATATGTCAATATTGGCTCATGTGTTTGTGCCTCTGTCCCCCAAGTCTGTCACCCTTTGTCCACATGTCATGCAGTAAAAGGTGCATATGTACAGTACATCATTATTTATGGACATCATACCGGATAACAAGCCAGTGAGATATCAGACTGCTAGATATGTTATGCATAGTAGGCCTTATACTTGAGGACAAAACCTGGACATTCTGTTGTAGTGTGTACAGTAGTGAGGTCTGTATACTTATGGTGATTGTTGACAGAGTGTGTATTTTGAATATGTTACTTGGCCTGTGTACAGACTGTGGTAGATGTCATTGTTCTTGGTCTTGTTCTATCTGATGTTGCATGCTGCTCCAGTTTATGGTACTCTATCAGCATACATGTTTGTAGGGCCGACTGACACATGTCCTATACCACACACAGGCATCAGACTACACTGTGTATTGGTCCAGTATATGTAGGGTTACTGTGTGAGTGGCTCATATGCGGGTGTTTTTTTTCACACAGTCCATATACTGTAATATTACTTAGGCTTACCATAATATGACTGTGACTGTGTTCAGATTGGTTGTGGATATGTACTTTTACACTGGTGTCAGCTACTCTGTGCTGTTACATGCATGTAGTGCCTGCTATATTTGCATGTACATGTGTATTCCCCCATAGGAAACTTGGGTCAGTGTTGTGGCAGTCTGCCTGTAGTTTGCATTGTGCTTTGTGACATGCCTAGCAGGTCAGTGTATTTACCTAGTGTGATGTTATGTCCAGATATTTGTCAGATGTACTATTGCCTAGCCACCATAACTGTTGTGTATT
Organism: Protopterus annectens; assembly: GCF_019279795.1. NCBI lineage: Eukaryota > Metazoa > Chordata > Ceratodontiformes > Protopteridae > Protopterus > Protopterus annectens. The sequence goes on from NC_056739.1 coordinate 241,119,380, forward strand.
TCTGAAAAAGCAGTGGGATGGTGTAAAGATATATGTCACTAACTAGTGTGAAGTATGTGGGCTTTGGACCTCTACTCCACCGGTTAATATGTGTTAAGACAGACAGGAGTGTGTGAATGCATCAACTGTGTGAGCTTATCGATTTCAGTATTTTTGTGATATCCCCATTTACATGGCTGTAAACATCCACTTTGTCAGGCTTGGTCCACACGTCTTGCACAAAGTGTATGTATATCTCTGCACTGACCAGATTGTGTCAGACTGTCCAGGTTTATTGGTCATATCTCTGCTGTATTTGACAAGATCATTACTGTGATTTGTGTGGCACTTCACTATGATGATCTTATGATGTCTGTCAGAAACTGATGACGTTCATGTCAGTATCAGAAGCTACTTCCCACACAACATGTCTGTTAGCACAACCCTGTTACTGTAGCAACATTCCACATTTATACCTGCAATACTTACATGACATCCCCTTGCACTAAGAGGTTGTGACTATTGGTGCTGAGGTATGACTCCAGTATGTTATTGGCATAAAGTTTTTTATATATATATATATATATATATATATATATATATATATGTGTGTGTGTGTGTGTGTGTGTGTGTGTGTTTATGTATGCACACACTTCAGCAATATGGCTGCCCTATACAGGGGTTTGTTGGACAGCTGCAGACCATACATGGCAGGGTGTGCAGTTCACCGTCACCAGCCACGGACATGAAAACTGTGCCTGCCAGGGGTTCCATGGGCTCTACTGGGTACAAGGCCAGATATGGTACTCTCCCCCAATGATGACAAATGTCCCCTGGATCCAGGTCTCTGTTGGGACTGGCCAGGACCATGTGCACATGGCCTGCTGTATTGTGGTGTGGACAGCACCCTCTACAGTGCTTGTGCTGGTACTGCCACTATGGGAGCAGCTCTGACTTGTTGCACGTCCACGTAGACATCCACCTGTCGGTGTTGCTGACATATGTCCACGTGGCTGTCACTCTACTCCCACCATATGCTCTAACACAGACATTGCATGGTCAAGGATTCCCACCATCTCATCCAACCATCTAGCCAGGACCCCTGCAAAATAATGGTGGGTACCTGCGAGATCACGGATGTTGTCTATAACAGCAGAATGAGTAGCTCTCTGGAGCCTCTGACCCTGTCTGGTATAATGTTCCATACCTGCCTGTGCCTCCATGATGATCTGAAACATGTGTCTGGTGACACCTGCTGTGGCACTTCTGCCAGGGGCATGATGGCCAGCAGCCCTCCTATGAGCACCCCTGTACATCTGCCTGTGTGGTACCTCACAGGTCATTCAGCTATGGCTGCTGTGTACAGACAAGCTTGCCATAGTCACCACACTGTCCTGTCCCATGCCACCTGCCAACTGTCCCTAATCTATGGCCACTGGTGATCGGGTATGTATAGGCAATGTGACTGTGTGCAGGGATGTAGTGGATAAAAGTGGGATGTCAACCAATGGCACACACCACACAAACACACACACACACACACACACACACACACACACACACACACACACACACACACACTTACTTACAGGTGAGGTGGCACAAATATATTACACAGATCTCTCATTACCCAACTGCCAACATGCATGACATATGGCACTTAACAGTATGCACTGCAGCTGTACTCAATCCCTGTTACCGACATTATACATCTATGTGATGCATGAGTTGTGTTAGTAGGTGATGTCCCTTCTCCTGGAACACACTGCACCCATGTACACAGTATTACTGTGCACCTGTTCAGCACCATGCCATGTACTGTGCACCATACCTCACCAGTGTACACACCATTGCTGAATGTGTATATGTGTGGCAGTTATGTTTGCTCTGTTACTCACAGCCCCTATGGGTTTGTCTGACACATATCTGGGTTGATATGAGGACAGATGTCAATAGTGAATGCCTAATGTCTGATTTGCAGATCTCATTATTAGCAGTGTATGTATGAGCAATAAAATCCAATTATACTGACAACCTTCAAAGCCTACTGTGGCTATGGGGAGTGCACATGCCCTTATTGGCATGCCACCCTCTTCTCTGATATGCCATGGGGCCACAGTACTGTATATGCTAACATTACAGACACCTGATATGTGACATATGACATGTGCAGTCAAATAAAGTATCAAACAAATGTGTTAGTTGTGCAGATGTTGATTGGGATGGATGCAATATGTGGGTTGCATAAGTGTGCACACCCTTAACATGATGTTTTTTTGCAGCACCTGTTAAGTGAACTACAGCAGTCACTATTCCTGGAAGGTGAATACTAGCATTGCCCATCTTCACTTGCCATTATTTGGTCACTACACCCTATAAATGTCCCCCAACTCTGCCAGATTCCAAGGTCAGCTCATACACACAGCCCTTGGAGGTCACACAGTGCCTTCACTATTGCTGTGGAGTCAGGGTTATGTCTGGCACAATGCATGACCTTGACTGTGTTCAGATTTAGCCATTCTTAGAGAGCTTTGGATGTATGCTTCAGTTCACATTTGTGTTTCAAGATGACACCCTTCCCCATCCTCAGCCTTTTTACAGATGCTCGACAAATATGGGCCACACATGAGTGTCATTTTTCTGTGTCCCAAATTCAGAACACAATGTCTACTGGCCTAGTTCCTACTAAGGAACAGTAAACCTAAAGGTGTACACTGGCACTAGCAAGGTACAAATGGAGATGGTGGGCCTGAGATGGAGTGAGGTGTTGCTTGTGCAGCACATGTATCTTTATTAATACTGTATGTAGGTTTCAGCCTTGGTCTTGGTACACCATTACACATTGCAACACATGCCTTTGGGAGACTTGATGTTATGCATATGCTACCTGTAGAGAGCCCTGGATGATGTCTCCTGTGGAACAACTCTGCCATTTGATTATCCTAAACCATAAGCCACACTTATGCACAGTCCAGGTAATTGTCAACACAGGTACTGCACAGGCAGTACTTGCTAGACATTCCTGCAAGTCCGTCAGTGTTGCTGCATGTTTGTGGGCAGCCTCCATGACCAGTTTGCAACATGTGTTGCCATCTGTCTTGGATGGGCATCTGTTTATTTTCTACATTAATGGTGTCCCATACTTCATTGTCAAATACATGCTTGTCTGCCCTGTTTGCCATGGTATATGCAGTGGCGAGGTAAGGCAATGTCTCCAACTCCTGAGTGCTACCTTTTGAATATGGGATCCATTCCATGGTTTGTAAGATGTGTGCAAGCCACAGCTGCCTCTGTTGCAGGTGAGTGGGAAAATGTCATGGACATACTTCTTGGACAGCAGACCATTACTTGGTCTGACAATGAGGACCCGTACTTGATGGAAGGTGTGTACTCAAGATGAGTGAATGCTGCAGAACTTCATAATCTTCTTCAGCAATATGTTATTTGGAGTGTGTGTGCACATATGCTTCCAGTGTTTGTTAAGGTATGTATTCCCCATATTTGTTGTCCTAACATAGGATTCCATATTACACATTCATTGCTCATGTTAGGATCACATTACAGGTTGTAAAAGTTGTGGAATGTGGTACTGTGATATGACGTGTAGATCTGTAGCAGTTGCCATTGTAATACTGGTATATACATTGTTGTAGCCACTGTATAAGGGTAATGTTTCAGACATGTTCCTACTGTAGGCCATTTGTCCCAACATTATGTTTATCTGTGTCCACACATCTTGCACTGACAGGTTGTTAGTTATACTGCAGGACTCTTACATACCCTTCAGATATATGACCATAGTGACCACTGTGAAGCAGTGCAGTTAGCAACAATAAGTGAACATGTACAGCATGCATTATGGGCAGGTGTGTTAAATGTGTGCATGGCAAATACCATGGCCATAACATGGCCGGTGTATTGGCAAACCTGAACAAAAGACCTCCATACTCACCAGCTACAGACTGCTGCCCCAGAGGTATATCAGAGGGACCTACGTAGTTGTGTGAGAGATGTGTTGTATGTAGCCACACCTGTAGCATTGGTACAGGGTGGGAGCAACATTTCAGTACATCAACAGTACAAACCCACAATACTACAGATTATGCACATCTGTTCATTATTACACTGCAGTGACAGACTATGTTATCTGACATATGCATGAAGATACTTTACAGATGAAGATGTATAAGCAACAGTGGTCTACTAATGTGCCCTGAGGCCTTGCCTGCATTCTCCTCATCCATTTTGTCGGTAGAACCCACCTCCACAATGCT
>NC_056739.1:241126132-241128632 GCF_019279795.1 Protopterus annectens
ATTGTTCCTTAGAGAGGTTGATACACTAAAAAGGTTTTTTGCAGAGAGAGGTTATCCAACAAGTTTGATCAACAAATTGGCTTCAGAGGTAATTACTAATAGGGAATTTAAATATTACCCATTATTGGGCATTGGACAGAAGACAGTAGAGAAAACGGTACAGGAAGGCAAATTTGAGTCAAATAGCACATTTATTTACACATTTACTAAGGATGCTGAATATTTAGAATCAACTATGTTAAAATATTGGCCAGTACTGACACTTGAGGAAGATATGCGTAATGTGATACCTCCAGAGCCTAGTTTTGTGAAAAGAAGGGACACAAATTTAAAAGGTTTATATGAAGGTAAAAATCATGTTAGGAACCAGACATCTCTTTCAAGGTTGGGTACATTTAAATGTGGAGCCTGCAGCCAGTGTCATTTTATTTTAAATGATAGTAATTGGCATATTCACTCAAGAAATTTTAGGTATCATCCAAGGGTAATTTTAATTGTGGAACTAGAGGTAGTATATTTAGGGTCTGTACACAATGCTACAGTTTTTATGTAGGGAAGACTGAAAGACCCCTAAGACGTAGGATCTATGAACACCTATATGAGGTAACTAAAAAGAAAGACACTAATGCCTTTTACAAGCATTTTATCCAGTGCCCTAACATGCAGTTAAAGTTTTTGGTCTTGGATCAAGTTTTGCAAGACCAAAGAGGGGGTGATTGGGAAACATTTCTCGAATATAGAGAACTATTTTGGCAATTAAGGTTAGATGCTTCAAAACCCCCTGGTCTTAATGACAATATTAGTATTAAAAGTATTCTTAGGATGAGAAGAGCAAAATTATAATAATGTTGGTATATATTTATTATAACATATTTATTATTACAACATATTTTTATGACAATACATTTTAAATTAAATTAATTTGTTGTTACATTCATTTTTTAGTCAAATACTTTATATGGTATATTTAATTAATGACATTTCTAAGGTATGTATTTACTATGTAATGTCTTTTTAAAAAAAAAAAAAAAAGTTTTTAATGAGAGTAATTATTAATTAATTATTCACAATTAACTATCATGTGACTGCATCTAATGATATATAAGAATGGTGGTTTTAGCTTTTTTGTATCTTGATAAAGCCTGATATTAGTCAGGTGAAAGCGCTTGATTCAGTTTTGCTGTGATTTTTATGCAATTAAAGTTTTTGAACTATTACTTTGTGCCAGTTTGACGTTTCTTCAGTCATTGAAGGTGTTTTTGTGACATATATATATATATTTTTTATAGTTTTTTGTATCTTGATAAAGCCTGATATTAGTCAGGTGAAAGCGCTTGATTCAGTTTTGCTGTGATTTTTATGCAATTAAAGTTTTTGAACTATTACTTTGTGCCAGTTTGACGTTTCTTCAGTCATTGAAGGTGTTTTTGTGACATATATATATATATATATATATATATATATATATATATATATATATATAGATATATATATATATATATATATATATATATATATATATGTAGATATACACACATACACACACACACACACACACACACACACATATATATATATATATATATATATATATATATTATATATAAATATACACATTTATACACACACACACACACACACACACACACACACACATATATATATATATATATATATGTATGTGTGTGTGTGTGTGTGTGTGTGTGTGTTTGTATATATATATATATATATATATATATATATATATATATATATATATATATATCTGTGTCTGTATATATGTAGATATGTATATGTATATATATATATATATATATATATATATATATATATATATATATATATATATATATATATATATATATATATGTATAGTGCCTTCAGACATCAAGTCCACACTCTGAACCTCCTTCCTCTGCTGCTGCACTGTTCTGCCTTGCTACAAAATAGAGCATCACATGCAGACACAGCCTAACATTAGGGGAGATATATAGGGTCAGATAAAATAAGCCTATTACAAGCCTATGAAGTTTGTGCATGATCCATTTCACATTAGCATGACTGTTCTGAAGGTGGTGGCGTCTGACACTCCTGTGTCTATCATGACTTCATTACTTCCACCTTCAGCTCTTTGCCAGACTAATATACATGTTTGGAGGAACAGAACAAACACTATGATGGCTTGCATCTTGTTATTCTGTGCAGATCTGCACATTTGACAGGTATGGCCCACTGCCCACAGGGCCAGATGTTATGTCCATAGCAGCTGTTCAGCAGGACATCATTACAGCAACAAGTCTTGATGGCACATATAAATCTTTCATCATCATCTATCCCACTATTACAGACCAAGTACTACATTCAATTACATGCATATATGTTTCACATATCTGTTTTAATATTGTGCTCTCTTCAGTGTACCACTAGGATATCTTCCTTGGTTGGTGTTTTTTATTTTTTGTTTGTAGTAATTTTTTTTAGCGTTGTTGTTTTTTTTCTC
>NC_056739.1:241136132-241171132 GCF_019279795.1 Protopterus annectens
TCTACTTTACCCTCACAACACAACCACCACCTCAAACTGTCTTACATTAACTCCAGGCATACCATCTTCTCTTGTGCTATTCACACAAACTAACATTATACCATAACTTTACTACTGACCAATCAAATCTCCCCCACCCATCCTTAGCACAAACTGCAAGGCAAAACACTTGATCACACTGCCAAAGCCCACTCTGAAGTCAAAACATTTCCAACCTTACCTTTAGCTGTACACATACCACATAACATAATCTCTATTTTTACCTGATATTATATTCAAATGCATAACATTCCACGTTTACTATTTTTAAACCCACTATCACAGCTGACATGCTCACTCTAACATGCCTAGCCTCTTTACTCTTAATTCTTAACATCACTACAGCTTTATCTTTGCATACCCCCACACACCAATGCACATCAACAACCTCCTCCAACTCTCTCCTCAATAAACAACACAGCTTCCTTCATATTTCTTCCCAGCTTTTCCCCTATACCTTCCCATATTGTACAAGCCACAAACTGAACTGTTCACCTCCTATGACACCACAATTGACACCAGTACCATCACCAAGGAATAAAAAACACTTCCTATGGTATGCATTCCTCATAAATGTGGAGACATACATCCTAACCCTGGCCCACCCTCTAATCCTAACCCCAAGAGTAACCCTAAAGATTTAAACATACTTACTCTGAACCTTACAAGTATATGCAATAAAATAGCCACACTGCATGCCTGGATTGAGCAAAACAGACCTGACATACTAGCCCTTACTGAAACATGGCTATACCCCAATGCAAAAGATTCTGAAATAATACCTCCAAACTTTGCAATAACCAGAAGAGATAGATCTAAAAAAGGGGGGAGGGATAGCACTTCTATATCCCTCTACACTCAATTTCACACCCTACACCAGTAATATACCCATATTTTCCAATGCTGAGGTACTAATCTCTTTTCTGAACCTCAACATATCAAAAAGAACACCACACTTGACACCAGTACCATCACCTAGGAATAAAAAACACTTCCTATGGTATGCATTCCTCATTACCTATCTACTTAAATGTGGTAATGGAAAACAGCTCTTTTACTTTACAAAAACAGCACCTAAACAGGCATGTCCAAGTGTCAGCTTCTGGTGATTTCTCCTGTCCACCTGGTGAATCTGGGCATACTGGGGCAATGCAGCAACTGCCTCATGTACACAGACAACCCTCTCCTCCTACCACCCAACACTACAACCTGTGAGAGATGCACTTGCATAGCCAAACTGGAAGCAAAGCTCTCTCCAGCTAAGATTGTTCTAGACAGTCAAGAGGAAAAGGTTAACACCTGCACCACACCTCAACAACACATAGCCCTTCTAAACCCACACCATCAACACCCACACATAGCAACACTAAACCTACATTTGCGGAAGCCCTTAACATTAACCTGCCCAAGCAACAAGGACCTCCGAAGCTGAAATGCAAACAAACACCAGTCACAACCAAAGTGACACATAGCTCACAATCAATACCAGTGTGCTACTCAACAACAGCCCCTAAGGCAAGACAACGCACCGAAAACTTTAGTCATAGGTGACTCTATAGTCAGGCATACTGATGTCCCACTCACCTTGCTGAACAAGGAGAAAATTACAGTCAGCTGCCTGTCGGGTGCCAGTATCTACCACATAATACATGCACTCAAGTCACTCCACAAAAAGTGCAAATATGACTCTGCCATTTTCCATGTTGGAGTGAATGATTTGAGACGTACCTCTCTGGACTACATGAAAAGAGACATGGAAGAGCTCTCAGATCACATGGCCCAGGCAGGTATGACCCTAGCCCTGAGTAGCATCCTGCCTTCGCCCAGAATGATACCACAGTATAAGGACAAAATGATTGACTTCAACAATTGGCTAAGCTTCTGGTGTCATTCAAAGGGGATCCATTATCTGTCTGCCTGGGATGACATGATCTATAAACCACGATGCTTTACCAGAGATGGTCTGCTCCTGTCACCCCTGGGATTCAGATTGCTGGCTAAAGCTCTTGCCACCCCTCTAGTGCCTTTTTTAGGCAAGGTTCAAAAGACAAAACCACCACTGTAACAGATACAAGCATGCAAAAATCTGAAGGTAATGCTACTCAATGCTAGAAGTCTAAATCTCAAAATGCACTCTCTCAAGGCCCTCCTAAAAATGGAGAACATTGATATCTCTGTAGTAACTGAGACCTGGTTGAAGGCTCCAGAGAGCACCCCTGCAATATCAGGCTACAACTCTTACCACACTTTTTGGCCACCAAACCAAGACCAAAACATTAAAGGAAGAGGAATGTCCATATTCACCAAGGATATTCACACCTCCAGGCTAGTTGCCCAACACAATGCATCTGAAATTCTCCAGGTGCAACTAACACTAGGTAAGACTGCAATCCAAATTGTAGCTTGCTACAGATCCCCCACCTTGCCCCATGATTCTTACTACACCTTTCTAAACATACTGGAAAATACTAAGATACAACCAAACACCCTAATACTGGGTGATTTTAACTACCCTGCCATTAACTGGGAAAACTACTCGGGTACCAACACCTTTTCCCAATAGTTCTTGGAATTCATAAATTCCAATGCCCTGGATCAACTAATCCATTGTCCCACCAGGGTCCCCAATATTCTAGACCTGGTCATTACCAACATGGGAGATAGATGCTCCACAACAGTGGTCACCCCCTCATTGGTCAGATCTGACCAAAAGCAAATCACACCTGGCATCCACATCCCGCCCCAACCCCCCCCCCCCAGTATAGAAACCTCTGTAAAAAACTTCTGAAGTCAGAAGTGACAAATTTCATAACACCCATGCAGACGGGAGCTGAAAGTTCGACTGCTGAATCCTAAACTAAGGCACTGTATAAACACATCCACTCTTGCATGAAACGTGCCATCCCAAATAGAACCAAGATGCTCTCCTCCAAAAAAAGGAAGCCAATCTGGTGGTCTCCTGCCATAAACAAACTATATAACAGAAGGAAGAAACTGTTGCAGAAAAGAGGAAAATTCCAGGATGCAAAAAACTCCCTTACCAGCCTCAGTAAGAAGCTGAGATCCTTCATAAAATCCTCCAAAGATAGTTACAAAAATAAAATTGTCAAATATTCCAAAGACAATCACACACAAGGTATTCTGTAGTTATGTCAAGAATCTAAATGGCAATGTTCAGATCTGCTCTGAGCTACAACAGAATGGCATTAAATATACTGATCCCAAGGATATTGTCAACATACTGGCAGATCTATTTAGTGGAAACTTCACCCCCCTCTCACCCCCTAAAGGGCCCATCTCAATACCAAAAGATTGCCAAATTCCGGTAATCACAGCCACACAGGTAGAAACCGCACACTCCAAAGCTAAGAAAACAGCATCCATGGGACCAGACGACATCCCGGGCTGTGTACTACATGAACTACAAAATGAACTGGCACCTCACCTAAGTGTCATGCTTAATCATAGCCTCACCTCAGGCTTCATGCTCACTGAGTAGCGCACAGCTACAGTTATCCCACTCCACAAGGGGGGATCCACCTATGATCCTGGGAACTACCATCCCATCAGTCTGACAAGCCTGATCTGCAAGGGCATGGAAGGCATTATCATGGAACTTATAAACAAAGATATTGGCAATGAACTTATAAACAAAGACATTGGCAACCTTCAAACACTGGACCCCACCCAGTTTGGGTCCATGAAGGTTCGATCTTGTCTCCTGAACATGATTGACTTCTTTGAATCAGTCTCCAGAGCTGTGGACGAGGATAAGGCAGTCCACACAGCCTATCTGGACCTTGCTAAGTCCATCGACACCATCCCCCTCTCTGGAATCATAGATAAACTTACTAACTGGGCATAAATCCCTATGTCACTTGATGGGTTGCCAACTGGCTTACTGACAGAACCCAGACTGTAAAAGTAGCAGACTCCTAATCCAGCTCTAGACAAGTGACAATTGGAGTACCTCAGTGTTCAGATCTGGGACCGGTCTTGTTTGGCATCTACTTCTCTGAAGTACAGACCAACAATAAGGGACTCCGGCTAACAAAGTTCGCAGATGACTGCAAACTGGGAGCCATTACTAAATCCACAAATGATGTGGATATTCTACAAAAGGACCTTACAGAAACAGATGCTTGGTGCCAGAGACATGGGCTCAAGCTTAATGCCAAGAAATGTATAGTTACCCCTTTGGGAAAAAACATGTACCCATGAATTATCACATAGGTGGCAGTACACTAAACACTGAAAGTGTGATTAGAGACTTAGGGACACAAGTGGACAGTAGTCTCACCTTCGATAACCACATCGCCACAACAGTCAGGAAATCCTTCTATGTGGCACACCTCATCACTAAGTGCTTTTCATCCAGAAAAAAGGAGTCATTGTCCCACTGTACTCATCCCTCATTAGACCCATTGTAGAGTACAATGCCCCATTTGGTATGTACCGCACAAGACATCTGCAACAGCTGGAAAGGTCACAGAAATACCTCACTAAAAGAATCACAGGCCTAAAGCAGATGTCCTATGCTGACCGTCTAAAAAAACTCCAGCTATACTCTGTGGCATATCGTCTACTCAGAGGTGATTTCTGCTTAACATACAGGGCCATGTCAAACCCTGAGCTGTTGGATATGCTCCACTTAAAGAAATGCCAATCCCTCAGAGCCACACTCTCCAGGGATCTAAACCTTGTCATCACAATGAACAAAACATGCTGGAGAGATAGGTTCCTGACCCAGAGACTCCCCATACTCTGGAATAGACCGCCCATACACATCAAGCAGAGCACCTCCTTGGCCCTCTTCAAAAGGAACCTTGACGATTGGATAGGAGATAGGAAATTCACCCCAGGGATCATGTCAGTCACCCTGCTAGTCCAGGGAAGTAAATATTGTGGGAAGAAATATCCAGGGAATTGTTATGGCTAGGCTTGTATAGGCCCAATGGCCGATAGCCTAGTACCAACCTATGAACCTATGAATTTGCATAATAGTAATATATATTCTCCCAGGTAACAATATACCAGTGTTGGAAAATATTTTATCCTGGAGATCCCAAACAATAAACCTTGAAACAGTAATCTTAGGAGATATAAATATAGATTGGCAAACCATAGCTTCCAACTCCCCCACAAATAGTATAAATCTGTATGGTTTTTCTTAGCTTATCAATGCTCCAAGATACACCAAAGATTTTACCTGCCAATCCACCCTAGACTGGATCCTAGTATCCCGCCCTGGCATCTACCCCTCTTCTGGTACTCTGTCTAGCTCCCTGAGTGATCATCTAACAGCTTATTCTCTTAGAACAAACTCTCAACAACTAAATGTACACACTTTAAAATCAGTTAGGAACTCAACTAATTTTGTCCACATAAATACAACAATCTCCTGCAGGAAATAGACTGGACACTCCTTAAACAACTACCCCTTAATGATGCTGTAGTATACTTTAATAACACCTTCCTTCACATATTTAATACACGAGCTCCCATTCGTATGAAAAGAATCAAAAAGAACTCAGCACCATGGTTCTCTAAGGAATGTAAACACCTGATGAAGCAAAGGGACCTGGCCTGGTCAATCTGGAACCAAAACAAAAATGAACAAAATCATGTTAATTTCAAAATGCTATGTAACAAAGTGACAAAACTAATCAACAGAGATAAAAAGTCATATTATTCCCAGCTTCAACTCCAGCATAAAATCAACCCCAGTAAATTTTGGCACTCCATATTTTCTCTACTAAACCCTGTTAAAAATAGAGATCACACCCTATCACCTGATACCCCTCCATCACAAATAGCCAGAATCTTTAACAATCATTTCATAAAATCAGTCTCGGACCTGCTAACTAACACCCCTAATGCAGGACCCCCCCCCCCAACCTTCACCTTATTCGGACACCAACCACAGACCATCAACTACTTCTAACCCTGTCATTTTTAACCCCCCTACTCAACAAAATGTCATACAAACCCCATTCTCATTTCAGCCTATACCCACTGACACCATTAAGAAACTGCTACAAAAACTAGAACCCTGCTCAACCTCAGCTGACAAACTCCCACCATACTACCTCAAACTAGCTGCTAACTCAGTCAACTACCCAATCAGTATCCTTACAAATAGATCTTTAGCCGAATCAGATGTACCTACCATATGGAAACAATCTCATATTACCCCCCAACCACAAAGGAGGCAAATCTTTTGATCCATCCAATTTCTATCCTATATCCATCTTGTCACCCATATACAAAATTCTCAAGAGATGTATCCATCTGCAGGTAAATATCTACTGCAAAACAATCTTTTAACCAAAACCCAACATGGCTTCTGACCTAGCCATAGCACAGTTACAGCCCAATTATCTTTTACAGACAGTGAACAAGGGCAGTAATGCAGAATGCTATACACCCTCAGTATTCCTTGATCTCTCCAAGGCCTTTTTCACAAGTGTCTCACACCTTACTTTTGACCACACTGTCTTACTTAGGATTCTCACATAACACAGTAAAATGGTTTCAGAGCTACCTCAAGGATCGTAAACAGGCAGTGAAATGGTCCAATGAACTCTCACCCTTTCTCCACAACCCTACTGGAATCCCTCAAGTCTCCATCCTAGGACCCATACTCTTCAACATTTTCACAAAAACCTTCACACTGCCTCTCACTATGGGACCCTTATTCAATATGCTGGTGATTCCACCATAATCTGCACTGTTTAATCACTATGAGAACTACTTTCAAAAACTCAAGTCCTTTACTGCAGTCGAATCCTGGCTAAGAAATGTCCAACTTTTTCTTAATCCAAAGAAGACAAAAGTAGTACTCTTTCATCCCAGAAACACCTCCTCTGCCATTGATCATTTCAACATCCTTCAATCTGACAACATTGTCATAGAAATAGTGCAGGAAAAAAAACCTCTAGGTGTTATCATTGACAATAGACTTTCATTTGACCCCCATATACAGCAAAATATAAAGAAAACTCATCAAAAACTGTGACTGTTGTATAGAAACAAACATTTCTTTACTGAAGCAACCAAGACTACCCTTGCAAAAACATTTTTAGTTCCCTCCCTTCTTTATGGTGCCCCTTTCTTAACTAACTTACAAACTTCTACCCTAAGCAAGATGGAACAATGGTACAACAAAGTTGCAAAGTTTGGCCACAAACTCTAAATATCACACACACCACTGTAAATCACTCCTAGAATTAAACTGGCTTGAACTCCCCAACCAACTTGCCTTTATTCAGCTAGCTACATTGCATAACCTTATTTTTAAGCCTATTGCCTGCTCTGCACTAGCCAATCTAGTCACACCTTACACACCACATCGATCCCTACGATCAGATAAAACCCACAAGAAAGCCAGGTCTCTCTCTGTATTAATACTCTGTCTCTATACTTTGGAATTCACTACCTCTAACTACCAGGTCTATGTCTGGCATAACCCATTTCAAAGCCTCTTTAAAAACTCATCTCAAAAACACATGTCTCTGCTTTCAGATAAAGCCTGCCTAATGCTCAGGTCTTCCTCTTCTTGCACACTAGACTCATTCTCCTCTTTTGTCACATTTCAATTCCTCACAGTCTGCAAGACCTTAAGGCTCTTCTAACTCCTTCTCTTTCTATACCATATCTTTAAGCTACTGCTCAGGCTTTATTGCTTCTATTCTTCTTAACTCTCTCACTATCTCTCTGCATCACTAACTTTCTGGCTGCTAATTACCTAACTGAAATTAACATTCTATTTTTCATGTAGTATAGCAGTCAATGTCACACATTGTACTACCTACGTACTATTTTTTGTTTTTGGACACTATCTATCTACATCATGTATGGTGAGACTGACTATTATTGTCTGTAATGTTTTTAACTCTATTGAATTTTATAGATGTGCAGTAATATATTACAACATCCTGTAACAATAGTTTGTTCTTTCAACTTATTGTTGTATAGTATTTCAAATGTAATTTGTATCGTATCGGATTATACTGTATTCATATTGCACTGTATGTAGAGCTTTTCTCCCCAGGCCTCTTCTGAAAATGGGTTCTGTAGACCTAGTCAAACCCCCCGGGAAACAAATGTCAAATAAATAAATTAATGAATTAATTAAAAATAAATATAAATATATATATATATATATATATATATCTATATATATATATATATATATATATATATAATATATATATATATATACACACAAACACACACACACACACACACACACACACACACACATACAAACATATGTATATATATATATATATATATATATATATATATATATATATATATATATATATATATATATATATATATATATATATATATATATATATATATATATATATACATACATATATATATATATATATATATATATATATATATATATATACATACATATATATATATATATATATATATATATATATATATATATATATATATATGCATACATGTGCCAAAATGCCCATGCAAACATCTGCTGCTGATAGACCACCCAGTCTGGGCAGCATGCACAGTTGGATACAAAAGCACCCATGACACTCACATCTGCCCCCACCCACCCACAGTCCAAATAAATGAGTGAACAGTATACTGCTACAAAATCATGATAGGCCAATCACAATGGCCAGACATACAACAACCTCTTAGCAAATCAAATAGAATATCTGAACATAGCAAAGAAAAACACAACCAGACAGTAATTCACACATGTTTATTATACTCTGATATCTTGGCCAAAGCCTTCAAGGGGTAAACGTTACCAGAAATACAAGCCTTAATCACAAGAAACAGTTAACTCCTAATTACATAATTGAATACAAAGCCTCTCATTTAACCCCCTACAGAATAAAGTATCACAATTAATTTTAATACATTGAGTCTGTACATAACAATTGTCTTTCTATGAATGTTTCATCACACTGAGGAACAGACATTTTAAGAAACAGTACTTTGAGACCCATTACTGTCCCCATGGTGAGATTTATTCAGATGCACAGATACAGAACTGACATATTCCTTATCATTAATACATCTGACATGTTCTAACAGCCTATTTTTAAAACATGTGTTACTGTCCCCCACATAAAATATGTTACAAGGCCATATAAGAGCATTCTCTATACACCAATCTCTTGAATGTACAGACTTCAACATGTTTCCCAGCCA
Source organism: Protopterus annectens (assembly GCF_019279795.1). Taxonomy (NCBI): domain Eukaryota; kingdom Metazoa; phylum Chordata; order Ceratodontiformes; family Protopteridae; genus Protopterus; species Protopterus annectens. The sequence goes on from NC_056739.1 coordinate 241,145,376, forward strand.
TTCCCCTCAGCAGGAATCACACACACACACACACACACACACACACACACACACACACACACACACACACACACACACACACACACACACACACACACACACACACACACACACACACACACACACACATATATATATATATATATATATATATACATACAAACATACATGTGTGTGTGTGTGTGTGTGTGTATATATATATATATCTATATATATATATATATATATATATATATATATATATATATACATACATGTGCCAAAATGCCCATACAAACATATGCTGCTGATAGACTACCCAGTCGGGGCAGCATGCACAGTTGGATACAAAAGCACCCATGACACTCACATCTGCCCCCACAGTCCAAATAAATGAGTGAACAGTACACTGCTACAAAATCATGATAGGCCAAGCACAATGGCCAGACATACAACAACCTCTTAGCAAATCAAATAGAATATCTGAACATAGCAAAGAAAAACACAGCCAGACAGTAATTCACACATGTTTATTATACTCTGATATCTTGGCCACAGACTTCAAGGGGTAAACATTACCAGAAATACAAACCTTAATCACAAGAAACAATTAACACCTAATTACATAATTGAATACAAAGCCTCTCATTTAACCCCCTACAGAATAAAGTATCACAATTAATTTTAATACATTGAGTCTGTACATAACAATTGTCTTTTTATGAATGTTTCATCACACTGAGGCACAGACATTTTCAGAAACAGTACTTTGAGACCCATTACTGTCCCCATGGTGAGATTTATTCAAATGCACAGATACAGAACTGACATATTTCTTATCATTAATACATCTGACATGTTCTAACAGCCTATTTTTAAAACATGTGTTACTGTCCCCCACATAAAATATGTTACAAGGCCATATAAGAGCATTCACTATACACCAATCTCTTGAATGTACAGACTTCAACATGTTTCCCAGCCATTCCCCTCAGCAGGAATCACAGCAATAAATAATGATAAACAAGTATACCTATCCACCTACTACTGTATGATATCTGGACAAAGCCTGACATAATTGGTAGACAGAAGCCCAAATACATGGCCATACTTGCAATATTGCTGTTATACACTGAGAAAGATGCTGGTGTTACAGTGTTTGTTTTAACATATCTTTTCTGTGGGATATAAAGTCAGAAAAACAAATGGATGTTACCATCTACATAATGCAATCACCAGAGTATGCTACTGATTTGCCAAGGGCAACGCCTGTCTGGAGAACAGCCCATACATAACAGGCTAACCTGTGGCCATTATGTGGATTGCCATGCAGTTGTGAGCTATGCAGAGACAGAACTTTGTCAGACTGAAACTCATTCAGAAGTAGCATGTGCAGACAAACCTTGTTACACTAGCAGTATTCCAAACATATAACAGCAATAATCACATTCTGCATCTAAGTCTTGAACCTTCCCCACCATTTAGATGGCTTGTCTCAACAAGTCTTGCTGTAAGAGGTAGTAGCTCACACACCTTCAGGATGTTTTCCTCACAAGTAAGGGAAAGGACCAATGTCCAAATTGAGTACTCATTTATAGGAGTGTGTTGTCATAATACTGGCTATTGGAAGAACTACACAGCTACTCTGCATGCAATTAACAAGTGGGGAACATCAGTAGGTGCACAGGCCATCACCCGGTTATGAGCATCACCTACAAAAGCCGTACTGCCACCTATTCAAACCAGCTCTATCCCTGTAGTGCACAGAGAGAGAGAGAGAGAGAGAGAGAGATAACAAATGAAACATAAACTGGAAAAGAGTAAAAAGAAAAAAGTAACTGGGACATGTAAGCAAGTAATTGAATGTAGTACCTGGTCTGTAATAATGGGAAATATGATTTGGAGGAATATATGTCCGAACAAGACATGCTGTACTAATGTCCTGCTAAACAGCTGCTATGGCCATTGCATCTGGCCCTCTCTGCAGTGAGAGATATCACAGACATACCTCTCAACTGTACAGATCTTCACAGACTGTCCACATTTTACCATCATGCATTTTTGTCTGTTCCTCCTGAGATCTGTACTTTTCTGGCAAATAGCTGAGGATTGAATTCATTAGGTAATGACAAACACTTGAGTTTAAGAACCCACATCCTTAAGAATATTCACCATAATGCTAAATGTATCATTCTACGAACACCCTATGTTTGTAACAAGAATATTTCAAGTCTGTTCCTATTTATCCCTCCATCATTTTAGGCATTGTCCACATGTGGTGCTGTGAGAGGTTGTGAGGTGGGATTACAGTTCAGGAGCCTGACTCACCCTGAGAAAGGACAGCTCATATATGACAACTGCAGGGGTGTTTGTCAAACAGTTGTGACTGTGCCACTGCTAGGCCAGTTAATGGGATGTTTTCCATATCCATGTTACCTGTGATTATGAGTATGATACATGTTTGCCTTGTAAAGCTAACAGACATATAGATGGTATGTGCATAGTAAAGTACTGTTGCAGACATGTGTATTGAACTTCATGTGATATATTGAATTAATAACTTTCAACTGTACAGTGTTCTGCTGGACAATAAGCACATTTGTGACTAATATCTGTAGTCACATACACATATACCTGTGTTATGTCACCCAAACCATTGTTAGGTCTGTGAACAATGGCACTGTAACATAATAACCTACTTATGACTGTTGGACATCTTCAAGATTATCACAGTGATGTCAAACCCTACTGTGCAATCAACGAACTAATGTATGGTGCAGCTATATTGAGTATCAGTACTGATGTCCCCTTTGACACCCATTTATGTGTGCCATTGTCCAGACAAATTGCTGCAACAGGTTGAGATGTATGACTGAGCGGCAAGACTGTAACAACAGTGTGCCATACTAACATACAACAGAAATGTATACCATGTATCCCCTGAGCACATGTATGTATGCTTGTGTTCAGCTGGAAGGCACAATACTAAATCACATGGGTTTCAAACATTCAGGTACATAGATTGTGCATGTTGCACATGTGTGTAATATCAGTGTCAATGCATACAACAGAAATGTGTACAGCTTCTGGTTGTTGCAGTGCCCTGACACTGATATGGGTACTAGAGTAGGCATGACATTTGGCTATTAATCGGAGAAGTGTCCACCTGTGTTATGACCCCCTCTCAATGCCTACCACTACCAGCTATATCCACAGCTATATACAGTGGCTATCACAAGTGTACACACCCCTGTTAGAATGTCAGGTATGTGGGCTGTATGACAATCAGACCACAGAAGATTATTTCATAATGTTTCTCATCTTTATGTGACCCCTAACCTGTACAATTCCATTGAAATACAATCAAAGGTGTTTCTAGGAAAGTGACCATCTGTTGCCAAGTGAATAGGTGCCATGATGGTTGAGTCCAGACCAAGACAGATGAATGCTGTAACCATCTCAAGGGGTGTATACACAACATATCAGTTTAAGGGTTTGCACACTCATTCAACTGGCTTATTGTACTGAGTATTATTTCCATATGTTTTTACAGACCTGATTGTTATGTTTTAAATTGAATTGTGCAGGTTATAGGTCACACTACACCTGGCAATTGTTATGAAATGAGTTATCGTGGTGTCATGTTCCAATTGCACAAATACCAGGCAGTGTATCAGGTGTGTGTAGCCTTCATATCCACTGTAGCTATATGAACACAGCAGTACCTGACCTGTATATCCAGCCTCCACCAGGGTAGAGTAAGCCCTTTTGGTGGACAGCAGCATTACACAGACCATATAATCGGTTGCTACATTGGCTGTACAGGGACACATAGGTGCAGGCAGCAACTTTGAAACAAGTCCACCTATATCTGAGCAAGCATGTAAGTTCACAGGTGACTTCCTGTAAGGGTGACTATGAATTGGACATATCTACACTACCAAGGACAACTGCAACCATGTCTCCACATATGTTGTAAGTCTCAGATGAAACAACACAATTCATCATGTACTGGGAGTAAAGAACACCTCATACACACATGCCATAGATATAGGCAACCTACATCACACAGGTTAGGTTGGAACATTGCCACCCTGTCCACCCCAGTTGTACAGGAAGATATGCACATCAACCACACTCCTCCACTCAGCAATGGTGAGCATATACATATTGCCTACTGATGGCAACAACAGCATATCTCCATGGGGCATAATAACATCAGTCTCTGCCTCCTACATGACCTCATGCATGTGCTCAGAGCTCCATCACACACCACAGTCAAACACAGACCTGCCACCTTCCACAAACATTCCACATGGAATATGCCCTCTGTCAACCCTCTACATAGAAATGAATGGAGATTAGAGGATTATGCAATCATGTGTCCAACATTGGGGGTTATACGATAGCTCAGGGACAGGTGTGTAATGCAAGCTGCTATAGCCATGATAGCTTGCAGGGTTTTAGTGTAGTCTGGATTATTTGCAAGTAATATCCACTGTTGATGTGCATTTTGTCAACTGTATGAGGTCCTGTGACCTTGTTCCTTTTTATGTCTTCTCGGTAACATGCAGAGTGGTCACCTGTCAGCATTCTCTTTTGGGGAAACAGACATCATCACCCAATATTTGATTTGACATTATGCCCTGTCATTTGGACGGAGAGCAGAAGATGTGCGGGAGATGACTGCCCTGTGGAACAGTGTGGTCCACAGGATAAATGATGCCGGCCTGCACAGCAGACCTTATGAGCATGTGCAGTATCGTGCCACTGACCTCAAATGCCATACCCATCAATGGGCTGTTGCAGTAGTGAGGGACCGGCTAGCCACAGGTGAGGGCCCAGCCTTCCATCCCCCACTGACACCCACCAAGGAGCTCCTCACCACAGTTGGGCCACATGCCGAATGCACAAGCCATGATGCTGAGGGAAGCATTGTGGAGATGGGCTGCACACACACACTGGATGAGGAGCATGCATATAAGGGCCCAGTGGGGATTAGTACACTAATGTATCAGACATACATGTATCTGTATTGTATCTACATGCATGTGTCAGGTCCAATTGTCATTGTGAATGGGGTTTTGTAATGCACAGAGGTGCACATCAATGGTGAGGATAGGACATTGTGTATTACTGTGATTAGTACTGTACATGTGCAGACATGCTGCATCCATCCTGTACTAAGGCCACATGTGCATCTGCTGACAACAACTCCCTCTCACAGCTGCCTAGGACCCTCTGGTCTGCATATGAGACAGCAGCCTGAAGCTGGTGAGTATGACATTATTCTGTTGTCTGGCAATACCGCAGGCATGGGAAGTGCATGCAATTTGCCATGCACACAACCATCAGTAATAGCTATATTGCTTTATGTAATAGCTATATTGCTTGTTGTGCATGTTCACTTGTGCTGGGGTTAACTGTACTGCATCACAGTGGTCAACACTAGGGCCTATCTGATGTGAATTCAGCATTCCTATAGCATACCTCACAACTTGTCAGTGCCAAGATGTCTGGACAGATGCCAGCATATTGTGGTGGACAAATGGCCTAAGGTAGGGTCATGTGTGACAAATTACTGCTATACATTGGATATAAATTGTGTACACACCCATCTTAAGATACAAAGTGTTCCTGTTACATACTAATTAGGACCACAATATGGCAGTCCACACCTCTTCCAGCCTTTAATGTGACCCAAAACAGGTACAGTTCACTTGTAAAACCAAGCATCTGGACTCATGTATTGCACCTACAAGGCTGGCCATCTGTGAGGGTGGCAGATGCCCTATCAGCATGAAGCTTCAGTCAGGTATGATGCCTCATGCTGCCATGTGTGTCAGTACACTCACTGTGGCCTATTTGGTTATAATATCACATACATAGGCATTGTTAAGGCACACAGACAACTTCCAACCACATATTGGTTTCAAACATATGGATATTCCAAAGACATCTGTACAGAGGATTGTATAATGGTTTAACCTGCTGCATGTGAGGCAGATGCTGTTACCACACTATATAAAGTAATGGCAGCAGGAGGTAGTCACCAGCTGTGTATGGTATACACATCAAAATGGTATAAGCCACACAAGATATGATCCTCACACACACACACACACAGACACACACACACACAAACACACACACACACACACACACACACACACACACACACACACACACACACACACACACACACACACAGTTGCTAGCATTAGGATTAGAAAACCTGCCTATCTAGGTATTCCTAATATCATTCTATGCAGTTATGAGACACACCACAGAGCTTGTACATGATCACCTCCTCCAAAGGTACTTCTAAGGTGAATGACATCAACAGGTCTACTAAATTGGAGTGAAGGTAAGTGTAAACAGTAGTACAGAGGTCGAAAATGGTACGAGCCAGACAGACCATGATTCAGACACACACATATATATGCACACATACTTCTCAGTATTGGGTTTGAACTCCTGCCTATCTAGGTATTTTACTATAGTGCTACACAGTTATGAGACACACCACAGAGGTTGTACATTTCCAACTCTTCCAAAGGTACTTCTAAGGTGGATGACATCAACATGTCTACTAAATTGGAGTAAAGGGTAGTACACAGGTCAAAAATGGTAAGAACCAGACAGTACATGATTTACACACACATACTTACCAGTATTGGGATTAGAACTCCTGCCTATCTAAGTATTCCTAATATAGTGCTACGCAGTTATAAGATGCACCACAGAGCTTATACATTTCCAACTCTTCCAAAGGTAGTTCTAAGGTGGATGACATCAACAGGTCTATTAAACTGGAGTAAAGAGTAGTACACAGGTTAAAAATGGTATGAGCCTAACAGTGCATGATTCAAACACACATACATACACACACACTTACCAGTACTGGGATTAGAACTCCTGCCTATTTAGGCATTCCTACTATAGTGCTACACAGTTATGAAACACACCACAGAGCGTATACATTTCCAACTCTTCCAAAAGGTACTTCTAAAGTGGATGACATCAACAGGTCTACTAAATTGGAGCAAAGGGTTGTACACAGGTAAAAATGGTACGAACTAGACAGTACATGAGTCACACACACATACTTACCAGTATAGGGATGAGAACTCCTGTCTTTCTAGGTATCCTTACTATAGTTCTACGCAGTTATGAGATGCGCCACAGAGCTTATATAGTTCCAGCTCTTCCAAATGTACTTCTAAGGTGGATAACATCAACAGGTCTATTACATTGGAGTAAAGAGTAGTACACAGGTCAAAAATGGTATGAGTCTAAATGTACATGATTCAAACTCACATACATACACACATGCCAGTACTGGGATTAGAACTCCTGCTTAGTTAGGTATTTTTACTATAGTGCTATGCAGTTATGAGACATGCCACAGAGCTTATACATTTCCAACACTTCCAATGGTACTGTTAAGGTGGATGAGATCAACAGGTCTACTAAATTGTAGTGAAGGGAAGTGTAAAGGGTAGTACACAGGTCAAAAATGGTATGAGCCCGACAGTACATGATTTGCACACACATACACACTTGCCAGTATTGGAATTAGAACTCCTGCCTATCTAGGTATGTCTACTACAGTGTTACGCAATTTCTGCACATGCTACAGAGCTGACAGGACTTTCATATGGCCAAAGCTGCTGATAACTGTACAGCTGTGGTACAGTATTACAGGTGGCAGACAGTCTGCCTTCTGTTCCACCCCTACATCATTCTAGTTCTTTCTGTATTGCACTTCAACTGGCATTATGGCTTGGAAGTTCACCAGGTTATTGTATCAAGAAGTGTGGCACACCTGTGAGCTGTCAGCAGCACTCATTCATCACAGATGTCACCCCAGTACTTAGTAGTTATGTCAACCCTTCCTTGCATATTTGAAGGGCAGTTATCTGTGCTTTCACCCATTAACCTGGTGCACTTGTCCATTCTGGGGCACAGTTGCAACTGACACATGAACACAGACAACCCTAGCCTCTAAACTCCAAACAATCAGACCTATGAGGGTTACCCATATATCACCCAATGTGGACATATGCACTCTCCAGCAAAGACTGGACTAGCAGGTCAAGAGGATAAGATCAACACCTGCACCACACCATGTGGAACATGTAGCTCACCAGATACCCACTTTGATAGACATTACCTACAGTAAAAAGCCACACAACCATCTTCCCAGAGGCAATCGATGGACATCTACCCAAGCAGCGCAAACTAGCAAGGCAGACACCCACCCAGACACCGCGACTTAGCACATGCCAAGGGACACATATTTAACCTACACAGTGTGCTCCCACCCTAAGCCCCTAAGGCTAACCATCTTGAACAATACAGTGATCATGGGCTACTCAATACTGAGGCATACACATCTCACTCACTAAGTTGAATATGGAGCAGGTAACAGCCAAATATCAATCACATGCCAGCATATAACTCATTACACAGCCAGTCATGTCACTCCACAACAACTATTAGTATCACTCCTTATTCATGTGGGTGTGAATTACTTGGGACACACCTCCCTGGACTACATGACAGGAGACATGGTTGAACTCTCTAATTAGGTGGTCCAGGCAGGTGTGACAGTAGCCCTGGACAGTGTACCTTTGTCAACCAGAATGATGGTGCAGTACTATCAACAGATGGTTGAATGCAACATTAGCTTACATGTTATGTGTCATTCTCAGGGGATCCAGAACATCTCTGCTTGGGATGACATGATTGACAGAACTCAATGACTTGTCGTGAATGTCCTACATCTGTCACCGCTGGGTTACCAGGTACTGGCTAAGTGTCTTGCCACTCCTATGGTGCCTTATTAGGCAGTGTTCCTAATGTTATTACCACTATAACAGCTACACATTTATGCAATCTGAGGGTCATGCTGCTCAACAGTGGACATCTGTTAGGATGCAGTCACTCATAGCAGTCATTGGAGTGGAGGACACATGTCTGCTGAAATGGAGAGGTGGTTCACAGCAGCAGACAGCAGACCTGCAGTATCAGGCTATGACACATTCCACAGCTATCAGCCCCCAAACATGGACCATACCACACCTCCACAGGTGGTGTTATCTCCATATTCATTATGGATAGTAACACCTGCAGATTAGTATCCCATCACAATGCATTGAAGATAATTCTAGTACAACTGCCTTGGGGTAATAGTGCAATCCAGACTATAGCCTGCTATGGGTCCACATCTATGCCCCTAGACTGTCAATGCACATTCCTAGACACCCCGCCATCTATGATGGTCCAACGCAACATTGACATAGTACAAATCTTCAACTACCCCTCCATCTCATGGGGAGTGTAGCCAAGTGCCAATTCAGTGGCCCAACACTTCTGGGATTCATCATTTCCATTACCCTAGACCAGCTCATACTGACCCCTGGTAGAGGATGCAACAACCTTGACCAGTGTTGACCACTTAAATATGGGACCGTTGCTCATCCACAGATGTCAATCCCTGCATGGTGAGATTCACACAGGCTGGTACATGGTACTCAACATGTCAGCCACACCTCCCACAAAGATAACCTGGGAACACCTCTCCAAAGCTTACTTTGCAGCTATGAAAACAGGGATGGAAGTCTTCACTGCACCCATGGCAATGTGAAGTAGCTGCATGACTGTAGACTCATACACGTAGGCACTGTACAAACAGGTACATGAATGCATGGTACTAGCCAGAGCCAAAAGAACACAGACACTGTCCTCCAAACACTGGGAGACAATATGATGGTCCTCTGCCATTACTAAAGTGTACATCAGAAAAAGGGCACTGTTGCAGGGAAAGGTGGTGTCCCATGACTGTTGAACTCTCTTATTAGCCTCAAACACAACTTTGGATCCCTCATGGAATCCCCGACAAGTATCTATTGCAGCAGAGATGCAGCAGACACTGACAACAGTCACAACAGCCTTTGAACACATTCAGTGCCAGCTTTACCTCTCTCAGCCCCCACAAGTGAAGTGCTCTCACATGCTGTATCCCATTTCCATTCTAGGTGTCTGTGTGTCACCAGGATGTGGCCCTGCAGCAAGGCCATAGGGTATGGCACTGTGGTGACACATCCACCATATCATTGGCAGGGTATAGTATGTGCACGGTAATCCCTGGTCTGTAACATAATGATTACATATGCCTCACAGATTATAGGGCTGAGGGTTGTACATAGGTATATGTTGATGTACAACATCTGTTACAGAATGGAGAATGGTACATGTTCTGGTTTGGACACATCTCTGATTGCTAACAACCACAGCCACAGGGGATATTCATCAACCAAACACACTGGGATTACTATTCACACACACATACACACACACACACACACACACACACACACACACACACACACACACACACACACACACACACACACACACACACACACACACACACACACACACACACACACACACACACACACACACACACACACACACACACTTGCCAGTACTGAGATCCATAGGTTCATTGCTTCATAGGTGTGTTGTAGCTGAGTGGGCCTGAAGGCTCTACAAGGCAGCCCAAGGGAGTATCCTGGCATCAGGCCACATGACAATAGTCCCCAAAGTGGCTCAGGAGTATAGTCACTGGAGTGGTCCCCAGAGGTGGGTATTGTATTCCCCATCCACTCATCCAGATTTTTATTGTGGGTGGCCAGTGATGTGCACTGCTTCCCATGTATGTGATCAATATTCCATAACATGGCAGTGTCTTGGTTGTGCACATGTCCCACATGCATGTTCCTTTATGTGTGGAAGTGTGTTTGAGGTCTCTGGGGCATGTCGTGTGGACAGATTGGTATCTTCTGATGTTGCATTCCTGACCTCATTTGGTGACACCTGGCTATGTAACTGAGGTAGTGGCTGCACCTACATTGACAGTATAATATGGGTATTCAGTGGAGTTAGTGGCATCTGTCCATACAGAGCATGTGTATAAGGCATGGTATTCTGTTTGTGAGGTATGTTTGCAGAATCTACAGTTGTTGCAGGCGTCCAGTAGGGAACATGGTAAATGGGCCACTGTACACATTGGTTGGGCTACTGAGGGGCTGGAACAGGGTGCCATGTCATTTTACTTGCTGGATAGCACACACTCAGGAGATGTAACACATCAAAGTACTTTCTGATAACAGTGGCACTGTTGTGGTCAACAGGCATGTAATCCACTGCAATTACACTGTGGGTACTATCTGTGAGGCAATATGCAGGGGAACTATCGATATAGTGGTTGTTGCCTAGCCAAGTGTGTTTGTGTATGATACGTGGGTGGAGAGAGGTCTCTGAGTATTAGAAGGGTTGCCTATAGTGTTCACTAATCCATACTGTCACATAGTCATTGCACATGGCACTAGACATTTAGTGCTGTGGATTGTCTACACAACCTCTACAGCATTTGACAACTGTTGGCCTTGTAATGTGGATATTGTGACATATACTAGGTCCTCAACATAATAATTTAGCAACCCCCCCCCCATGGATCCTGTTATTACACAATCACACCAACATGCCCACAGGATACTGATGACAGACACACACAGACACATTTGCCAGTACTGAGTTTCAAACCCCTACCTAGCTAATTATTGTTACTACAGTGTACCACATTTATTGCATGCACCATGAAGATTATAGGATGGATGTTGTCCCAGGGTACTTCTAAGGTGAGGAACATCACCAAACCTTGTAAATACTGACATTGGGTGATGTAGTGGGTGAGAGATTCTACAAAATATTTTACTCTACACACACATTTACATTTGCTAGGGGTGAGGTTCAAACCTCTATCTAACCATCTTTTTGGACCATTATGGTTACGCATTTACCACATACACTACTGTCCTTACATGGTTTAGGGATGCTAACAGGTACTTCTAAGGTGGATGATATCTGCAGGCCTGCTAAAATCATGCACTGAGATGTGTACTGAGTGAAAATGGGGCCAGAATCATTGAGGTACGGACATACATATGTACACACACAAACACTTGCCAGGAATGAGATTCACCCCCCTACCTATGTAGTTATTGTTACTATATTGTTCCACATTTATTACACCCACCATGGAGTTTACATGTTAGAGAGTTGTGCAGAGGTATCTTTGAAGGTGAGTGACATCAGCAACAGTGCTAAAGGAGGGGTAAGGGAAGTGTTGTAAGTATGAATGACCACAAAATCAGGTTTCTACAAGGATACACACACTCTCTCACATAAACACTCTATACAGTTGTTAGGATCAGAACTCTTACATAACTAGTTTGCTACACTATAGTTCCACGGAGCTTATATGTTTGAAAATTGTCTAAAGGTATCTTTGAAGGTGGCTGACATCAGCGGCAGTGCTAAAGGAGGGGTAAGGGAAGTGTTGTAAGTATAAATGACCACAAAATTAGGTTTCTACAAGGATACACACACTCTCTCAGACAAACACTCACATTTACATCATTGCCAAGATCAGGATTGAACTCCTACCTAACTAGCTTGTTACAATATAGTATTATGCAGTTATCACAACCACACAGAGCTTATATGTTGGAGAGCTGTCCAAAGGTATCTTTGAAGGTGAGTGACATTAGCAGCAGTGCTGATAGAGGGGTAAGGGAGGTTTAGTGAGTATGAATGGCCTCAACCACATTAATCTAGAAACACACACACACACACACACACACACACACACACACACACACACACACACACACACACACAAAACTTTACATTTGACAGGACTGAGATTACAACTGCTACATGGATACCTATTTGTATTGTAGTGTTACACAGTTATCACAAGCACCACTGACACTATAGGACTGACGGCTAACCAAAGGTATTTCTACAGTGAATGACATCAGCACATCATGTGATATTGGCCAATGGGATGTGTAGTGGGTGGGACAGGCCTTATAATGGGATTCCTTCTGTTGCTGCCTGTCTTTCTCTTCCCCACGTCTGTGTGTGTATATGTTTGATATATTATATTATGTTGGCCTTAGATATGTGTGTGTATTCGTATCCAATGTGTGTGTGTGAAGTATCAATGATGTACAATTTGGTGTGTGTGCACAGACAGCTGCGAATAACCAATATCTGTAGTCCACTGCATTGTGAGACATGGGTTTCAGTTGTCTAGGTGTAGGAGCATGCCCAGTATGTCCTTCTATATTGAGTGTGTGCATCCATTCCATGGAGGGTTGGACTGCAGTTCAGGGTTTTGCGTGCTACAGCTACACCTAGCAAACTGTTTCTGCAGGATATCTGTAGATAGGTTGCCACAATGAATACAATATGGGGGATACTATAACTATTGCTGTCTCTGCTGCTTGTGTGACATGTTTGGTTGTGGCATAGATATTCTGACATATGTACTGTTTTACACTGCGATGTGTTATGTCATCAATTACTGACAGTTATCATTTTTTGCTCACAGTTATTTACCGGGAAATACAAGATGAATGAAGCTGAGACCAATATTCTGAGGCATATAGACTACATATTCTGGCACACACCTGCCATTGTTGAGGGGTAGCTACAGACAATAGACTGCTGGTTCTGTGTAAATGGTCCAGCACCTTGTTAGTATGCTGGCTGGGGTTCCCCTTCTTGTGCTTTTCTCAACTTAATGGAATGGCCATATCCTGCTGGGGCCATACCTCTCAGCTGTACAGATACACCCAGGTTATGCAGAGGCAGGACTCATATATCTGGTCAGTTTACCTTCACATTGTGGTTTACACGTGGTTTTGTGGCTATTCATTCATGGGTTTGCATTTGGGAGTAGTATGGGCAGACATTAAAGTTTCATACTTCACATACTCCACGACATTCATGCTTCTACACCCACCCTTTGTTATTCTCTCTTCCAGCTAACATGAAGTAAGCAATGCCTCAGAGGTATCCCTATAGTTGGGCCTTTATCCCAGTAGTATTTATGGCCTGATCCAAAGTCCTTGCAGTAGGACATGGGGAGGCATGCTACTGGCATTTGTCAACATGGCCTTGCATTTGTTTGCTGTTTACTGTGTTAGGTTGTTAGTTGGAACTCCCTGACATTCTGTACATTAGCACTATGAGTGAGGCATGGGCCTTTGCAAGAGGACTGTAGGCCATTTGAGAGTGTTGCAGGTGATCTGTTACTGCATTTTTATATGGGATTGTAGGGGGGTGCACACCTGCAGACTTAAATATTTGAAATGACTGTACAGGTATTTCACTTACTCTGTTGGCTTCTATTTCATATTGTATTGTGATCTATAATGCAGACAGGAGGCATATCAGTAGAGTACACACGTTAGATCTTAATGGCATATATTTCATTTTCAGATTTCTTACCCTTCAGAACTAGAATGCAACTGCCAGACCTGTTGTAGTATATCTGAGTAGGTCTGTTGGGGGGCTGTTCACCATTGCCATGATTTGGGGGTCTTAGCCCAGCCTTTCCTGATGGTCATCTACACCTGTCCTGCTGGGTGAGGCAGGAGATGGATATGTGACCCTCATTGATATCCATGTGTGTGACCTATTGACACCCACAGTTCTTTCGGCCATCACATGTACTATGGTGGGGGTTGTCACATTGTGTAGTGCTGCCTAGTATGTTGACATCAGTATTTGTTATGAATTTCCTGCTGCCCTATATAGCTGTCTGCTGCTATCCTATTCAGCCACCCAATTCCCTTGCATGCTTGTATCCATATCATACATACAAGTATGAGAACATATTACTCAGTTCAGTAATTGATAGGAAGAGTGACTTACCTTATTGCTGGGCCAGTATTCAGGGTGGTGCTGGAGGGCTGACTACATTGCATGCACATAGTACACTCCCTGTACATGGTAAAGCTCAGGTAGTGTCATGTTTGGCTTCCCTTTTACTGTATGTGTGAGTTGGAGAGAGGTATCAGTCCCTGGGTCCCTACAGTGTCAGTGTGTGTGATATACATTGCCCTCTTTGCCAAGGCCTGGGCATACTGTGCATACCCCCTTCTGCCTACAGGAACAGGCTCAGGATGTTCCTCTTTGAGTCCCTCTGTGCCTGTGCTGGCCTTTGCAATGGTGGGGGGGCTGTGCAGCCCTGCCCTGTGCTGTTCTTGCTGCAGCTGTTTCCACAGGATCATATTGTGTAGTATGGCACATACTATGAGCATGTGTGTACATGTAGCTGTAGAGTACTGCAAGGATCCACTGAATATGTCAAGGCAGCAGAACCGTGACTTGAGCATCCCAAACACATGCTCTACAATGATCCTGGTTTGTGCGTATGCCTCATTATGGTTTTCTTGTTCAGGTGTGTGGGCATTTCTAATGGATGTCATCAGCCACGTCTCCAGTGCATAGCCAGCATGCCCCACTAGATGGCCATATGGGATGTCCCCCCTGGCAAATGCCTGATACAGCTGTGAGCAATTCCAGATGTGGGAGTCATGATAGCTTCCAGGGCTGCCAGCACACACATTCATGATAATGCCCTGGGCATCGCACACAACCTGGCAGTTGATGGGAGTGGAAGACCTTGCAGTTTATGTAGACCCTGCCGCGCTCACCAGGTGGTGCTTTGATGTGGATGTGCATGCAGTCTATAGCACCAACTACCTCAGGGTACTCTGTTATACGGTAGAAGAGATGCATACGTGTGGTCAGCACTTCATGGGCAGTGGGGAAATATATGTGCTCATTGGCATGTTGTGTCACGGCATCCAGGAACTGGTGGAGTACCCTGGATGCTGATGTCTGTGAAACCACCATGATGTCCACAGTTGGTCTTTTGAAGGCACCTGTGGCTAGTATTCTTAAGCCTAGACATACCTTGGTATCCACTGAGATGGGTTCCCCTCTATTAGTTCTGTGTGTAAGGTGTGGCCGGCACAGCTGAACGATTTGCTGTAGAATGTCACTGTCCATCCTCTACTATCTCCAGCTCCAGTAGGCCCTGGTAGGTTACCCTGGGTCTGTACACTCTTCTCCTCCTCCTCACTGTGGGTTGGTTGTCAGCATTCTCCTCCTCACCACCCTCAGTCTCTAGCACATATTGATGGAGTAAAGCAGCAGCATCCTCTAACATTTTTAGTTAGCTTTGCCAGTTAATAATCCCCCATCTGTGTACACTGGTGGTGTAGAGTTTGTGGGAAAAAACAGTTTGTAGGGTGTTGGCATAGTTTATATTAGTGTGCTGGGCTGCTGCATGTGTAATTGCCTGATTCTGATACATTCCACCTGCCAGTTATGCTAGTTCTCCTTGATTGCCTTCTTACTGCTGTTTCCCCTTCCCAGTTCCCCCCTATTTAAGCCCCGAGGTGCACCATGCATACCCAGTGCTCATATGTAAACAGTGCTGCCATTTCCTCTTTTTTCTTTTTTTTTTTTTGGTTTATATCCCGGTGCGCAGTGCGGACACAAAATTAGGTTATATACACAGTGCTCAGGCACATCTGACACACCCTCCTCCTTAGCTGTGCTTAGCTAAGGGCAGACACTGGCCACAGAGCTCCAATGAGCTTACAGCAAGCATGACACACACCCTTATGAAGTCATCCAGCTCTTAGTCTTGCATTGTTGTATTGTTGCACCTACATGGTTGGTACAAGCTGACACTTTGAAGAAATCTGTGATTCAATATAACTCCCCTCATTTGCATACCCTAATGTGTAAGTCATTAGTTACTGCACTTAAACGGACCCTTTCCCCTTGACAACCAGTGCTCGCTGTTATTGTTTACATTCTGCATGCCATTGACTATAATGGCAAAATGCAGATTAAACTTAAAATTGACTTTTCTCATTTTTATTTTTTTATTTTCAGCCCGATCCCATTTGTGCGCCACTGCCCTAAGCTTAAACAGCCGAGATCGGCCAAAAAAAACCTTCCATCTTAAAAAAAAAAAAAAAACTTATTAATGCTAATGACCTTATATTTGGCCATTGGCATGTGTGTTTGACTGTAATACATGCTTTCCACAAGCTGTCCTGCCTCCGTTTGCTCAGATGCAGAAATGTATTGAGTTATTAACTGAAGACATTTCTGCTCTGACACTGTTCCTGCACGGAGTCTGTCCAGCTTCGTGGATCACAAAATCGCCTAATTTGCATGGCTTTTACCAGCAGATGAGGTGATTTGCATCCTGCACAGCTTTCCATGCAGGAACAGTGTAGGGCCGCTTGTGCATGTGAAAACAGTACTTTCCTGGATTGCTCAGCGGCCATTTTCCATGCAGGAGATCCTACACTGTTCCTGCATAGAAATCAGCCATTTGTGAATCCCAGGGTATGTTTATATAATGTTACAAACACAAATATTTAAAGTTTTCAGTAATTGCAGAATCTTTTAATCATTACCAATATAAAAGTCCTTTCCTGAAGAGCCATTTAAGTTTTATATTTCATATGCAACTGTTAAGGTTGCAGCTGCTTTAACAATTGTTTGAACTTTGAGAATGTAATTTTATTATGTCAAAAGGGACAGATAAAAATAACACCTTAGTATGTATTTTAATGCATAAACTATAGGACTCATTTCATATTTTTATTCATAACACTTTTGTCCCTTCCCTCCCCCCTTCCTCATCTCCACCCCCGCCCTTGTTTCTTTGCCTTTTTTTCTTCTTTTCTTTTCCCTTTCCTCACTTTTCCTTTTTATTAATAAGTATATCTTCCCATATGCTTTTTCTAATAGGACTGATGTGAAGATCCACATAGCTAGTATAGGTAGAGTCCGAGTAAGAACTTTAAGGCCATAAAAATGAAATGATACTGTATAAATTGTACAAGAATGTCTTCATTGAATGTAGTGTGTATACGTTTTATATTATAAAATGTATATCCATACAAACATTCGATGTTTAATTAGTAAGACTATGAAAGAATTCTGCCAGTAAGCTTTTAAAGGAAAAAAAGATCATATCTTGGTATCTGCTGCCTCAAGTGTTCATTCTCAAAGCAACAATGTAATTGATTATTTTGCTTCTAAAGAGAAGCATTATTATTTATGAACCAATCTCCCTCTTAAAAACTGTAAAATAAAAAATAAATAAGCATCTATGAAAAGTACAGTATCAGAAGAAAAGGTACTTGCGTATTATCGCAACCAGATTTGCGACATGATAATTGCTCTTGTTTTTGTCAAACAACATATTTTAAGCCTAATCTTGTTTGCTTAACTGTTAAAAAGTCCTCTGTAATGTTGGTGATGGGTTTGAAAGACTAATAAGGGATAAAAATCAGGTTTGTGTGGAGCATACTTTAAGGACGTCAGGCAATGAATACAGTGAACACGGTTGTGTGAATATGTATGATGGATTGAAAGGAGTGTGAGAATTAGCGTAAGATGTTATTCAACATATTGACGGCAAGAAAGTTTTCTTCCTGTTTTTGTGTACTGTTCACGTGGACAGTTCAACTAGGTCTGAATAATTTTTTCATTTCACTGAGTTGCTGTTCCTCATGAGGAATGGATTATTTTGTAGCTGTGCCTCTACAGTATTTTCACTGTATGGATGAAATAATTAATAGAAATACAATGAGACATGCAAACTGTTTCAGGTAAAGTATTTATTAAAGTTGAAAACTTTTTCAAAAGTTATGGAAGATATATGAAAGGAAAATTTTAAGACAGAATTGTAGTAACACTTCAGAATGGATGATGCCCATTGATATTTATAGGTGATTACAGGGTGGTTTTCTCCGTGAGATAGTACTGCTTTGAATGGTTTTATTTTGTAATACTGGTATTCTGAGGAGAAAGGCTGATTGACATGCGGCGGTAAAGGGCAAACCTACATTGCAGTATTGCTTTCTCAGATGTTGAACTCATAAAACTGCCTAAACAAAAAAATGTAAAGAAAACACTGTTTCTATGCCTTTTAGTAGATTATCGGCACCACTTTACTCATCGGGAAGCAACCTGCATTAAAGCGAAAATCTGGTTGCAATAATACGTAAGTACCGAAAAATAATATTCTATCACTGATAAACAATATTACAACAAAGTATTTGCATCAGTACTGTACACAGCATAGAATCTTATTATCAGATAAAAGAAATCCAGAAATCTACCGTGCCATAGCTCCTGCTGTATGTATTGGGATATCTGGATCTCCATGTTCCATATTGTAAGACATATCTCCACAATTAATCATCATTCAAGATTCCATTACCACAAATTATTCTCTGTATAACAATTTACAGTGGAATTTCTGTGTTTGTACTTCAAAAAGAAAGATGATAAGGAGGCTTATGATCTAGTATATCAATACTACACTGTTTACATGTACAACTGACTAGCTAAAAACATTAGTGTGTAGTCTAGGTGAATAATCATTTTTTTTCCGATTACATTGATATTTAATTTTACTTTCAGTCTTTGTGAACAATAATTTAGATGCTTTCTATATGGTCATAGTTCATCAGTGACTCCTTGGATAACAACTAATAGATTATATTTTGTTAACTTTTTCTTTTTTACATCCCTCCCTTCCTTTTTTTCCTTTGCAGTTTTATAAAGTTTACAGCATGACCACAATATTTTATTACATACCAAATCTTATAATAATGCATAAAAACGTTTTAGAATTCCTTTCGCTTTTGTCATTTTCTCCCTTCTTCCTTTTCTTGTTATTCCCCATCACTGTGGTACTTCAGTTGACTTCTATTAGTGTGAATCAAAGTGTCTGTCCAATTTTAAAAATGACCATATGATTAGAACAGGAGAAGCAGCCCACATTACATATAACAGTTACAGAAAACGCAAAGGGACTTTAGCAGTTAATTGTAAATTCATGAGATTTAAGTTAAACATTTTTTTAAATTGTTTTAAATACTGAAGAACCTGGAAGTCTCTCAATATTTACATATTTATAAAGAAAATGCCACCCGTTTCAAGGCTCTGGTTACTGTATTCTGTACCTCCATGCACTTCGATATCAGCAGAATGTACTCCATTTCCCACCCAGTTCCCCTATTACAGTACTCATTCCAACTACCACCTATGTGTTTCTGAATACAGAGAGCCAGACTTGTCCATAACAGCTACAGAAAAGACTGCATAGTCTGACGCAGTGCATGAAAGTGCATTAAGAACAAATGGCCCATAACCAACCTCAATCATCATGTTCTTTACAGAGATCTGTAACAGCAGCCGATACTATCAAGACAGGAAAACCATTCTCGAGACAAGTGAAATAATCTTGCAGTCAACAGCTATCCCAAAAGCTGAGAAAATCTTAAAACACAAAAGGTGCCATTTTCTGAGCTTAAAACTAAAATTCCCTGAAAGCAAAATAGTACTAATCCGAGTAAACAACTTTCAACCTAACCCTAGAAATGTCTCAAACCCTCCATAAAGCAGTTTGCAAGAAACCAGACCAGAAAAAAAAAACTAAACAAACCAAAAAAAAAAAAAGAAAAAAAAAAAACAAAGCTTACCATCAATTGAGCAGTTCCTGTCAAACAGCTTCCTATCATATCAAACCACTGCCTTCTCATACCAAGATACCCTTCGCAAGCAGACACGTAAATTATCACCACTGTCTCAATGTATCTTAACTGAGCAAATCAGTCTGATTCATTATTATGGTCTTTGTCCCTTCCTTATATAACCCCTCCCCTCTATCATGTCCATAAACAATGTCTTTAAGGAAGCAAAAGTATCCAAGTCAACCAAGCCAAATGCAGGCATTCATGGTTTCCAATTTCACATCAAAGACATTGCAAACAAAGATAGGCATCAAAGATAATATTCTAAAAGATAATAAGAGTTATAATTGTCTCTAAAATGATAATATAAAAGCATTAATAATGTTCTATTAATGTTTTATATTGATATAGCCTTGGAAGGCATATAACAGTAGAAGAAGAGGAAGAAAAAAAAAAGAAAAAAAAAGAAAGCAGTCCTGCAAAACACTAACACTCATACTCTACAAAAATCATACCTTGAGACCACAAGATCTTCCTTTGAGACTAAAAAAAATCATAAAAGGTAATAGAAAAGGTTTACCTGATATGGTGGTGGTATAATAATGAAAAATAAAAATAGTTAAACATTTTTTCTTTAAAAGATGTTGCAGGATAAGTAATGGTGATAAAAACATATTGTGTTTAGAAGATGTGGTTTTAGAAACCTGTACTTTTTATTTGCTTTTCTTTGCATCTAACCAAGCATCTTTCTCTGGAGATCTTTTAGAGGGGGGAAGTAACCAGTCCATATCATCTGTAAGAGAAATAATGCTATTATTCCATATAAAAGAAACAGCTTTTGCTGTAGTGGAAAAAATCTTAATGCCTGTAGATAACTGAAGCTTTCCCCCGGATTTACTATTCCTCCATGCAGGACTAGCTTAGTCCTGCATGGATGCAGCTGTTTAGGAGCAGGACAGTGATGCGCCACACATATTAATGAGGCATGCTGCCTGAGCTCCTAGGCTTACACAGAGTGTGTAAGAATGCAGAGGACATGTCTGAGAGCAGAGCTCTCAGAATATACATGCCCCCGCAATGAAGAACAGCAGAAAGGGGTAAGAAATGAGCAAGATCGCTCATAAGTGTCCGCATATCCCCTCCAACAGTCCCTCTTGTGTACAACAGCAAAAGTATAAATAAATAAAATGAACAAACCCTTTTATTTATTTTTTTTTAAATCCCATTAAAGCTAACCATAGGTGCGTGGGTGTGCCCACCACTTAGCTACGGTTAATGCAGCTTAAATAGCTGAAGAGGATAACAAGGAAGATATATGTAAATGAAGCAGCATAGCAATAGTGTAGTGGGCAGAGCATTTGCCTTATGAGTAGGTATTCCTGGTTTGAGTCCCACTGCAGCACATTTCATTTTCCATGGCAAAGAATGCTATGTTCATAGGTTCATAGGTTTATACTAGGCTATCTGCCCTGGGGCAATTATAAGCCTAGCCCGATTCTGTATGGCTTACACCACCCCTTGATTTGAGTATACTGTGCCCTTTTTAAGGTTTAGTTTACTGTGCCTCTGTCTAATAGTGACACGGGAGTAAAAAATGGAATGTGCTGCAGTGGGACTCAAACCAGGAATGCCTACTCATAAGGCAAATGCTCTGCCCACTACACTATTGCTATGCTGACTAATATTTATGTTGCATAACCCACTAAATAACATATTTTTATGAACTGGAGTACTGCAGTAAATGCACATGAGGTGTCAGTGTTATAATGAATAAAGCACTAGTAATTAGGTTTAAGCACCAATAAGCAGTAGTAAACATATTTAAGCATTAGTAAGCGAGCTTAGGACCGTTTATGCAGTGATAAGCAACGCCCACACTGGTTAAGCAATTCTGAAGCTAACTCTCTGTAAGCAGATGTAGCAGCAGGTTAGCAGTGCTTACCATCATGCAAATCCACTTGCAAATGCTCAGAAGTGCCTTAATCACTCTGTATCCAATGGCCCTTATTCTGCCCAGCAACAAAATAGGTCTCGAACCTAGGACTCTATACACCATAGTCACAGTAACTAACCAGCAAGCCATCACAGAAGTACAGATGAATTAGGTATCAGCAAACAAGTCTTCACCACAGTAAAACCAAACTGAACTTGTGTAAGGAATCAGTATACAGACATATGTGCCTTAACCCACTACATAACATAAATATGTGAACCGGAGTACAGCAGTAAGTTCAGAAGTCAGGTGTAATTGTAATAGAGTGCTGAATTCCCCAATAAAACACAAGGACCCCATAGAGTGTACATGCACATGAATCATGGATACCAGCATACATCTAAGGTGTAATGAATAATAACTCAATGCCAAAAAGGAATTATAATGCAAAGTCTAATGTAAGCAACACTAAGCATTGAACAAGCCAGCTTAGGAGGTGTAAGCAATGTGTAGGCCAGCTAACTCACTGTTCCCAGTGTTATGCCTCTTTAAACAATGCCAACCCTAAGTAAGCAGGTTTGCCCATAGCTTAGCCTTTTCAAAACTGACCAATCAAGGAAAAGTGTGGGAAATCAGCCCTACTTAAACACAAGAGGCGGGAATACATCTCATAACTGATTACAGCTTCCCCTTGCAGGCCCAATGGCAGTAACAGGAGAAGGTGTGGCTTTCAGGCATAGCGCTGATGTATCCAGGAGTCCAAGGTCATGGCAGGACTCCTTGTCAATAACCATGATCAGAGACTGCTGCAGGGCCAGTACCAGGGCTCCCAATATAAGACAGAGGCCTGGGACCATCTCACCTGTGACCTCACCAGTGCCACTGGCATACCCCGAACTGGTAAGCAGGTCAAGCATCACTATGCCGACCTGAAGGGGTGTAAGGGGAACCTCTTAGATGAGTGGATCCAAGAGGCTGGAGTGGCAGGGGATGTTCCAGTTGTGTTTAAGTACCACCGCAGTATGTATGCAATAATTGCCAGCTCATGTATATCATGGATAGGTATGGCTAAATATTCTTCTTATGTCCCCAACAGCTGCAATGCAGTGGGCCATGAACCAGGAGGCCCACATCAGTCACCTGGTGAGGTTGCGACATGAGGCAGGTCAGTAATACTCATGCATTTACTGTCAAAGGAAATAAAACTAAAAGTAGAAGTAAATTGATTGCCTGTATAAAATCTGTACTGTTCAAGGCAAGTACTGCATACACTAGAGAATATGTCAGGAAGAGTCTCATAACGTTTGTATGTCAATAAAATTGTAATAGCCTGACAATAATGTTCTAACTGAGGGACTGCATGTGTATACTGTGGTATCATATGGTAATGTAGATTTACAATCATGTAATAGTACTGTTGTGTTAAGCACTGTTAACCACACTGCGCACCATAAATGGAATGTGTAGGAATGCCTGTATATGACAGGTTTAATTCCCAGTGGCCATTTAGTACAAGTGAGAGACACATAGATAGTTAACCGGAAAAATGCAGACAACAAAAAACAAATACAACATGCAACTGAGATGTGAACTGTTTTTTTAGCACACACAGCCATGGTTCGAATCCTGCCAGTGATAGTAGTCTGCATACAGAATCATACCCCACAACTGTACAGATATGTCCAGAATGTCCAGCAAAGTGGCCCATATCTATTGCCTATCAACCTGTCCCCCTGGGAAATCATTGGGATAATCCCAGACGTATGGGCAGCAAACAGGAAATACAACTGATTGACACACATCTATGAGAACAAATCTGGCAAACTAGAAACTCCCCGTTACCATATGAGACTAAGAAGCCATGTATGTCCCATTTACACCCCAACTTGTCAAGCTGTGGTCAGAGTGTGTACAGTAACAGAGTGTGATGTATGTGCATAATAGTAATGTGGAATCTGGTACTGTGTGTGGGAACATTCAGGTAGTGCTAATAAACATTTCTCCCACAGGTCTGCCAGATACCAACACTGTGCCCAGAAATACAAGAATGATACCCAGTACTGGTACTGTTCACATTGGTATTGTATGGCATTGCGACTGGTGCAGTTGCTCTGAATAATGAGGTATTACACATCACTGTCAGCCACACTGTCCTAGAACATATAACTGTCTAAGAAATCTGTATAAGAGTGTTGTAATACAAGGTCAGAATGCAAAAGCACAGGGGATTAATAAGACAGAAAACAGATAGGAGATATATGGTAATATCTATATAGCAGACACAACTGTGATGGACAGTGTTTAAGTTGTAGCAGACACAGCCGTGGTCTGAATCCTGGGAGTGGAAGTAGGCTGCATACAGAATCATACCCTACAACTGTGCAGATGAGGCCAGAATGTCCAGTATATGGGGCCATATCTGCTGCCTGTCCCCCTGGCAAGTCTGTGGGATGATTCCAGGTGTTTAGCCAGCAAACAGGGAATACAAGTGACTGTCAAACATCTATGATAACACACCTATCACTGTAGCAACCCAAGAAACTGTTAGGAGAGTACTATTTCAAGTATGTCCTATCTACACTCCCATGTTGTCAAGCTGTGACCAGAGTGTGTACAGTAACAGAGTGAGATGCATGTGCATAATACTAATGTGTAATCTGGAACTTTGTGTGGCAACAGTCAGGTAGTGTTAACAAACATTGCTCCCACAGGTACATTGGATACAAACACTGTGCTGAAAAATACAGACCATTGTAACATGTACTGGTACTGTTCACTCTGGTATTGTAGGGAATTGTGAGTGTTGCAGTTTCTCTGAATAATAAAGTATCACTGATCACTGTCACCCACACTGTGCTACATAATATAACTGTGTAGGAAAGCATGTATATGTGTGTGTCAGGTCACTAAAGGTGAAAGAGGGCAATATTCTAGATATGTCCCAGTACACCAGCATGTGGTCAACACATGGCCAGTGTCTGTGCAGAAAGAGTTGGATAGCTATGTGCACAACATCAACCCAGAATCTGGAAGTATGTGAAGAAACAGTTAGTTAGTGTTAACAAACATTCCCTTCACAGGTATACCAGGTAAGGGGTGTATACTGCAGGTAAAACAGTTCATGTGTAATGATAACGACAGCCATATCACTGTCCAAACTAAGTCTATAGGGTAGTGTAGTAAGATTTGTAAGGTGCAGATAACAGCACTGACTAGGACAGTAATGTGGACTACAGGAATATACTAGCTGTTAATTCACATCTTCCTCCCCCACCCCCACCATATCTCCAACAATAATCAACATACCCACCCCAAATGGTATGTAATGACACCTATGTTCTGATAATGTCCAGTTGTTTGATAAATATCTTAATTGTTCCCATGCATGTGCTATATTG
>NC_056739.1:241176132-241221132 GCF_019279795.1 Protopterus annectens
GTTCAGAATTGTTGATAAACTCATAGCTTTTCAGTGTGTTTTCCCTTCCCATTTAGTGTGCCTTAACAATTTTGTAATTGGCCTCTTTTAGGCCTAGTTTAATAGTTGTTTCCCAACTTACAGTGTGTTATTCAGTGACCTTTTGTCACAATTTATATTGTTTTCTTAGATAGTTATAGTCATTTGCTGTGTGGTCTGTCTAGCCTTCTGACCTTTATAGATAAGGCTTAGTACTTTATTACTGTTGTTGTTGTAGTTTATAGTAAACCTTAGATCATTTAGATAAGATTGTTGTTTCTTAGCAGCTATCTCCTTCTTTTTGCATAGTCTACTTGGAATTTCTTATTGTGTGAAATCACATTTATACTTGTATTACTGTGTGTGTGTGACTTAGCCTGCTTTTATTTAAGGCTTGTGTGAAGATTTACTATTGTGTAATTTAGACTGCTTTTATTTAGGCTTCTGTGAATAATTACTGTTGTAGTTTTTTGTGGTGACAGTAATTTTCCTGACATTACTATGCTGACCAAGATAAGCACCCTAAGACTGGCTTCAAAAAGTGCCCAAAATGTGGCCAAAAGATGTATATTACAGACAGCCACGTTAATTGTGTTTACTGCCTAGGGGCTCTGCATTTGCAAGACAGGTGTTCCATTTGTCATTCCTTCTCCTCAAGGGTCCTGCAGGAAAGGAGGATTAAATACATTGATAGAGGGTTGTTGAAGCCTTTGTTTCTGGAATCTTTGAGTGACCAAGATGGATCCAGCAAGTCTTTAAAATCTTCCAAGACATCGAACTCAAAGAAATCAAAAAATCTTCGACTTTGGCTCCACTGCCAACGGAGCCGACAGTCTTTCCCTTTCGGAGCCGGACCCCAGTCTTGGAACCTGTGTCCAAAGCACCTAAGAGTCTTCTTCTCCAGTTGGTACAACCTTTTATACACTCCTTTCGATCATCTATCTACCTGTTCATGATCTGGATGTAGATCATGTGGTACAGAAGCTGTTATTGGCACCAGCATTAGCAAAAATGTTATTGGCTTCAACCCAAATGGCTTCGGAGCCGAAGACCCTTGTGCCGACTGTAACTATTCCTCTTCCCTGCCATGCTGGTCCTTCAGAGCCAGAGGAGGCAGACCTGATGTTAGTGGAACCTTCAGAGCTGACACCTGCTCCAGTGTCTTCGGCTCCATGCACTCTGATGTCCTCAGTGCCAATTGAGGACTTTAGGAGCCAACAATCTCTGGTCTGGTCCAGGAATGAAAGTTGGACCGACTTGTCAGTTCCAACTTTGCCTCTCGGGGCATTGGCTCGTATGATCTCAGCTCCTACCTCGGGCTCAGAGCCCACTGTCCTGGTGCCAGAGGTGTTGACAGTTTCTTCGGATCCATCGGCTCCCTCACATCGGAGCAGAGGTGCTGTCGATGCCATGAGGAGAGTCATGTCTCCTAGGACATCCGCGACCTCAGGTCTGCCTTCCTCCTCCCCTAAAGTGCCTGTATATGGTTCTGCCTCACATGCCCTGACCAAGCATAGAGACCCACAGCCTCAGGAGGCCCCATTGGGTGGCCCCTGCTCTTCCGAGACCTCACCAGAAGCTCCCACTGATGAGGTTCCCAGGAAGAGATTGTGTAAGAGGAAACACCTAGACTCCCCACAGAAGTCTCTAACATCAGATACTGACCTAGATGAGTCAGAAGGGTCCCTGTGGTCCCCCTTTGAAGATATCTCATTCACTGAGATACTTGAGATCCTTAGTTAGAGGGGTGGCTGGCAGTCCAAAAGCCCTACTGAGGATGTCAGTTCTCCTGAAGGCTTTCGGGTCTCAGCCCTCCACCTCTTCGTTGTCTCTGCCCTTCAATGAACTGATGCAGCTGGTCTCACAAAGGGCATGGGATTCTCCCGATACTATGGAGCCTGGCCCATAGGAGGCCTAATAAATTAATTTCTGCCCCCCTTGACAAAACATTTTTAACAAAAGGTGTTCCAGTTGATGCCATGGTGGTGGTGGTGGTGGCAACCACCAAAAAGGAAATGTCTGAGACTTCCTTGTCTATCCATCCTCCTAACATGGACTCTAGGATTATGGATAAATATGGGAAGTGCATGTTTAGTTCAGCGACCTTTGCTCTCCATTCGCTGAACTATTTACCCTATTTTCCTAGGTTGCAAAGAGATCTCCTTAAGGAGTTAAGAGATACTCTTCAGGATACTGTAGCTGCAAGAGCTTCCAACAGAGTTGCTGCAAAGCTTGCTACCATCAATTCTATTTTCAACTCATCCATGCGCGTCATCTCTTATGCAGCTGATGGAATGAGTAGGGCAGTGGGTACAGGAGTTGCTCTTAGGAGACATTCCTGGATGCACTTGTGTTCCTTCGCGGAGTCTTTCAAGTTATCCTTTGTGAACACTCCCTTTGATGGCTCGTCCCTTTTGGGCCTTAAGTGAAGGAAACCTTAACCAGGTGTGAACAGGACGGAAAGACTCTGTCTGCCATTGGGATCCATTTATCCACCCCTGCCCAACCCTACCGTAAAGGTCAAAGAGGAGGAAAAATGTGGTTCTGAAAAGCCCATGGTGCCTTTCAGGACACACGTGGTGAACCCCCCCCCTCCAGGGGCAGAGGAGGTGGCAATAATGGAAGACATCACCCTTGTGGTAGAGGGGGTCCACAACACCAGAGCAACAGTGATCACTTCTCTGGGAAGCCCTACCAGTGCTCCTGAGAGGAGGCCCGACTGTCCTGTTTTGGAGACAGTCAGGGGTCACTTATCTTTGTACCAAGATGCCTGCCTCAAATTAACAAAAGACAGCTGGGTACAAAAATATCATTTCCAGAGGATACTTCAGTCCATTCACCACACCCTCTCCAATCATAAGAAAAATCCCGGATGTTCCACCCAGTTACAGGGAAAAGGCAACAATAGAGGTCCAAATGTTGCTAAGAAAAAGAGTCAACCAACCAGTCCCAGCAGATCAGACAGGATCTAGAACTTAATCAAGATTCATTTTGGTTCCAAAGAAGACGGGTAACTGGAGACTCATATTGGATCTCAGCAGAGTGAACCAATACATAGAGAAAGTGAAGTTTTGGATGGTCACGCTTCAGTCTATTCTTCCCTTCTTAGGGAAAGACAATTGGATGTGCTTGATACATCTCAAGGATGCATACTACTACATAAAAATAACCAGACCATCCAGGGATCACCTGCACTTCCAGCTGGGAGCCAATCATTACCAGTTTCAAGCGCTGCCCTTTGGTTTCACTACATCCTCCGGAGTGTTCACCAAATGCATGGCAGTGGTCACGGCTCACCTGTGGTGTCTAGGATTCCAGGTGTTTTCGTACCTAGACGATTGGCTCCTTACCTTCACCACCAGGCATCAACTCATTCAGGCCAGGGAGTCCATTCTGTCACTCTGCAATCATCTGGGCATTACAGTCAACTCAGGAAAATCTGCCTTGTCACCATCGCAGCATATCATTTTTTATCGGGGCAGAGTTGGACACCACCACCACCACACTAAGGCTTCCAATAGAAAGAGTCTTTCTTCTTTGTCAACATGTCAGCATTCTGATATCAAAAGACAGAGCACCACCATCAGAAGTACTTGAAACTATTAAGCATGATGGCAGCAGCAATTATAGCCATACGGATACTACAATGTCTGTTGTTCACTCAATGGTCTTACCAAGAGCTCCCCATGACTCACACTATAATGATCGCAAATTCTTGTAAAAAGGACCTTAAATGGTGGTTGACCTCACTTCATGTCACGATAGGATGCCCATTTGTGCTACCCCCTCCAGCAGCCACAGTGAACATGAACGCTTCCCTGATAGGGTGGGGGGGCATTTTCAGGGAAAGACTGCGTAAGGCACATGGACCAATCAAGAGACACATCTGCATATCAATGTCCTGGAGATGAGAGCAGTAATTTTGGTGTTGCCATACACTCAGGACTATCTTCCTCTGGGTGCGATTGTGATTCAGACAGACAACATGTCGGTGGTCTGGTATTTGAGCAAACAAGGAGGAACCAGTTCTTACCCCCTTTGTCGTGAGGCTGTCAGAGTTTCGCAGTGAGCTGTTTCCACCCAGTGCTTTCTGTTGGCAATGCACATCCTGGGGAAATCCAATGTGATAGCAGACAAACTGAGCTGGGCAATCGTGTTGCCCCATGAGTGGTCCCTCTAGAAAGAAATAGCGGACAGGATATTCTATAGGTGGGGCCAGCATTGCTGCAAACTTTCTGCCAGTCACATGAACACAAAATGCAGAAGCTACTTTGCCCAGATTCCCCCTCCGGGAGAAGTCCTAAGGGAAGCACTCATACTCTGGGTCTCCTCTATGCATTTCCACCAATCCCATTGATACCCAAGGTTCTACAGAAAGCAAAAACTCTGGAAAGGACCTTCATTCTAATAGCCCCTCATTGGCCTCCTCAGATTTGGTTCCCCTTTCTTCGACTTCATCTTTTGGAGGTTCTTTGGATTCTGGACCCAGTTCCATACCTTTTGATAAACCTGTCGGGGGATCTTCATTCCTCTCTGCAGTCCCTGAAGCTGACAGCTTGGCTGCTCCAGTTCCCATCATAGCCTGATTCCATAACCTCTCCAGTGAGTCAAAACAGATCCTTTTGTCTTCTCATAAATCTTCTACTAGGAAGCTATATCTTAGCAAATGGAAAACATTTTCTATATGGGTCTCTAAAAATAATATTGATCCTTACCAAGCCCCTGTGGCCTCCATCTTAGAGTTCTTGACTATGATTTTTAACAAAGGAGCATCAGCAGCAACAGTTCAGGTTCAATTGGCTGATATTTCTAATTTTCATCTTGGATTTGAAGGACTGAATATCATGTCTCACAAGTTATCCAAAGCCTTTCTCAAAGGGGCTTTTCATATTAGACCACCTGTGAAATCTCCCTCTTCTCCATGGAATCTAAATTTTATGCTTTCCCAGATAATTCTTCCACCATTTGAATCAGCTTCATCTTGTGATCTCAAATTTTTGTCTTGGAAGACCATCTTTCTGGTAGCTATTACTTCTGCCCGCAGAGTGTCAGAGCTTCAGGCTTTATACATCAAGCCTCCCTGTTTGATATTCCATACTGACAGAGTCTCACTTAGAACAAATCTCTCATTCTTGCCCAAAGTTTGCACTGAAACCAATCTCAACCAAGTTATTGATTTGCCAGTCTTCTTCCCCAACCATTCTAACAATTTAGAGTACATGCTGCACAAACTTGATGTTCACAGACAGCTCAGATTTTATTTGGATAGAACAAAAGATGTCCGAAAATCAGACCAGCTTTTTGTTTCATTTTCAGACTCCAGGAAGGGGAGACCAGTGACTAAAACAACTCTGTCTAATTGGTTATCTGATTGTATCACCTTTGTTTATTCAGTTGCCAATATGCCTTTGCAGCATAAGTTTAAAGCTCACTCAACCAGAGCAGTTTCTACATCATCTGCCTTTTCTGCCAGACTTCCCATTGATAATATTTGTGCAGCAGCCACTTGGTCAAAACCTCATACCATCATCACTCATTACAAAGTTGACAAGGCCTCCAGGGACAGGGCCTCCTTTTGTTCCACGGTCCTGAGAATATATACTCCCATGAGCCACCCGAGGTTGATGGTGCTTGGGACGTTACCTATCAGTAAAGAATGAGCGGTGAGATTGAACAACTTCACATAAAGAAGCTATGTACTTACCATAACATTCCATGTGAGTTGTTCATCTGACCTTCATTCTTATGTCCCTCCCTAATACCCCCTCCTGGGCTGATAGATGACCAAGATGTTGGATCCATCCTGCTTACCCAATCCTTCTATGCCTTTCTCTTGGGAGTGAATGAATGACATATGGTATTGTTATAGACAGCAAACAAGATCTGAGGAAATTCCAGGTGCACCACGGGATATGGACTTGGCTTCGAGGTATTTGAAGACCTTGAGATTTGCAATTGGCTGTATCAGAGTTGAAGGATCAGCTCCAACCCCATCAGTAAAGAATGAAGGCAAGATGAACAACTCACATGGAACATTATGCTAACTACATAACTTCTTTTTACTCCAAATGCATTATAGCAGTACTTACAGTCTGTAGTCAGGTCAGGCACATCCCCCTCCTGTGTGTTGGCCTGTTTCCACAGTGTATGTTGTTAAAGGTAAACCCCAATCCATCTGAGATGCTGTTTGCCAAACAACAGATCAAGTTCCTGCTCACAGTGAATGAAAGGCCCAACACCAAAATGATGTTCCTAGATATTGGTGCATGTTTCCATGCAATTGATTATGGGAGTGTTACCACAGCTGCTCCACATTCAATCAGCTAGAAGAGGGCTGCAATTTGTGTAGAGGTCATCAGCTGATCCTGAGCATCACTTAAAATACACATGCTGCTGCCTAAACAAAGCAGGTTTAGGTCTTCACATCCACCAGAGAGGGAGTGAGAGAGGCAGACAGAGGCACAGATAAGCCAGGGAAGGGTGGGAGAGTAAAACTTAAGCATCTTTGTGTCACACTCCGACCAATACAGGGTATCAAACCCCTGACTACTATGTAGTGCTATCACATGTCCATGCAGTTATTGGATGCACCACATAGATTACATGTTACAGAATGTATATGTGATGGTGAGTGACATCTGCAACAGGGCTATGGTAGCTGTGTGGTAGGTGTAGTACACATGCCTGTCCACATGAACAGGTGTCAGAATCAACACAGCCACACTCCCACAGGGAAGCACATACATTGCCACAGCTAGGAATACAACTCATCACTAGTGGTATTGCCACACCACAGTTCTCTGCAGATATCACATGCATCACAGTAGTCATACAGAGGTTATATGTGTGAAGGGTATGCGGAGGTGTCTGACATCAAACAGCATGCTTCAGTATGCCAATGGGGTTTGTAGTGAGTGTGAATGTGGTCATACACATCATACATCACATGCACAGACATGTGTGCCAGTACTGACATGCATGGGTGCAATGTTCCACGGGTGTGCTGTGGTTGATGGGACTTGAGGTCTATACAAGGCTAGGTGGTGGGTATACCTCAGCATCAGGCCACATGACAATGGTCTGCATTGTGGCTCAGGCTGGTAGTGTCTGGAGTTACCCACACAGGTGGGTATTGCATTCACCATCCATTCACCTGGGTGACTATTGCATGTGGCCAGCACTGTGCATTGCTTGCCATGTATGTGTTCTTTAGTCCATGATATGAACAGTATCTTGGATGTGCACACCTCCCACATTCATGTACAGTGACATGTGGAACTGTACCTGGGCTATCTGGCCCATGTTATATACACAGATTGTTATCATCAGATGTGCCAGATCTGGCCTCATGTGGTGGGAACTGTTAATGGACAGCAGGTTGACCCTGCACCTACATTGATAGCATGATAATGGTATTTCCTGGTGTCAGTGGCATCAGTCCATACATGGCTTGTGTTTCAGGCATGGTATGTCCTTTGTGGGTCACATTTGAAGGCACCACAGGTGTTGCAGGTGTCCAATGGGGAGCATGGGGGAGGTGCACTGTTGGCATGTACATACCTATTGGACTGATGGACAGGGTGCCATGTCCTCTGTAGCCCACTGCAATCACACCATGGTTACTATCAGTGGGCATTATGTAGGGTACTACCAGCATAGTAGCTGTTGCCTAGGCAAGTGTGTGTGTGTGTGTGTGTGTGTGTGTGTGTGTGTGTGTGTGTGTGAGACATGGGTTGAGAGTGTTTGCTGGGTAATACAAGAGTTGCTAAAGCTATTCAGCTAGCATTGATGCAACATTTAGGGGTATGGATTTGCACCCCAACCTCTCAGCTATTTCACATCTGTTATGCCTGTATGGTGGACATTGTGATATATACTTGGCCCACCATACTAGAAGTTTGCAAAACCCACTCCGCATTGAGTCCAGTTGTCACACACTCCCCACCACCACACAGGATACGAATGACAAACACAGACACACCTGTCATGTCTGGGATTAAAACTCCTACATTACACTATAGCACTATGCCATTATAGGACGTGCCACAGAGATTACTGGAGTATACCCTCCCCAAGGGTGTATTTCACAGTGAATGACAGCAGGATTGCCAAAGTAGGGCATTTGAATTGTATAGAGTGTGACTAGCCTAAACTGCATTGCTCCCTACACAGACATAGAAATACACACAAAACATCCACATCTGCCATGTGGTGGAATAGAACCCCTACTAGAGGTCTATATCACACTACAGCATGATGCTGTTATAGGATGCATCATGGGGATTGCTGGAATACTTTTTCCCCAAATGTGTATTTCACAGTGAATGACATCAGCAGGATTGCCAAAGTAGGGTATTTGAATTGTACTGAGTGTGACTAGCCTAAAATGCATTGCTCTCTACACACACACACACACATACGCAATTACCAAGTCTGGGATTAGAATTCCTACCTAACTATTTTATCACACTACAGCAGTATGCCGTTATGGGACACACTATGGAGATTATAGGGTTACAACTTTCGCAAGGGTGTATTTCAAGGTGGATGACATCAGCAGCCTTGCACAAGTAGGGCATTTGATTTGTAGGGAGTGTGAGTAGCCTAAAAGGCATTGCCCTCTACATAGACACACACAAACACAGACACACACACACAATTGCCAAGTCTGGGATTAGAACACCTCCCTATTTCATCACACTACAGCCATACACAGTTATGGGATGCGCTACAGAGATTACTGGACTACATCCTTCCCAGAGGTGGATTTCTAGAGCATTTGAATTGTAGGTAGTGTGGGTACCCTAAAAAGCATTGCTCTCTACACAGGCAGACACACACACACACACACACACACACACACACACACACACACACACACACACACACACACACACACACCCACACACACACACACACACACACACACACACACACACACAGATGCCATTTCTGTGATTAGAACTCCTACCTAACTAGTTTATCACACTCCAGCAGTATGCAGTTATAGGATGCGCCACAGAGATTACTGGGCTGCACCTTTCCCAAAGGTGTATTTCACAGTGGATGACCCCAGCAGGCTTGTCATAGTAAGGCTATGGGGAGGGCAATGTATGTGCATGGGCCATAACCTGTTCATCTAGAGGTTGACACACGACATGCAGGGTCATAGTATACAGCTGCTAGATGACTACTTCCTTGTAAAGTCATGTTGCACACCTAGCACTTGCACCACATAGTCTGTAATGCTGACAGATACCGGTGGCTAGTTTCTACAGTGAGTGACATCTGAACCTTATGTGATTGTGGCCCTTTGGCTGTGTGCTGGGTGGGACAGGCCTGGATGGCTCCTTGTCAGAGTCACCCTCTTCCACACATCTATGTACATCTACCTTTGGCTTCTTAGAGTGTGTTGTCCTTAGATATATGTCTGTATTCATGTCCACTGTGTGTGCAAAGCATGAGTGGTGCATACTGAAGAGTGTATGCACTAACATCTGCGTTTGCCAGATATGACAGGTCCACTGGTGTTTGCAGACATGGCCTTCATTTGTTAAAGTGTGTGAGCATGCCCAGTATGACCTTTCAGTACGCTGTTGACTGACATTGCCTACATTTCTCTAAGTGTGTGAGCATGCCAGTATTGCCATCTGTATTGAATGTGTGGATCAAGTCCAGGTAGTTTGTACTGCAGTGCAGACCTTTGTGTTGTACACATACAGGTAGCATACTGTTACTGCAGGGTATCCGTCAATCATTTTGCAATATGGGGACAAACTGTGCAGGGGATAGTGTGTACTGTAGGTGATTGTGTCTGTGCTGCTTCAGCTGCATGGTACTGCTGTTAGCAGAGATATTCAGATGTGTGCTGTTATACGCAGTGATGTTTTCTGTCCTCATGTACTGTCAGGTGGACATCATTCTTGCTCACAGTGATGTCTTGGGGGGGACAAGGGTGACTGTGGCTGTGTCCGGTATTGTGGGCAGACACCTATGTATTTATGGTAAGTTATGCCATTCTGGAGGGGGAACTGCAGACACTTGGTGCTGGGTTTGTGTATCCGGTTCAGCACCTTGGCACAGTATTTGCAGAGGATCCCATGCTTGCACGCCCATCAGCATGACAGTACGGGCTTATCTTGCTGTGGCAATGCCTCACAGCTGTACAGATTCACACAGGTCAGCCAGGGGCAGGGGCCATGTGTCAGGACATATACCCCATTGTGGTGTACAGGCAGGTGTGTAGCCACCCATGTATGTGTTTGCAGCTAGAGATAGCATGTACACACAGCTTGGTGTCAGACACTGCACATTCCATGCTACACATGCTCCCATCCCCACTGTTATTCTAACCTCTTCTGTACATTACGCATGCATTCTCTGATACGTTCCCCAAGGGTATCGCCACATCACAAGTGTGTGCTAGTTTTGGTCCACAGTTCACAGTTCATGCAGTGGGACATGGTGGACATATTACTGTGGTTTGTCCACATGGCCTTGCATATGGCTTATGTGGGGTGTGTTATGTTGCTATTTGGGTGTCCGTGACATAACATGCATTGGCAGTACATGTGAGACACAGGCCTTTGGCAGACCCCTGTGGGGCATTAGCTGTTGCTGCATGCCAGAAGTGGCAGGTGGTTGCATTCTGTCAGTCCTTCAGTCCCAGACCCACCATACAGTATATTCCCCTGGGGTGACAGGGTAGGTGTGAAAGGTGTTCATGCCAATACCTCCTAACAGTCTTGCTCAGGTGGTGTGGATGCTGGCTGGGTGCTACCTACAGCCAGGGATACACCTGCATGGGACACCTGCACTGCATGCTGCAGTTATCCACTATTGTCATATACAGGTGGGGTCTTACTGTACCCATTCACCACAGCAGGGATATGACCAGAGAGATGCTGTTCCTTGATCACACAGCAGACATATTGCCTGCTAGAGCTCCTGCACTGATCCTACACACCATGCACGGCATGCTGATTCTGGGGGTTTATCTTTTCTGGAAAGATAAATTGTGCTTTGATATTATTTTGTTTAAGGTATTTTATTAATGGCCATGTCTTCTTCCTTAGTTCTATAGTCTTAGCTGAATAGTCATTATCAAATCTGATATTTGAGTGTTAAAATTTTATTGGAGCCTTTGACCAAGCAGATTTTAGTACCAGTTCTTTGTCCAGATAGGATAAAAGTTTGAATATAATTGATCTTGTTTTTGATGTTGCAGTGATATTGTTTGATTCCCCAATGGATCTGTGGGGTCTTTCTACTCCATAAGAGGAACTTTCTTGTAAATTAAGTATTTTAGAAATCCATGCTGACAAAAATGAAATAATGTTGTCACCCTCTATATTTTCTGGCAGATCGAAGATGTTTATGTTATTTCTTTCTCTGTTCCTCATATCATCTAATTTTTGTACTAGCCAGGAATTTTGATTTGAGTTTTATTTTCTTTAAGGCTATTACCAGTGTCTTTAACAGCAATATCAATGTCTGAGACTTTAGCTCGCAGCTCTTGAAATAAGTCATTGAATATTTTCATTTGTTTTAGACTGTTCTGTTTAACTTCTTGTAGGTTTTATTGAAGACCATCTATTTTTTTATTATTATTTATTATTTTACATTTGTTGACAGGGATAATGTGACTGGATACATGTCTATTTTCAGTGGCGGCCCTGGAAGAAAAACTCCAAGACAAAAACATGCAGCAAGGTCACAAAAATGACATGTTGCACACAGTTTACAGTATCTGCCAAATAAAGATAATATAATCACATATTCAAAATATCAAAATAGCATATAAGTACAGCAATAATATCATAGCATTCAAATTCTGGTGGAGGATCTAGTCATGATTAGAATACGGACATAACCAGTGTGTTTTGAAATATTCCTTGAGGTGTTTTTTTAATTTAGTTAGGAAGGGTTCTAGGCTAATATCTGCAGGAAGCGAGTTCCAAGTTTTACCAACAGAGTTGGCAAACAGAGAATCCCTAACTGATTTGTTGGTTTTGTATGTTTGAACTAGCAGTCTATTAGATGAGCGAAGTGGCCTCAGGTTATTATAGGGGCCGATGATGATTTTAAGTGCAGGCATATTATCGGGATGGTAGAGAACTTTGTGAGCCACTATCAGCTGGTTGTACTGAAGTAGGCTGGGCAATTCTATCCACCCTAGGAGATTTAGGTTATGACAGTGGTGAGTCCTGTAAGCCATGCCAGTTGC
Source organism: Protopterus annectens (assembly GCF_019279795.1). NCBI lineage: Eukaryota > Metazoa > Chordata > Ceratodontiformes > Protopteridae > Protopterus > Protopterus annectens. Next base: position 241,188,377 of record NC_056739.1, read on the forward strand.
AAATCTAGCAATGTGATTATAACAGCTGGAGAGTTTAAGAGCAGATTTGTTCAGGTTGGTGATTAAAGGGGAGGCATAGAGAAGAGCAGAAAGTAGGTGGGAGTGGACAATAACAGCCCTGGCATGTGGAGTAAGGAAAGTTTAAATCCTGTATAGGGAGCCAAGTTTTTTATTAATGGTTTTTAATAGTTTGATTGATATTCATGTCAAATTTTTAGGTTGTTCTCAACTATAATGCCTAAGGGTTTGGTTTGGGCATGTGGGAAGAAAACAGTGCCATTATTAGATTTTATGGTAAAGGATAGTGAGGAAGACCTACATGTAGGGGTAAAAAGAAGCAGCTTTGTTTTGTTAGGGTTTATGATCAGTTGATGGTTAGAAAGCCAATTTTCAACTGTGTTAAAGGTATGCTGGGTTAATGTCATTAGATTTGTTGATGAGGTTGCTGAGCAAATTAAGGTGGAGTTGTCTGCATATTAAATGCAGGTAGCATTTGAGATGACTGTTTGAAGGTCATTAATAAAAATAGAGAAAAGAAAGGGGCCAAATATGGAGCGTTGGGGACACTATTTTAATAGTTAAATCTTGCAATGATGATGTTACCTAAAGCAGTTCTTTCTTAACAGCAGAGTCGAAGTGGTTATTCTTTGAGCTGCTCATCCTTCAGTGAGTTAAGATGAAACTTCCTTTATGTATTTTGACAGGAAATTTATTTCCAAAAGGTACAAAAATTTCCAATATGATAGAAAAGATATTTATTTAAGTGTTAGATTAGAAAATAATGGTAAGTTAAATGTTTTTCCTGTCAATAATTTTAACAAAATGCAGAACACTGAGAAGAAGCTGTTAACTCTGTGCCATCTAGGCTCCACCCATCTTTTGCATATATTTTGTAAGGCTGTATCTTAAAGTATACTTGCAAATTAGAAACACAACAGCAAATACTACACATTGCACACTCATCAATCTGGTAGCATGACTAACTTTAATATCATGAAAGTTTTACATGGTCAGCTATCCATTTCAGACAGGCATCCCAACATCTTCTCTCACCCACTCTAAAGTGTCCTGCAGCCTTGTAAAAGTCAGACTTGTGATGTGGCACTTGTGTAAAGTACAATCCATTTACTTAGATAGGAAGGAGTTCTGTTCTCACTCAGTCAACTGGTGTGTGTTTGTGTGTGTGTGTGTGTGTGTGTGTGTGTGTGTGTGTGTGTGTGTGTGTGTGTGTGTGTGTGTGTGTGTGTGTGTGTGTGTGTGTCTAGTCAGAAGAGCATAACTGAGTATCTTGCAGTCACCACTACCATCCCATGGGGTACCAGTATTTTGACAGCTGAACATGCCTACACATCCACTTCATGTATGCCTCACAACATCTTCTGTCAAACATGCAGTAATGATGTCATCCACTATAAATTGCTCTGCTGCCTTTTAAAAGTCAGACTTATGTCATGGAGCTTGTATTAAGTACTAAGTTCTGTAGTCCATGTACCTAGTTAGGTAGGGGTTTTAATATCACTGCAGTCAACTGGTGTGTGTGTGTGTGTGTGTGTGTGTGTGTGTGTGTGTGTGTGTGTGTGTGTGTGTGTCTGTGTGTGTGTGTGTGTGTGTGTGTGTGTGTGTGTGTGTGTGTGTGTGTGTGTGTGTGTGTGTGTGTGTGTGTGTGTGTGTGCTAGTCCACTTGATTTGACATTAGAGAGAACACTTTACACCAGCATGTCAGATACTGCTATTACCATCTGCTCTCACCAGACTATGCTGATTTTATCAGGTGTAGCTGTCTCTCAAGCATGTTCTGTTAATGTCACAGGCTAGGTTAAGTTCCCTAGAGTGACTGACTCTAGTACCATTACATTTGTGGATGTATAGCATTTCCATCAGAGAAGGGTTAGAGACTAGCCTGTAAGCCAGGCATAAAACACCTCATCCTGTGCAATACAGAGTACAGTGACAGGGCTTTCAATCTATCCACTTATGTCTTGGCATGGTTTGTAGGCCCTGTATTTTCTTGTTGATAAACCCTTGTGTTCTCCCCAGCTGCTGCAGGTGTCTGGTGAGGTATGTGCAAAATGGAGCATTGTACCCTATTAGTTTTCTGATTAGGGTCGAGTACAGTGTTGTTATAATATCCTCAGACCTGGATACGATGACCTGACTTATGAAGTGCACAAGATAGAAGGCTTTCCTTACAGCTGTGGAAACTTGATGGCTGAAGTTTAGATTGCTATCTGACTGTGTTCTCAGGTCTTGCACCACTGTGTTTGAGCTTAGGAGAGTGCTGTCAATGCTATAATTAGCAGGGAATTCCACTTTGCAAAAGGCAAAAATAATTTCACTTTTTTGCATTTATTTTCAGACCGTGTGGCTTTGGCACCAATAATTTGTCTGTGTTAGCCCCTCCAGTAATATGTTTACATTATTGGGGGACTCAATGATTGCACCCAAATTGCAATCATCAGCAAACTAGGTAAGCCAAAGGTCATAAACCTTAGCCTGAACTTCCGAGAAATAGATTCTGAACATTAAAGGGACCCGCACTGGTCCATGTGGTATGCCACTTGTGACGGCTCCACAGGTAGGGGTTGACTCACCAACTTTTAGAGTATGTATTCTGGCAGTGAGTCAGCTGACTAATCATCTAGAGATGTAAAATTTAATCCTCAGCTGGGAGAGTTTCTCAGTGATTCCTAAGTGGAGGATTGTGTAAAAACACTTGGTCAGATCAAGATAGGTGAGCACTGTCTTACATTCTTCCAGTACTTTGGTAACTTTCTCGAAGAAGTCTACTAGGGTTAATAAGCATGATCTACCCTTAATGAAGCCAAATTGGGTTGGGTCTAGAGTTAGAAGGTCACCTATGTCCTTGTTAATAAGGTCGATGATGATTCCTTCCATGGCCTTGCAGATGAGAGTGGTTAGACTTATAGGTCTATAGTTCCAAGGCTTGGTCGATGGCCACCCTTTGTGCAAAGGGATTACTGCTGCTGTTTTCCACTCCACTGGAACAAAACCAATTCTCAGACCATGGGTAAAGGGGACACTAATTTGGTCCCCTATGTCCTGTTTTACATTGCTTAGTAAGCAGGCTGGTATGTTATCTGGTACCATTGAGGTTTTTAGCCTTGAAGAGTGCAGATATGGCCTAATTTCTAGATATACTAGGCAGGGGACTGGTGTCAGGTATGCTTTGGGCTATGATTTGTGGGGTCAGGGGGTTGAAGTTTAGAGCAAATCTGTCAGCTAGGAGGTTGGCCATTTCCTCCAGTGCAGCATCATGTTTAGACTCCTAGCATTAAGCAGCAGAGTTTTGATTGTACCTTCAGAGGATGTTATGTCTGACCTTTTGTTGTTTTTACATTCCTTGACAAAGGCATTATGGGGAGGCAAGTGCCTTTGCCAGTATCTGATAGCCCAGAAGACACAGGTTCCAACCATCTCTGGCAAAGCAGTGTGGCTTTTCGACCATGTAAACCTAGGCTGATAGATTCTGGATCCCCCTGTATTGATGCCAGAAGCTAAGACAATTGTTAAAGTCCATAACTTTTGTTTATATTGTGGGATCTTCCTGGGTGAAGATCAAATGCTTATTAGGGCTAGGGTCATAAGTACTTGGGACACATGACCTGACAATTCAGTCATGTGTCTCTTTATATAGACGAGAGAGGTACATTATGAAAACAAATGCACAACCCAGTGATAATGCAGATATCTCACCCCTATGAGTAGACCATGTACTGAGGTAGATGGTATGTGGAACATTCACCAGCATGTGCCCACAGTTGTTACTACTCCCTTGTATGGAACTCGACTTGCGAGTATGTGCAGGACATCCACATCTAAGGCCACTGTACTGCCATAGTTCACAGCCTTCATCACATCAGTAACTGAGTTCAATGCACCCTTCTTCATGTACCTCCCTACAGATCCTCCAGGTATGCATAACTCAGTTGTACCACCTTTGCCACAGTGAGCTTCCACACATTTTATTGGCCATACCTAATTATTCTTTTTGTTGCATAAACATTACTGTCTGATGTTGTGGCACCCCCATCAAGCTGTTATACCAGATGCATGTGTGATACCTCTTCTGGTGATGGACACAGTACATACATACCTGTTTGACAAGCCTGTAACTATGTGTCCCACTTGGTGGAGACCTCTGCTGACATTACAGTCATATTCAGGCGACTCATTTTGCACAACTTCATAAAATGCACCTAACTCCTATTGTATATAATATCCCTGATAGATGTCCCCACCATTGTTCATGTCAGGATACTTATATCACAAAGACATCTTCTCCACTGTTAATTCACCATGTGTGACAGTTACATAATATACATTTTCACTGTGCCGTCCGTATTGTATCATAGTAAAACAAACAAGGCGACTCTGTGTAACGCGGACTTATTTAATATAAAATACAAAACAAAAACAAAACTCAGAGCAGACAAGGTAAAAAAGATACTGAGCACTTTCACCCCTACACACTTGGGGTATCATCAGAGTATCAGTTGCTGAACATCACATGTCACTTAAATAGTGAAACTAATATCAATTAACCAATCATACTGTAGTGAATATAATGAAATATAATACATGTGGTATAATGTAATGTAAAACCAAATGCCTCCACTCTCAACATTAAATAATCAAACTTATTTAAAAATAATTCCAATAGATACCTATCGTAAAACATGTGTAACTCAAATGTAATTATTTTAAAATTTGATTGAAATACTTATGAATACTTATACAGGAAAAACATTATTAATGTTAAAGGTGCGTTAAAAATGCATAAAATTATACAAAAATACATATACAAACATCCTTAATATTGCACTTTCATATAAAATAGGATTTGTATTTTAAAATACTTGTTATTGAAATTTGTTCATTAATGCCAGGTGAATTGTTAGCATTTAAGCTTAACTCCAATAAACATTATTTAACTTCTAAAAGAGTATTGTCATCACCCCCTTTACTTGAATTGTAAGGGATCCTATCAATAACAAAAAAAATAAACCTTTTAAAATCCTTACATCTGATACTATGATTATACAGTGAGTTGATACATTTTTTGTTTGTTATGTCTCTATTGTGTTCCATGATACGATCCCTTAACCTCCTAATGGTTTTCCCTATATAGAAGGCTGAACATGATAGGGATGAAGCCAAATATATTACCATTTTCGTATTGCAATTACAGAACCCAGGACACTTAATGGACTGTACTGTATCATGTCTATATGTGATTCGTGTTCCTGCTATAACTGTCTTCATTTACATACCCTCATCTGCTGTACATTAAGATGTTTGACCTGTCCTCTTTCCCTGTGTTCATTCTTACAATTCGTCTGTGTGTCTATATCCAATAGACACATTTCCCCTGACTGTTTATTTTTATATCACAGTTCATGTACCATTACAGATCATTTACACAGTTTTTGTTCAGTATGCCTGAAATGGGATTCTACAATACTCTGTGTTGGACTATATACATTGCTATATTATTAACTCTGGTAATCATTGTGGCATTCTGTGCAATATTGCAGATCTAGTCTGCCCATAAGTAAACAGGTCTACATGTCTGCTGCTGTCCATGTTACTTTATACGGTTTCTTGGCCGGCAACACTATTGCTAGCCATGAAGCCATGCCTGTTTACATTAAAATACAGTGCATGGCATGAATATGTAATTAGAGCTGCTTCTCACTGTACAAACACATAAAGTGCATGTAGGCTTCATGTGAACCCTACCTGGAGTTTATTGATTTCACAGGCAAGTTTCTAGTGCTTTTTGTGTTTTCTTTTTTTTAACTGGGTAAGCCCGCTGGACACAAGCATCCCTTTCAGGGGTGACTTAGAAATATTGTCATTAAGTGACTTTTTCAGAAAGGCACTATAGTTGGAGGTGGAAGTATTAAACTTTCTTCTTTGTGTATAGGAAACAGCTGACAGCATTAATCCTCTGTGCTAAATGCAACTTCTTCCCAAAAAATCAAATTTTCAGAAGTGATTAATTTAAAATTGCTTAGAAAAGAAATCAGACAATAATCTATTTATTTTGTTTGTATTATGAGGGTGTTTTCTGAAAACTTACGTCTTTTAATATATTCCATTAAACTAGTTAGGAATGTCTTCCAGTTATATGTGAAAACTGCTCTTTTCTAGTACTGATATTATATTATTCAAGCTATGGTTCAAGGTTTAAATGATTAGCTAGCAGATTTAAAGGGGTACCGCCTACTTATATATTTTCAGAAAATTTTAATTAAAAAAAAAAAGATTGAAAGCAAGTAACAATATGAGTTCATGCCAGGTCCAGCAGCTAGGTTTGTGGATTTGTATGAATCAAAGTTACATTTGACATCTTTGTCCAGCTACAGGACTACAAGATCATTGTCTTGTGGCAGTAATAAGGCACAGTAGTAAAAATCAGAAGGTAGAACTGTGAGTACACCGTACTGCTGGAACATGTTCATAATGCCAAATGTTAATTCAAGAGTAAGAGTGTGTGTGTCTGCACATGTGTGCCCACATAAGTGGATGCTCCATATTACTAGTGTTAGAATTCAAGTTAATATAAGCAGGTCAGTGTCTGTCTGTCTGTCTGTTATGATTAGGATAGGGCCATGTTTATGATTATGGTTAGGTTAGAGCAAAGGTTAGGGTTAGCATTAGTGCAAATGAGGAAACTGGTGCAGGGAACTACTCTCTTCATTCAAATATTCTGTGATAAGCACAAGTGTTGTAAGTTTTTTGTTACCTTGAACCACAGATAGAAGTTTGTTCTCTACTTTAAGACTAAGATATCTTTACTGCCCATGGCCAGCTAAGACAAGTAGATTATTCATTGTTTTTATCTTCTATGTACTGTTGGTATTCTTTCTATTTTTTTCTCTCCAGGCAAAGTTGCAATAGCATAGCAATGTTTATAGCAGAGAACCATTACAGAACTCATCTTTGTTTTTCCTTATAAGTATTATGTTATCTTGAAAGTCTCCTGTACATAACAATGCTACATCTAAGACTAGCCTACCCCATATGATTTTAACAACATTCCCAGTAAATGGTCCCCTCCCTCTCATTTGAGTGGTATGCTTTATCAGCAACTCTCATTCTATGGGTTCATACTTTTCAAAAATCCTACTTCAGAACTGCCATGTTTTCTGTTGTCATTCAAAATGATGTGTACTCTCCTATGATCCGATAATCAGATTTACCTCCCATTCCCTTTAAGAAGTGCTCTTAATAACCATTTTTGCTCTTCTTATTCCCTTCCACCCTCATTATATTTTTATTATTTAATGCCTACCATCTTCTCATGTATTATTTCTCAGCCATCTTTTTTGTTTCTCTGAAATTTTAAGTTATAAATTTACAAATAAAATAATGGTAAAGTTTATCATGCTTACTGTATATCAACAATTTGAAATGTGGCTGAACTTTTTGGATAATTTGCTTGTTTTTGTTACACAGTCTAGCAATGACTTCTGCCTTCATTGTATGTTTGAAAATGATCAGTTTTGTATGTTAATTTCCAGATATCGACATTATCCTGATATTGCCAAACTAAGTATTTGTATTTTTACTATTCACTGCTTACTACTTGTACTAGTGGAATACTTGAGAAGAAAATGCATTATGTCCAAACGGAACCCCCATGGTAAACAAACAAACAAACAAACACAAATTAGTAGACTGAATTTCCTGAATCAAAAGATCACCTATCAGATGAAATCTACATTCCAGCATTGTAGTGCAGACTTTACAAAGGAGGCTGGCATTGCTGCCCCCCCCCCCATAATGGGGATACACTGTTTTGTCCTTTGATTTGAAAATGTGAGCCAGCATCCTGTATTATCAGTTAGAGTCAAATAATTTAGGATTATGAGCCCATGCTATAGCTCCATGCAGCCTTTTCAAAGCCTGGATAGATACTTCCATTATTTGGCCAACAGATGCATGCTATTAAATAACACACCATGTCCTGTCTCCAGGCATAGGTACTGGTATCCATCTTCTAAGAACTGATCTATTATTTACTGCATGAACCCTTAAAAAGGTGAAACATCTATTGATTTTTCTTTATCTAGCCCCTGCTTTGAGATCATTTTGATAGAGGTGAAACTAATATTGGCACAAAGATCATAGGAATGTCAGATTCTGACTTCAAAACAGTCATTGAGCTAGGTGGAATACAATTTAATGAACTAATAAAATTAAACAAGCCAGTAAAATTTAAACAAGTGTTCTGCATCTCAAGCTAACAGACTTACATTGTGCATTGCCTGGGTCCTTCTGGCTGCATGAAGCTCATTTGAGATGTGATATATGTTGAATGTATTGGAATGCTGTAACCTATGATGTAATCACCATCCATGAAATATGCATCAGCCCCAGGAAGGGACAACATACAGCCAGGAGCAAAGGCTTTATATCCAGAGGATGACAACAGCAGCAGGAAAATCTGAAAACAAACTGCATTACCTGAAGGAGATACTGGAAGAAAGTAAGAGACAAACCATCATGAGAAAACTGAACTAGAACAGACAGCATATGTGATGCATTATGCTTGGCTGAATTGCGCTTAAGCAAGTAACATGATAAAAACAAAACAAAAAAAAATAAGAAAGAACACAATAGCATTCAGAAAGAATACATAAGCAACAACCCTATGAAGGTTAGTGTATTGCTTAATCTGTTTCTGCTCACTCATCCAAATGTCCAAGTACCTACAGTCCAGCCTGGTGGTGTAAATGAATATAGCCCAGTCAACCTGGGATAAATTAGTAGCTCGGGCAACTGACAAAGCAGCAGAGAAGGATGATCAAGCCCATTATGCATGAAATGGTATGATGTCTAAGAGGAGGAGTGGTCCAAAGAGGGGAGTTGCCCTTGAACCTAGTTGACAAGCATGAGGACACATATACCTCTCAACAGTCTAAATTTTCAATGAATGTCTGGATTTTCGCTTCATATTTTTGGTGCTGTCCTCAAAAAATATGTGGTTTTCTGGCAAATTACTGAGGATTGAACTCACTAAACAATGACATGAATTTAAGTTTCAGTCTTCATATCCTTCGGAAAATTCCATTATTCTAGACATTTTCTAAGTTTATAAGAGCAACATATAAAATCTGTCCTTTTTTGTGTGATTGTCTCCCCATTTTTTAAGAATTTGTATACATTTCTTGCTGTAAGAAGTTAAGAATTGTGAGGGCAGGGAAAGAGTGATTAGGGCATATGAAAAAAAGAGAAACAGATGGAATTACAGATGGCCAAGCCTGCAGTGGACACTTAGGATCCATGACCAGCCCCAGCAATACTGGAGTAAGTCCAGGGGGGGTGGGGGTAGAAGGACGACTGGTAGATCTGTTCTGATTATGAGGTACTGGGGGTTGGGCTAGTGGGATGAGGTCAGAGGAGACAACAAAAATTATTTTTCTAAATGCATTCTTAGACTTTCATATCCATTTACAAATAGAGCACATACATTTTTCTTCTAAATCACCTGAAATACTAGCATTACATACATTATAAGTAAACCCACCTAAGAAATGTGATGCACAGCTAGTGTTCAAAATCCCATTAATGGGGACAATACATGGAATTATCTGACTTTCAGTTATTGTATGTCCATATCATAACTTTAAGATTTGCATTTTTCTAGATTGTATAAAACTGCTTAATTTGTAATTTGACCTTTTCTCCTAGGGCCTCCATTGAAGAGGGCCTACTACAGCCCATTTGGACTACCTGGCAAGAAAAATAAATAAATAAATAAATCCTCTTCCATGTTATTAAAGATTTCCAAGGCTGACAAATCTTGTTTGAAAAGAGACTGCCTTATGTAGTATTAAGTAAGCATGATTGCACATAGTGTTGACCTCCTTTCCTGCTCCCTGCTGTCATCTGACTGATCATCACATTTTTCAGCTCTAAAACAGAGTATAGTTATTTGTTTTTGTCTGCTAAGAAATGCTATGGAAAGAGATGCCTGTTGTCAGATGTGACCAAGGCAAACAGAACAAACAGGCTGAAAAAAAAACATGTCAGTCAAAATAAACATAAGTATTAAAGAAAACAAAGAAGAACTAACTTAAAAATATGTCATGAACATCAAGACAGCGGACACATTATCTTATGAAAAACAATTTTTCCCTAAAGTTCCACTAAACAAGACACTCAGACATACAACCATGCATAATCCAGCATAACACCACTAAATCTGTTCATAATCAAACCCTTATTTCAACTGTAACCTGCAGATATTGCATGCATGCACACACACATCCATACACACACGCATATATTTTCTCCACAAAAAACAAGTAAAAGCACCACGTCACGCCAAGCCAAATCCAGGAGAAGACCTTTATTAATATAGTGGATTAATAAAGGTCTTCCCCCGGATTTTGCTTGTCGTGACTTGGTGCTTTTACTTGTTTTATAGTCTACTGGTTGAACTAAGTCTTCTCCACAAAAATCTATCCCTTTACCTAGCCCTTACTATAATAGTAATCCACAAACATTTATATATACAAACACACACACACACACACACACACACACACACACACACACACACACACACACACAAAGACTGATCTCTATTACCAAAATCACTTAAATCTAGTACATAGCCAGAAACTGTGGAGTCAGCTACATTAACATATGCCATGAATATCCATTAGTTTGCTATGTTGTCTGAAGTAACAATCTACAGAAGAAACTGAAACTCTCACTCTGTTTCTTTCCTCTCTCTCCCTATAAGATATAGATGCATATACATGCACACACATATAAACATCCATAGTATATATATATATATATATATATATATATATATATATATATATATATATGTATATATATATATATATATATATATATATATATATAAATAGATAGATATAGAGATAGAGACAGATAAAGATATAGATAGATATATACATATATACAGTTAGAGAGGGGGAAAGATATAGATGTATTCACATGTGCACATGTACTGTATATATATGTGTTGCCATGATGTCTCTTACATGCTTCTATGATGTGTATGTATATGTATATGTATGTATATGTGTGTGTATATATATATATATATATATATATATATATATATATATATATATAAACAAAAAGGTGGTCTCAGTGCCTATCAAAATATACCAGTAAACTGAAAAAAGGCGCAGAGAACAATAAATAAAAAATAAATAAAATATCTCACACAAAACAAATCTCACACAATTAACTTGTTTCTCCTGTTTTTGTTAGTTGTATTTAGACTAATAGCTTAGACATCATTGCTTTTTATTATTATTTATGTCTTTGTCATAAGGCATGATTGAAAATAGTCCTTGAATAGGTTTATCTTGGTACAAAATAAATAAATGAGCAATACAAAAAGGATACCTGTTCTGCTTTATAGTGAACATCAACATGAAATTAGCTGTAACATGATAGTAATAATACCAAGTACCACATACCTGAATGACAAAAACAATATTCCAGAAAGAAAATGAGAGAAAAGGTACTACAAATGAATAGAACAGGAGCCAAGAGGTGACAAGTATAAAAGTGCACCTCAACATGACTGAAGGAGTGAGATTTCTAGATTATGGATGTTACCATCCGTGATGGAATCTAGGATATTAGAAAGCTCTAAGAAGAATATTAGGAATATGTGAAATAACTGTGTCTCTAAAGACTTTAATGTTGTACAGGTCCTTAGCTTAGAAAGTGTATAACAGTCAGGAAAAAACATGTTTGATTTAAAAAAGAAACAAAATACAATGTGGTGAGAGAAATCTGTGCAATTATATGGTAGGAATAGGCCAAAGCAACCACAATTAAAAAGAACTTTGTGTACTCACAGCAGATATGAACTTGAAAAATGTAAAACATGATGCAAATAAAACACATCAACCGGATGAATGTAAAATACAGTCAGACAGTTAAGTGAAGACACCGTTATGGAAGATTCTACTATATGTTGCCGAGATTCTTCACAGCATGGTGCTCATTTTCTGATCTGCATGCATCTGTAGTGTTCTAGTTAATTAATTGGTATTTTATATATATATATATATATATATATATATATGTATATATATATATATATATATATATATATATATATATATATATATATATACTGTAAGCATTTGGAGTCTGAGGGAATCCAACACTGAACACACATCATAGCCTTAAATCCATTATGTCAACTGCCCTAATTTCTGTTTTCTGTGTGCAGATTGTCTTGAAGTTCATAGTCATTATATATATATATATATATATATATATATATATATATATATATATATATATATACAGACATATAAGCACACATGAGAAAATGTTACTATGGACAATGTATTAAAACCTATGGTCATTTCATCCACTGCAGTGTGTGATTCCGGAGCTCACCTTCATCACTGATAGCATCAATCAAGTTCTAATATACTGTTAAGAAGAATGATTCTGATATGCATTTTATTACCTTCCAATACACAGGTGACAAGCAGATGTAGATGCACAGTGGCTCTCAGAACCACAGGTTGCAAACTACATAGTATATACATAGTTTCTCCTACTTCCATTCTGCATTGTCCATGAAAGTGCAGCATTTTTAAATGGAGGGATGCTGGGCATGCCAACACTCTTTCCATATATTGGTGTATCTCATTCATAGGTCTAAGATATCAAGAGGGTCTAGGTCTGTTTTTATACTTTAGCTACCTCTTGTGACATTTTTTTTTGCCTGTGCTGAACCATAGCCTTCCTTGTATACATTTAAAGAGAAATATTTTTTTGCAGCCTTCTACTCTTCTTTGCATACACGATTCCTCTCTTTACACATTCATTCACCAGCCATCCTATACTGATGGAAAATTGAAGCACACTTTTTTCTATCTCTTGCTTCTCTCCTTCTTTCCTGAGCTGCATATGGCTATACGTCACTCCTTTTCCCTTTACTCTGTGCATGTTAACCTCATAGATCATAGATTAAAAATGCAGCTAAGTGACTGATTTTCTAAATTTAACTGAAATCAATGGTGTCATTTTAACATTTTCACTAAAATATGCTCAATAATTTAGGTATAAAACGTACAGAGAGAACCGCAGAGAACTAAGTCGAGTTTTATTAGGTATCAGTACAGCTGAACCTTTCAATGAACATACTGAGTACACATATTACTGGAGACAATGCAGTGATGCTGCATTTGCTCATGTAATGATTATGATGTCATTGTGTCATTTGAAGTAACGATATAACATATTTAGAGCAACAGTTTACCTGAGCAGAAGACTAGCAACTGCAATGAGCAGCTGATCGTTATGACAATATCTGGCGGCTGAAAAGTTTTCTTTGCACAGTGTTTTGTCACCGACTGTTCACTTTCTCTTCATTCTGTCATGCGTGCTTCATATATGTTTGCAGCTAAGTTGGGGTTTTTTTGTGTTAGGAAAAAAAAACAAATGGGGTGTTCTATATTGCCAGGCAATTCCCCTATCTGAGGTATACAAGGCTGCTCTAGTAGAAGGATGTCTTAAGTAAAATTTATGAAACTGACTGACTGATGGAAGAAATCCAACTGAGGATGACTGCTATGATGAGGACTGTCACCCTCACTTAACATGCAATGACTTTGAAGCTGATTATGTGATATTTGGGGCTGAACAGGTACCTCCCAATGTAAAAATTGACAGTATGTTTGTCCAACCATATAAAATGTAGTGTAAGCAATTCATTAGTTACATTTTTTTCTTTTTTGTCTTTTTGAAGATGCATATTTATTTAATCTGCAGTCTTTTACTGACACCTTGTTAGATCTTTTTGTATCCAAAGCAAAGTACACATTGTAATAATGCAATCATTTAGTATATGTAGAATATGCTGTATTTCTGCCTTTTAATCTGCACATTAAAATGAGGGAAATCTAATCAGGGAAAAAGAAGGAGAAAGACAGTTAAAGGTAAAGCAAGAGAAGACAGAAAGAGTATGCATATCAATTATATCACAACAAATTATAGCCGGCATTGCCATGCCTACCTTTATCCATCATAGTTGTTTATTCCTGGCTGTGACACTTCTATTTATTAGGTTTCAATGATGACATTTTCAGAAAAACATGTTTAACCAGTAATGTCCTCTATTTAAATTTGGATCAATTTTCCCAAGAGGAATAGCCATATGGCTCCATATTCCCTTTTGTTGACTTCTTAATAGCTCACTGCATTCGTAGGTGTCAAGTATAGCATAGCAGCATGCAAAGAGATGCAATTACAGTGACATTGCAAGTTTTGTAAATTCATTACATAACTTTCATTATGAACTTAATAATACTCTTAGTGAAATAACATTTCAAAAGTCCCATGATGATTAATTTCTCAATGACTGAGATTTAGTCCAGATTTGACCTTACAGATACAGTTTAAGAAATGAAGGATGCAAAGCGCTGTAGCAAATGTATAAATTTTGAAATCCCAGTAAACATGCACATAAATTATAAGAACATTTTAAGTTTTCCATATCTAACATTAAGAAAACAATAATATATGTCTTGTTTTTTTCCACAAATCTTTTCCCCGAGACATATCACCCAGCAGCCATGAATACCTAGATCAAATACATTAGATTTAAAATACAGGTAGTTATTTTGCAGTTGTATACTACGAAGACTTTTCTCTGTGCCACTGGATATTTTCTTTTTCCAGAAAATGACTTTCATGGCAATTTATTTGTTGCACTGTACATTTTTAAAGGAAACACTTGTGAGTAAAATGTGTGTGTGTGTGTATATATGTGTGTGTGTGTGTGTGTGTGTGTGTGTGTGTGTGTGTGTGTGTGTGTGTGTGTGTGTGTGTGTGTGTGTGTGTGTGTGTGTGTGTATATATATATATATATATATATATATATATATATATATATATATGCTGACAATAAGGTGATCATTTTGGTGTTTTAATCAGAATTATAAGAAGCATAGTTTCCTAAAACCAGAGGTTCCTACTGTTTAATAATTCCATGAAACACTATCCCCCGGATTCACTATTCTTCCGTGTAGGACTAGCTTAGTCTGCATGAAAGCAGCCATTTAGGAGCAGCATGTGCTTGCATGCTGTTGTAATGGCCACTGTGGTTCCATATATGCATGTGTTCTGTTTGCTATGCAACTGTTCCATATCTGGTGTTTTGGGTTAATGGGAAAATCTTAGATTCATAGGTAGGTACTAGGCTATCAGCCCAAGGGCCTACATAAGCCTCACCAGCAAGATTCCCTGGCTTACGCCAGCCAAGAAAGTTATTTTCCTGTGCCATTGTCGAGCAGAGACACAAAAGTGATCCCCAGGGTGTATTTCCTATTTCCCATCCACTCATCAAGATTTTTCTTGAAGAGGGCTAATGAAGAACTTTGCTTGACATAGATGGGTAGCCTGTTCCAGAGTATGGGAAGTCTCTGGGACAGGAATCTATCCCTCAAGCATGTCCTGTTTATTGTGGTGACAAGGTTTAGGTCCCTAGAGCATGTAGCTCAGAGGTATTGGAATTTCTTTAGGTGTAGCATGTCTAACAGCTCTGGGTTTGACATGGCTTTATATGTTAGGCAGAGATCACCTCAATGTAGGTGATATGCTAAGGAGTAAAGCTGGAGTTTTTTTGAGGCAGTCAGTGTAGGGCATTTGTTTGAGGCCAGTAATCCTCTTTGTGAGGTACTTCTGTGGCCTTTCCAGCTGCTGCAGATGTCTTGTGAGGTACATTCCAAAAGGGTTGTTGTACTATATAATGGGTCTAATGAGTGTCGAGTAGAGGGGAACAATGACCTCTTTTTTCCTGGATGAGAACCCTTTTATGATGAGGTGTGTCACATAGAAGGACTTCCTGACTACTGTGGTGATGTGACTATCAAGGGAGAGACTACTGTCCATCTGGGTCCCAAGGTCTCTTATCACACATTCGGTGTTAGGTAGATTGCTGCCTATGTGGTAGTTCATGGGTACAGAGTTTATACCAAAGGGGATGACACTGCACTTTTTGCCGTTGAGCTTGAGGCCATGGCTCTGACACCAGACATCTGTCTCAGCGACGTCCTTCTGTAAGATGTCCACATCATATGGGGACTTGACTATGGCTCCTAGTTTGCAGTCATCTATGAACTTCATTAGCCAGAGGCCTTCTGTGTTAGCCTGTATGTCAGACAGGTAGACACCAAACAGGAGAGGTCCCAGGACGGGACCCTGTGGTACTCCACTTGTCACTGCTTTGAGGTCAGATTTAGAGTATGCAACTTTTACAGTGTGGGTTCTGTCAGTGAGCCAGTTGGCACCCCATCTTGTGACATAGGTATTTATACTTAGTTTAGTGAGTTTAGCTATAAGTCCAGAATGGGGGATGGTGTTGAAAGCCTTGATGAGGTCAGGATAGGCTGTGTGAACCACCTTACCCTCATCTACGGCTTTGGTGACTGCCTCAAAGAAGTCGATCAGGTTCAGGAGGCATGATCTGCCTTTCACAAACTCGAAACTGGGTGGGATCCAGAGTTTGGAGGTTAATAATGTCTTTGTTTATGAGTTCTATGATGATACATTCCATGGGCTTGCAGACCAGGCTCGTCAGGCTAATAGGTCGATAGTTCCCAGGATCAGTGGTGGCTCCCCCTTTGTGGAGTGGGATAACTGTTGCTGTGCACCATTCAGTGGGCACAAAGCCTGATGTGAGGCTATTATTGAACATTGTGCTTAAGTGGGGAGCCAGTTTGTTTTGAAGTTTATGTAAAACACAGCCTGGGATGTTGTCCGGTCCCATGGATGCTGTGTTTTTGGATTTGGAGAGTGCAGCTTTTACCTGCGTAGTTGTGATTACAGGGACTCTGCATTCTTCCTGTATAGATATAGGCCCTTTATGGGGGGTAAAGTTAGCACTGAACCTATCTGCCAGGATGTTGGCAATATTAGTTGGTTCTGTAATTTTCGTGCCGTTGTGCTGCAACTCAGAGCAGATCTGGGTGTTGCCATAGAGATTCTTGACATAGCTATAGAATGCTTTGTGGTTGTCCTTAGAATTAGTGGCAATTTTGTTTTCATAGCTAGCTTTAGAGGATCTTATAAGGGATCTTAGCTTCTTACTGAGGCTGACCAGGGAGCTCCTCCACTCATGGGAATTTACTCTCTTTTGCAACAGTTTCTTCCTTCTGTTGTACAGTTTGTTTATGGCAAGGGACCACCAGATTGGCTTCCTTATTTTGGAGGATAGTGTCTTGGTTCTGTTTGGGATAGCACGATCCATGCACTCGTGTAAGTGCTTTTAGAGTGCATTTGTGTAGGATTCAGCAGTTGTAACTGTATTGTCCATCTGCATGGGTGTCATGAAGTTCACCACTTCTGTCTTAAGAAGCATAAAGTTGGATTTGGAGAAATTATTTACCATGGTTTCCTTAATGGGGGTGGGGGCGAGATGTGGATATCAAGAGTGATTAGATTATGGTCGGATCGGACCAACGAGGAGTTGACTTCAGGTGTAGAACACTGGTCACTCATGTTGGTAATGACTAGGTCTAGGATATTGTTGCCCCTGGTGGGGGTGTGGATAAGTTGATCCAGGCATTGGTGTTTATGAATTCCAGAAAGCGTTGAGCTAAGGAGTTGGTACACGAGTAGTTTTCCCATTTAATGGTGGGGTAGTTGAAGTCACCCATTATTAGGGTGTTTGGTTGAACCTTAATATTTTTCAGTACATCAAGAAAAGAGGAGTGGGAATCCTGGGGCATGGTGCGGGATCTGTAGTAAGCTACAATTTGGATTGCAGTTTTGCCCAGAGTTAGTTGCACTTGAATAACCTTGGATGCATTATGCTGAACAACTAGCCTGGAGGTTTGGATATCCTTAATGAATATGGACACACCTCCGCCTTTGATTTTTCGGTCCAGTTTACATGGCTGAAAAGTGTAGTATGAGTTATAGCCTGGTAGTACAGGGGTGCTCTCTAGAGCCTTGAACCAGGTCTCAGTCACTGCACAGATATCAATGTTCTCCATTTTAAGGAGTGCCTCGAGTGAGTACATTTTGAGATTTAGACTTCTAGCATTGAATAGCATTACCCTGAGTTTTTGCTTGCCTGTTCCTGTTATGATGATGAATTTGTTATTTGAACCTTGCCTAAAAAAGGCACTATAGGGGCAGCAAGAGCCTTAGCCAGTATCCGGAATCCCAGGGGTGACAGGTGCAGGTCATCTGTGGCAAAGCATCGTGGTCTGTTGACCATGTCATCCCAAGCAGTCAGATACTGGATCCCCTTAGAATGACACCAGAAGCTTAGCCAATTGTTGAAGTCAATCATTTTGTTCTTGTACTGTGGTATAATTCTGGGTGATGGCAGAATGCTTCTCAGGGCTAGGGTCATACCTGCCTGGGCTACAAGATCAGAGAGCTCTTCCACGTCTCTTTTCATGTAGTCCAGGGAGGTATGTCTCAGGTCATTCACACCAACATGGACAATGACAGAGTCATATTTGTACTTGTTGTGGAGTGACCTGAGTGCGTGGGTTATGAGGCAGCTGACAGTAACCTTCTCCTTGTTTAGCCTGGTGAGTGGGACATTAGTGTGCCTGACTATAGAGTCACCTATGACTAGTGTGTTGGGTACGTTGTTTTGCCTTATTGGCTGTGTTTGAGTGGCACACTGAGTCTGTGGGCTATGTGTCATTTGGGTTGTGTTGGGGGATGCAGGTTGCTTGTGTTTCTGCTTTGGAGGTCTCTGCTGCTTAGACAGGATATTATTGAGAGCCTCCACAAATGTTTTTGTTTTACTATGTGTGGATTTTGGTGGTGTAGATTTAGTGAGACTATGTGATGAGTGTGGTGTGGTGCAAATGTTTACCTTCTCCTCATTACTGTCAAGTTCAGTCTTGGTTGGAGAGAACTTTACCTCCAGTTTGGCTAGATAAGTGCATCTCTCCCAGGTTGTAGTGTTGGGTGGTAGGAGGAGAAAATTGTCTGTGTACATGAGGCAATTTCTACATTGCCTCAAGATGCACAGATTCATCAGATAGACAGGCGAGAACACTGGGAGCTGACCCTTGGACATGCCTGAATAAAAAAATATTTTCCTCTAGATAAGTGAGGAAAGTGAGTACACAAGCTATTTTTCTCTAAGCAAGTGAGAAAAGTAAGTACAGAAACTGTTTTCCTGTAAGTAACGAGGAAGGTTGAGTGCTATAGTAATTAGTAGCTTATTTAGTGCTTACAAGTTCTGAAAAAGTGCTGAGCATGAATAAGAAAATTTAAGTGCTAAAACTAAGAATCTGTATCTGCACTAGACGAGGTACAGGACAGAAACAAGTGCAAATGCAGGCTTTCAAATCAGAAAGTTGAGAGAGATGGAAGAGATTGCCCAAACGGCCAATAACTACAATTTCTGGGCCAGAACCACTCCTTATGTGGTTGACAGGTTACCTAGTGCTTACCACTCCCACTGATAAGCTAGAAGGTTTCCCTCCAACACAGAAAGGCTTGGGGGGCTCAGAAGCTTACATACAGTCCTGGATACAGCAAATTTGTATCTGGAACACTAGTTACAGGAAAGGTAGGAAACAGGCTTACAGTTTTTTTTTTACAGAAAAGAAGCAAAAACAGTAGAAAAACAATTCACATGCAGTGCAAGCTAGCACACTTGAGTATGTAGCAATATTAGACCAAACACAGTTTAAAAAATGCAATTAAATTAAAAAGGACTAAAAGCAAGTGCAGAAAGAGTTTATTAGGTAGAATGTGGTAAAGAGATGGGACTGGGGGAGTGTCCCAGATCAAATCTACAGTGGGGCGGGCAACTGCAAAAGCCACCAAATTTAAACTACAAACCAAAAATAGGAAAGGTGGGTGGGACAAATCAACAGAGATCTAAGCAACATCTAACAGTACAAACTCTAAAACCAAAAAAATATACTCAGCTCTGTATATTTGCAGATAGATTGGAAAGCAGTCTCTCAGAACAGGGAGACAATAGTTTCAACAGAGATCTAAGCAACAATTAACAAACTCTAAAACCAAAAAATATATACTCAGCTCTGTATATTTGCAGATAGATTGGAAAGCAGTCTCTAAGAACACAGGTTCCAGCAATTAAATGCAGGTTGTTACTAACAGGTCTAATTTTATGCAAATGATCCTTGGGTTAGATAGCACACAAGCTGTAAAAAACAGTTATACCAACTGAAGACATGGCAGAAAATAGGGGTGGGGTGGGGAAAACAGTTTCAACAGAGATCTAAGCAACAACTAACAGTACAAACTCTAAAACCAAAAAATATACTCAGCTCTGTATATTTGTAGATAGATTGGAAAGCAGTCTCTCAGAACAGGGAGACAACACCTTCAATAGAGATCTAAGCAACAATTAACAAACTCTAAAACCAAGAAAAATATACTCAGCTCTCTATATTTGCAGATAGATTGGAAAGCAGTCTCTCAGAATGCAGGTTCCAGCAATTAAATGCAGGCTGTTACTAACAGGTCTAATTTTATGCAAGTGATCATTGAGTTAGATAACACACAAGCTGAAAAAACAGTTATACCAACCGAAGACGCAAGATCTATGCATGTTGTCATACCTAATCCTGGAATGTGTTGACTATTACTAACCCACATATGTTGTAAAATTGAAATACCATAGCATGTTTGGGAAGGCCTTTCCCAGTGGATCCACCTCATCTAGCCATGGCACTGGGCACTAGCACGTCTGGGGCCCACCCCGGGACCTCCTTGTTTGCTGCTCCTGCACCACTTTCAGGTGGAACCGCCTCAGGGGATGGGGCTCGCCCCTCCTGGAAGCGGGCGCAGACAGGATACTTTCACCTGTCGCCAGGTCTGGTGCGTGGTGCGTAGCAAGCTCTGCAGGGAGTTTGGAGATCTGCTACACCAGCTTAAGGGCCATGTGTCACAACTAGAATGTCGGCCTGGGCCCCCTACTCAGCCCCCAGCCCAGCCACCTTTGGGGCCATGAAGGTGCAGTGGTGACTGACCATGGGTGAGGACCTTAGTCCCACTGTTTCCACTAGGGGCTCACGGGCTTCCAATTTCCAAACATCCCTTCCCATCCAAGGTGTTTACCCCCACATGTGTCATATACCGCCCCTGTATGCTGTCTTGTCTGTCTTGTCTGTTATCTTACCCAAGCTACCTCCCCAAATATACCTGCTATCCCTCCCCAGCATTCCACTCTCACCTGAAAAAAAAAGTGCAATCTGTTCTCAAAAAAAATCTCGCCTCATACATAGCTGTCCATTACACACATGTGTCCACTGGACACATGTAATCTGGTCTAACTGGCTTTGTAACATATTATTGTTGTTCTCACCATTCTTTCAGGGGTATGAGTGTCCAAATCTACCTCCAAATCAGTGTATATGTGCAGCTGTTGCTGTAGAAGAAAGGGGCAGCGATGGACCGTCCCTACACCCATTCTGCATATCCCTAACTATTTTCCCTACTGTCTTTCCCTCTTTGCGCCCCATTTTCACCACTTTCCTATCGACCCTTTTTCATTTCTTTTAAAGAAATTAGCAGGGGGTAAGTGGGAGTAAGCACATTAAGCAGCAGTAAGCGGGTTTAAGCCTGTTTGCATGGGGGTATGCAATGCCTACACAGGTTAAGCAATTGAAAAGGTAAATCAGTATAAGAAACTGTAACCAGAAGTTAGCCATGCTTACCTTCGCTCAAACCCACTTACAACTGCTTAAAAGTGCCTTACTCACTCTGTATCCAACAGCCCTTATTCTGCCTAGCAACAAAATAAACAGCCTCTGTAAGGCTCAAACCCAGGACTCTATTCACCATAGTCAAAGTGATTTACCACTAAGCCATGTTATATACAATAACCCTAATGTTTTCACAAACATATCATCCAGCAAAGTCATTCAACAGTACAGGAAATGTATTTATACATGTAGATGTATATGTGTGCGTGTGTGTGTGTGTGTGTGTGTGTGTGTGTGTGTGTGTGTGTGTGTGTGTGTGTGTGTGTGTGTGTGTGTGTGTGTGTGTTTGTATTTATATATGCACACACATATGCATACATATATAGATATATGTAAGCAGATATATATATATATATATATATATATATATATATATATGTATATATATATATATACACACACATATATATATATATATATATAATATAAATATATATATATATATATATATATATATATATGTATACACAGATATATATCTATAGATATAAAAGAGAACATAACAAATGCATATATGATCAAAGGCGTTGTTAATAGGGGTGAAGGGGGCCCAAGCTAAATACGTCTTGTTAGTATTAATATCACCCCACCCCCCACAATGAAACAGATCTGCCCTGCAATACAATACCAACTGTTGTAAGTCCCATACCCAGGACCCTACACAACATGGGCGCAAGACATTAACAGTAATCCATCCCACCTGTATGATGTCAGGATGGTATCAATAACATATCATGCAGTACAGTCTAGCTACCATACAGAATGTACAGTGTGGAAGCAATAAACATTCCAAAGATACATACACACAAACACACACACACACACACACACACACACACACACACACACACACACACACACAGATATATATGCAGATACACATAAATATCTATCTATTTATATATATATATATATATATATAGAGAGAGAGAGAGAGAGAGATTTAACTACACATACACACACACAGATATGTATAGGAAGATACATATTTAGAGGGTGCACACCATACTGAACAGCCAGTATTCCTACAGTTGCCACCTTATCAAGTGGACAGTGTATTACTCACCCATACAAAAGACAATCATTGCCAGAAACATATACCCACCACGAAGTCAATGGGTATGACTCCACACACAGGTCTGCATGCATGAGAAAGTTTTATTTGTGTACTATTACAGCTGTATATGCCATGTCATATAGCTGTTTAGACTTTGAAATACATACACTGATTAATGCAACTGTCAAGAAGATCATTTAATACAGTAATCCAAAACCATAACATATGTTGCTGTCCAGGCCAAGGCCTTCAAATAGTACAACAGTAAAGACAGACTGAACAGTAAGAAATGCAGATGTATAGTCCAGCTACACTCTGTACTCAAGCCCTAGGGGGAAAAGACTTAAGTTGACACAATGGAATGTATCTGTTACAAAACAATGCATAACTGAAAACATTACAATCATACTGACAAACAGAACAGTCTGTATGGCAGTAAGCAGTAGGCCAGCAATGTTCCCAGGGTGAAATGTATGGCTATGTACAGCCATATACCTCACATGTAACAGCCTAGGTTATTTATGGTGCATACCCCCCCTTTGACTGACTTACAAGGGCATATAACACTGTTACATACACTGACCTGTATACTGAAGAAGGGAACATATGTTTTGTGCAGCTGAAGCCCACATATATATGGACCCTACCCCACAATATGTGTGGGGGCCACAACTGCACTGGAATGATGGCAGGAATGGCAGCATGACCTAATCACAGGCCACTACATAACAACCCCTTACTGCATGTCATAGGGACAAAGCATGGTATGTAGGTGGAAGACAGAGGCTGAAACACAAGCCCATATATGAAATACTGTTGTCATGCACTGAGTAAATTCATGGTGTTACAGGATATTCTGCACATACCCTTAGTCAGGAATATGAAGTCAGAAACACAAATGGATGTAGCCATGTACTTGACAGCACTCAACACACGCACTGCCAGTGATATATCTGATACAAAACCTGTGTGGTGGACAGACAAAACATAACAGGTACACCTCTGGGCAACATGTGGATAAGCCCACCATTGAAAGCTATGCAGACAGACTGCATTCCATGTTAAACTACTATGTACACACAAACCCTGTAAAACTGGTGCTATACAATGCATATAACAACACTACTCACACTCTGTAGTTCTGGAACCTTATAAAATATGTAGCTGGCCTGAGTCTGCAAGTCCTCTTGTAAGAGGTATTGCTACCTGCTGTCTATAACACTGCTTTACACACACAGGAAGGATGTCCACCATACAGAAAAGGTAAAGGGACCACACTCACATGATACAGTGATTTATAGTAGTGGGGTGCCATGACAGTGGTAATTGAAAGGACTACACAGCATGCTGCATGCAGGTAGTAAGTGGAGGACACTGATTGGTGCAGAGGCCATCACCTGATCATGTGCATCACCTACAAAATCCAAAGCAGCTCAGTCTATTTACTGGAGAGATAATGATATATATATATATATATATATATATATATATATATATATATATATATATATAGAGAGAGAGAGAGAGAGAGTGTGTGAAAGAAAGCAAAGACAAAGACAAAGCAAAAAAAAAAAAAATCCAGCAAACTATCCAGAACAGACATAATTCCCACAACAGGTATGTGAAGTATATATGCATGTAATTGACTGTAGTACTTGGTCCATAATAATGGGATAGATGATGTGGAATGATGTATATGTGGCATCAGGTGTTGTTTTTGTAATGATGTCCACCTGAACAACTGCTATGGACAATAGTGTCTGTTCCTGTGGGTAGTGGGCCATAGCCATCAACTGTGCAGAGCAGCACTGACTGATAAGATGTAAGCCATCATAGTGTGTGTTGTGTACTGGAAAAAAATGTACATTACTGTGGCCTATAGCCGGTGGTGGGAATAATGCCATTATGATGGACACGTGGGTTCCAGAGCCCACCACTTGCAGGACACTCAAGTTAACATGTAATGTAGCGTGCTGAAATGCCATATGTGTGTAATAGACTTACCTGCAATCTATCCCTATATATACACCCTAATGTTAGGCATGTCCACATGTGGCACCTGTCTGTGATGTAGCAAGGCAGAATAGTGCAGATGTGCAGGAAGGAGAGTTAGAGAGTGTGGACCTGATGTCTGAATGTACCCCATAGATATGTATATATATATATATATATATATATATATATATATATATATATATAAAACACATATATACAACTCTTAATACATATCTACACACACATATATATATATATATATATATATATATATATATATATATATATATATATATATATATATATATATATATATATATATATATATATATATATATATATATATATATATATATATATATATATATATATATATATATATATATATATGTGTGTGTGTTTGTCTTCATATATACAGACAAACACACAGATATGTATATAAATGCATGTCCCCTAGTTTTGCATCACAGTTCTGCATGCTATGTGTGAGGGAACATCATACATATCAATACACACACACACACACACACACACACACACACACACACACACACATATATATATATATATATATATATATATATATATATATATATATATATATAGAGCAGTAAGTGTGTGCAACATGGATGGTTATGTCGCATGTGAACCCCTTGTTGGGACCACATTACCCTTGTCTGTGAAGGTGGGATTCAGAATTTAGGGAAGGATAGCAGGTGTATTTGTGAAGGTGGGTTGGGTTGGTAGATAGAGATGACAGCCTACAGGGGTGGTATATGACACATGTGGTGGGTAAACACCCTAGATGGTGAGTGTCATCTGTGATGTGGAAGCCCCATGAGCCCCCATATGGGAACAATGGAACAAGGCCTCCACCCATTGCTAGTCACAACATCAGCTTCACAGCCCTAAAGGTGCCTGGGCTGGAGGCTGAGCAGGAGGAGCATGTGGACCCTGTGAGTGTGTACTGAGGGAATCACAGTGCTGTAGCACACCCCCCAAGTCTCAATGGAGCTCCCTATGCACCAGACCCTAAACTTGTCCTCGGGTGACAGGATCATGTCTGTGTGTGCCCCTAGGGGGACACACCATCCACTGAGGTGGTTCCACCTGAAGGTAGTACAGGACCAGTAGATGAGGAGGCCTCATGGTTTGACCCACATGTGATGTGGCCTGGTAACATGGACAGATGAGATGAGAGAGGTGGTTCTGCTGGCAACTGTTCCCTAAACATGCTATTGTGTCACTGTTATAGAACATATGTGGGTAGTAACAGTCCACACATTCCCGGATCATGTCCAACAGCATGCATAGATATCCCCAATAACATATAACAACAGATCTGCTGCAATCACATAGCAAACAGACCACATGCATATATGGAACCATAGTGGCCCTTACAATGACATGCAGGTGACATTGTCCATAACAGGCCAGCAATTATAGTGTCCACACAGGGAACATAGCACAAAGTGTGGTATAATATGATATATGTCTCAATGGTAGGTATGCTGTAGTCATACCTATTGAGTTGTGTGATTAGATTGTTGTCACAGACATGGTTGGAAGGGCAGAGATGTGTATTAATAACTTTGGTAACCTTGCTGTATGAGTTGCTCAGACTTGTTTCCATCTTTATATCTTTCAGGCAAGATGTCGCATGGCAGACTCACTATCTATTCAGCGAAAGAAAATGAGGTCATTGACACACACCTGTACAGCACTACCAGGTGTTGTTCAGCAAAACAGCTCATGAGCGGCTTGAGCGGTCCGCCCTGTGGAACTATCTTGTCCACAGGGTTAATGATGTCGGCCTGCATAACTGCAGTTATGAACAGATCCGGCATCATTGCAGTGACCTACTTTGCAATGCCCGTTGGCATGCTGCTGCAGTCCGGGAGATCCCCTTGCAACAGGGGGCATCATGCCATCCATCCCCCTGGCACATGTTGAGGAGCTCCTTGCCAGCCTCTTGGCAACTGCCCGCCTGCACACACAACAACTGACGGAGAGTATAGTGGAGGTGGGTTCTACACACACAACGGCTGAGGAGCATGCAGATAAGGCCACAGGGCACATCAGTAGACCACTGTTGAGTATCTATCCGCATCTGTACAGGTGGATCATGCATATGTGAGATGACTTACATATAGTCTGTTGCTGCGTAGTAGTAATAAACTGACGTGCATAAGCTGTAGTATTGTGGACTTGTACTGTTGATGTACTGTAATGCTGCACCCACCCTGTACCAATACCACAGCTGTGGCTACTGACATAACATCTCTCACACACTTATGTAGATCCCTCTGGTATACCTCCAAGGCAGCAGCCTGTAGCTGGTGAGTATGTTTTTTGTTCAGGCTTGGCAATACACCGATCATTTTATGGCTATGGTATATTTCATGCACACATTTAACACACCTACCCATAATGTATGCCATACATGTTCATGTATTGCTGTTGTTAACTGCACTGCATCACAGTGGTGACCATGGTGGTGTCTCTGAAGGGTATGTCAGACTCCTGCAATATTACTAACATCCTGTCATTGGAAAATATGTCCACAGAGATGAACATAATGGTGGGACAAATGGCCTACAGTAGGGACATGTGTGAAACATCACTCTTATACAGTGCTACAACAGTGTATATACCAGTATTACAATGGCAACTGTTACAGATCTACACTACGGCATATCATAATAATGCAGTCCACAACCCTTAAAACCTGCAATGTGGTCCCAACATGAGCAATGAGTGTGTAATATGGAATCTTAGGTTAGGGCAGAAAATATGGGGAATACATACCTTCACAACCACTGGAAGCACATGTGTGCACACACTCCAGATAAAATACAGTGGAAGCAGCTGTTGAGGTACTGACTGCATGCATTTGTCATGGAAATGCACCTTCCAGCAAGTACACGTCCACACTGTCACATCAAGTATTAGTCTGCCTTACAAGACGTTTGGCCATCAAATGTGCACACTTACCTGCAATAGAGGCAGCTGTGGCTTCCACACATCTGACATGACATGGCGTGGGCCCCATACACAACAGATAGCACCCATTAGCTTGACATGTAGCCGTACCTCACCATTGCATATACCATGGCAAACAGTGCAGAGAGTCATTTATGTGGCAAGGATATATGGGACAGGAATGATGTAGGAAATAAACAGATGACCATCCAAGACAGATGATGTCACATGTAACAAACTGGTCATGCAGGCTGCCTAGTAACATGCCACAACACTGAGGGGGTTGTAGGAATGTCTAGCAAGTACTGATTGTGCAGAACGAGTGCTAGCAATTGCCTGAACTCTGCAAATGTGTGGCCTATGGGTTAGGGTAATCAGATGTGACAGTTGTGCCACAGGAAACATCTGCCAGGCTACTCTAGAGGTAGTGTATGCATAACAGAAGAGGTCCCCAAAAGTCATGCTTTGCAATGTGTACAGGTGTACCATGACTACGTTGGAAACTTACAGACAGTATCATGTAAGATACATGTGCTGCACAACCAATGCCTCACCCCACCTCAGGTCCACCATCCCCATCTATACCGTGTCGGTGCCAGTGTACATCTGCATGTTTGCCATTCATAGGCTGGGACTAGGCTGTTACACATGGTGTTCAGTGTTTGGGACACTGCAAACTGACACACATATGTAGGCAAAAAAGCTGAAGGTGGGGAGGGGGTGTCATCATCACACACCAGTGCACTGCAGCAGGGATCCAAAGGATGCTATGAATGGCTTTATCTGCATACAGTCAGGGTGATGAACTGTGGCAGATGTAACCCTGACTCCACAGCAATAGTGATGGCAGTGTGTGAACTCCAAGGGATATGCACATGAGTTAACCTTGCAATCATGCAGTGTTGGGAGACATGTGTAGGGCAGACTGACCATTTACTGGCAAATGCAGATGGCCCATGCTAGTATACCCCTGCCAGGAATAGTGACTGCTGTAGTACACATAACGGTAGGTACAACAAACCGTCATGATAAGGGAGTGCACACATATGCACCCACGCCATGTATGCATCACAGTCAGCATCAGCACAGCTAGCACATTTGTTAGACACTGCATTTGATTGTACAGGACATATGTCACATATCAGGCTCATGTAATGTTAACATATGCAGTATTGTGGTCCCATGGCATATCAAGGAAGAGGGTGTCATATCAATAAGGATGTGTACACTCCACATAGCCATGGTAAGGTTTGACGGTTGTCAGTGTAATAGTATTGTATTGGTCATAAATGCACCACTGGTGATGACATCAGTAAATCAGACATCAGGTATTCACAAATGACATTTGTCCACATATCATCCCAGGTATGTGTCAGACAAACACATAGGGGCTGTGAGCATTAGAGCAGATATAACTGACACAATAATACACATTCAGCAATGGTGTTTGCTATGGTGAGCTATGGTGCACAGTACATAACAGGGTGCAGAATAGGTGCACAGCAATACAGTGCACATGTTATGCATGATGACATATGGATAATGGGAGGTCTATGTGTACTATCTTTGTGCAACCTCACCTGTAAGTGTGTGTGTGTCGGGGGGGTTATTTAGTCTGTAAGTGCAGTCTAGTAGAGTGGAGGGTGTTGATGTATGTAGAATCTGTGTGTGTGTGTGTGTGTGTGTGTGTGTGTGTGTGTGTGTGTGTGTGTGTGTGTGTGTGTGTGTGTGTGTCCATGTGTGCACATATGTAATTGTGGGGTTGTTCATATGTCAGTACTACTCTTTGGAATCGTGCAGTAAATGGACTGACACATGAGACACCAGGAATACTTGTCTGATATGTAATCTCAGGACATCTGATAGTATAATAAGGTCTGTAGCATGGGACATGCATTGGGAGGGAAACTAGACACCAGGTATACTGTTAAAATTGCAATCAACACAAAAGTGAAACACTACCCACATATGCAGCACTACAGCTGCGTTGGGGAATTACTAGATGACACCAGAGAGTGTATCTAAATATTACTGTTGTCCACATAATAAGTTGATTGAGCAACAGATCTTGCATCTACTGAGCAATAGTTACGTATGACACTCCAGTGAGTGACATTATTGAGTGACCGTAGTAGCCCCTAATATATGGGGGCAATGCTCATGATGTCTGGACATACCCAGAGGGAACACTGGATGACAGCAGTGAGTCCTTATAAATCCTACTCCAATCAAGTCAAAGAGGTAATGGAGTAACAGGTCATGTTTTGCGATCACTTGTCTAGAAAATTAGAAGAATGATATGTTAATGACTGGTATTAATGAGTGTAAGTTTCCAAGAGTGATGCAGCATGGGGAACTTACGTGAATAAACTTGGGACAGTATGTAAACTCAGGGACAGGTAGGTATTATGGTGGAATGTCAGGTTTTGTGTGTGTGTGTGTGTGTGTGTGTGTGTGTGTGTGTGTGTGTGTGTGTGTGTGTGCATATGTGTGTACTGTTAAGTAATGTCATACAGGTCTTAAACTGTGTTTCTTGTTTTCCCCTCACAGGCATCAAGGTGGGTCAGGGTCCCTCCTGCATGCAATTTGATGTTGGTGTCAATACAGACACTAAAAATAATGATAGGTGTGTTGAGGCACAGGCATGGTGTCAGAGGCTGAAACTGCACCATTGTTTGACATCCCCCTGTTATCCACCCCATCCCTGCACACAGTCACAGTGCCTATAGATTCTCCATCACCAGTGGCCATAGCAAAGGGACAGTTGGCTGTTGGTGACAGTGCACAGGACAGTGTGGCATCTATGGCTTCTGTGTCTGGACACAGCAGGCATAGCCAGATGTTTGTCAGGGCACCACATAGGCAGATGTACTAGGGTGCTCATGGGAGGGCCACTGGTCATCATGGCCTTGGCAGAAGTGCCACATCTGGTACCACCAGATGCATGTTTCAGGCTGTCAAGGTGGCGCAGGCACATATGGAACTGTACACCAGACAGGGTCTGAGGCTGGAGAGGGCTGCTTTTTTATCTGTAAGTGACAACATACATGATCTTATAGGTGATCTCCGTGATTATTCAAAGGACATGGATAGACGGTTGGGTAAGATGGTGGGCCTCAGCATGTGGTGGGAGTGGGGCTACGGCCACATGGATGTAGGCCAGCAACACCAACATCTAGTGGTTGATGTGGACATGCAAGGACACCACGCCACTCCCATAGTGACAGTACAAGCCCCAGTACTGCAGGGGGGGCACTGTCCACACCACACAACAGCAGGCCACATGCACGTGCCCCTGGCCAGTCCCAGGAGGGACCTTATTCCAGCAGACGTATGTCATCATCAAGGGAGAGTAGCATATTGAGGCCTGTACCTGGATGTGCCTGTGGAACCCCTGGCAGACACAGTACAGGTGTCTGTGGGCGGAGGTGTTGAACTGCACACCAGGCCAGGTATGGTCTGCAGATGTCCAAGAAACACCTGTATAGAGCAGCCACATGGCAGAACTGTGTGCATGCATACCCACACACAATACAAAGACACCTAGGGCAAACACCATACCTACACACACCACATCACCACACCCATATCAGTAACTTACACCATTCACTCACACATATGGTGTCAAATGTATGGCCCACCCTAGGTTTCTCGCAAACCAACAAGTCAGCCTGTGTATATGCTGATACCTGTGCACAACAATAACACACCAAAGAAATTTATTTCATAAAGCTTTCGGGTCTACACCCTTCATCAGTATAAAGCAATAACATTACTACAACATTTAAATAGGAGAAATCATATTGTCACATGCTTCAGCCCATCCCACTGCTTAATAATCAACCAAATCTTAAAAGGACAACACATCATTTAAAATCATACTAAAATTCTATCTAACTATAATATTATAAAATATAAAACTTAATTAATGCATCAGTATTTAAAATACCATACTAAAATATCTTACGAGTATATTTTATGTAGTTATTGTGCATGTTATAATGAATATATAAATACACATACAGACATATATAATAAACCATGCAACCACCATCATATACATACATACATACATATAAATACAATTGTACACTTTTACACAACATTTCATAACTATTACATAAACATATATTTTATACATTATATGCTGATACCTGTGCCACATCCCTGTCATCCATAACATCGATGCAGGGACAAGCTAATATGGTTCGGATGCACACGGTGACTCTACTTCAGCGTACCAATGTACTGCTGTGTAACATGTTGTCAGCAGTAATGCTTAATGCTTACATGTCAGGTAGTGTAGCTGTCCAGCCATGATGCATTATAGCTGTTAGTAACACTGAGTGATTGTGGTCTCCATAATGTTATCCGTTTGTGTTGTAGGTGTACATGTGTCAGAAGGAGGATGGTCTACTGTCATATCTCACAAGGGGTATGGAACTGTGGTGACACCATGGCTGTGCCATATCCTGGGTACAGTTGAACACATGTCACAGGTCTGCATAACAGTTACTGCCTGTGCCACATGTATAGATGACCCCCTGGGACATGTATATTCGGCAACCTGAAGTAGATCCCTTCACATACACACACACTCTTACTTGGCAACACTGGGACTAGACCCCTACCTAGGTATGTAGTGCTACTGGTGTGTGTGGATTTAATAGCACACACCACAGAGCATTTAGGATGAGGTGTGTTCCAGGTTACATGTTATATGCAGAGCATCCCCAGGCATGTACAATATGGTAATGGGGGATGTAATTGTTGTATATAGACAATACATAGTGTGACATACCATCATATACACATTAACAAACACATAATAGGCAGACACACATCTGAGGGATCTGTGCCTATCAGTGCTAACTAACTTGTCAGTGTGCCCAATGTGTTACAGGTAGGCTGCACACAGCACATGCATAACTAGGCTTGATAGAGTTATCAGTTACTTGTAT
>NC_056739.1:241226132-241238632 GCF_019279795.1 Protopterus annectens
TGCTGCCTAAGCCAAGCAGATGTACTTCTCTACATCCACCAGAGAGGGAGTGAGACGGACAGACAGAGACAAAGTAAGACAGGGAGGGGGTGGGAGAGTAAAACCTAAGCATGTTGGTGTCACACACTTACCAGTATAGGGTTTCAAACCCTTGCCTGACTATGTACTGCTATCACATGTCTATGCAGTTATTGCATGCACCACAGAGCTTACATTTTGTGGAGGTGTCCAAAGTTATATTCAGTGGTGAGTGACATCTGTAACAGTGATAAAGGAGGGATAAGGTACATGTAGTATATGTGGCTGTCCACATGAACAGGTATCAAGGTTGACACAGCCACACTCTCTCAGGAACACACACACATTATCACAGTTGGCAGGGTCAGAATTAGACTTCCTAACTAGCTAGTTTGACACAATACAGTAATACACAGGTATCGCATACACCACATGGGTTATCAGGATGATATATGGGCAAAGTGTATGTCAAGGTGTCTGACATCAGAAGGAATGCTTCAGTAGGCCAATGAGAGGTGTAGTGAGTGTGAATGGCATCCAAATCATTATCTTCCACACACACAAAGACACAGGTTGCCAGTACCGACATGCATGGGTGCATTGCTTCACAGTTATGTAGTGGTTGACTGTGCCAAAAGGCTGTACAAGACTAGATAAAGGGTATTCCTTGACATCAGGCCACATGAAAATGGTCTGCAGTGTGACTCAGGGGTGTAGTGTCTGAACTGGCCCACACAGTTGGGTATTGTATTCACCATCCAGTCATCTGCGTTACTATTGTGGGTGGCCAGTGCTGTGCAATGCTTGCCATGTATGTGTTCTGTAGTCCATGATATGGATGGTGTCTGTGATGTGCACATGTCCTACATGCATGTTCTGCAACATGTGGAAGTGTACCTGGAGTGTCTGGGTATGTTGTGTAGACAGATTGTTATCATCAGATGTGACATTCCTGGCCTCATGTGGTGAGAACTGGCAATGGACACCAGGTTGACTCTGCACCTACATTGACAGCATGATACAGGTATTCCCTGGTTTCAGTGGCATCTGTCCATACAGGGCATGTTTTTAAGGCATGGCATGTATGTCCTTTGTGGATTACATTTACTGGTACTACAGTTGTTGCAGGCGTCCAGTGGGGAACATAGTGAAGTAGCACTGTATGGAATTATGTGCCTATTGTAGGGATGGGACAGGGTGCCATGCCCTCTGTAGTTCACTGCAATCACACCATGGTTACTATCTGTGGGCAATATGCAGGAAACTACCAACATGGTGGTTGTTGCCTAGTTGATTATGTTTGTGTATGAGACATGGGTTGAGATTATTCTCTGGGTAATACAAGGGTTGCCTAAATTGTTCACCAGGCCTTGATGTCACATGTAGGAGTATGGATTGTCTACCCCAGCCTCTCTGCTTTTTGGCATCTGTTATCCTTGTAAGGTGGACATTGTGACATATAATAGGCCCACCATATAAGAAATTTGCAAAACCTGCTCAACAATGAGTCCAGTTGTTACACACTCACAGTCAACTCCACACAGGATATGAATGACAAACACACACACACACACACACACACACACACACACACACACACACACACACACACACACAAGCGCACCCACACACACCAAGTCTCAAAGTTGCCAAAGAAGGGCAATGGAGATAGTAGTGACTGTGAATGGCCTCAAAAGTCTAGCAGTGCAGCTGACATGATCCCGGGGTAACTTTCCTATTTCCCATCCAATCGTCTGGGTTCCTTTTGAAGAGGGCCAAAGAGGTTCTCTGCTTGACATGTATGGGCAGTCTATTCCAGAGTCTGATGGAGTTTCTGGGTCAGGAACACATCCCTCCTGCATGTATTGTTCATTGTGATGACAGGATTTGGATCCCTGGAGGATGTGGCTGTGAGGGTTTGGAATTCTCTAACTGTAGCATGTCCAACAGCTGTGGGTATGACATGGCATGGTATATTAAGCAGAGATCACCTATGAGAACACAATATGTGACAGAGTATAGCTGGATGATTTTCAGACGGTCAGCACAGGGCATCTGGTTTAGGCCTGTGGTCATTTTGTGAGGTATGTCTACAGCTTCTCTACTTGTTGCAGATGTCTTGTGAGGTACATATGTAAGGGGTCATTGTAGTCTGTACACGGTCTCCTGAGAGATGAATAAAGTGGGACAATGGCCTCTTTTTTCTGGATATAAAGCCCTTAGTGGGAGGTGTGCCACCTAGGTGAATTTTCTAACTGTTGTGGCGATGTGGTTATCAAAGGTTAGACCACTGTCCACCTGTGTCCCTAAGTCTATCATACTTTAGGTGTTTAGTGTACTGCCACCTATGTGGTACTTCACAAGTAAATGTCCCTTCCCAATGAGGATAACTATACATTTCTTGGCATTGATCTTGAGGCCATGGCTCAGGCACCAAGTATGTCTTTCTGTAAGGCCCTTTTGTAGAATATCTACATCATGTGGGGATTCAATATTGGCTCCCAGTGTGCAGTCATCTGCGACCTTTATTTGCCGGTGTCCTTTACTGTTGGACTGTACTTCAGAGAAGTAGATGCCAAACAAGGGCGGTTCCAGGACTGAAACCTAAGATGCTACAACTGTCACTTGTCTGAGGCCCTGGTTGGTGTCATCTACATTTGCAGTGTGGGTTCTTTCAGTACAGCAGTTGGCAACCCATCGGTTGACATAGAGATTAATGGCCAGCTCGATACATTTAACTATGATTCCGTACTGAGGGATGGTGTTGAAGGGCTTGGTGAGGTCCAAATAGGCTGTGTAAACCACCTTACCCTCATCCACGGCTCTGGAGATGGATTCACAGTTGTCATTCAGGTTCAGGTGACATGATCAGCCCTTCACAAACCCAACCTGGTTAAGGTCTAGTGTTTACAGGTTGCCAATGCCTTTGTTTTAATTTCCATGATAATACATTCCATAGCCTTGCAGATCAGGCACATCATACTGCTGGGGCTTTTGTTCCCAATATCCAAGGTGGATCCCTTTGTAGACTGGGATAACTGTAGCTGTGCACCACACAGTAGGCATGAAGCCTGAGGTGTGGCTATGATTAGACATGGCACGTAGGTGAGGTGCCAGATCAGTTTGTATCTCATGTAGTACACAGCCCCGGATGTTGACTGGTCTCATGGCTGTTGTTGTCATAGCTCTGTAGAGTGTGTTTTTTACCTGTGTGGCAGTTATTACCAGAATATGGCAATCTATCCGTGTTGAGATGTGCCCTTTGGGGATTGGGATGGGGTGCAATTGGCACTGAATCAATCTGCCAGGATATTGGCAATATCCCTTGGAGCAGTATATTTAATACCATCATGTTGTAGCTCACAGCAGTTCTGAGCATGGCCATTTAGATTCTTCACATAGCTATGGAACGGCTTGCAGTTGTCTTTGGCATCATTGACTATATAATGTTCATAACTAGCTTTGGGAGATGTTATGAGATGAGGGATCTCTGCCTCTAACTGTAGCTGGTAAGGGTGTATTTTGCATCCTGGAAATTCCCCCGTTTCTGTAACAGTTTCCTCCTTTTGTTGTACAGTGTTTATGGCAGGGGGCCACCACATTGGCTTCCTTTTCTTGGTGGGGAATGTCTTGGTTCAATATTGGATGGCAATATTCATGCATGAATGGATGTGCTTGTACAGTGCCTTCATGTATGATTCAGCAGTCATCCTTTCAGTTCCCATCTGCATGGACGTCATGATGTAAGTCAAGTCTGACGTGTAGCATGACATTGGCTGCAGAAATGTTATTTACAGAGGTTTCCATACTGGGGTGTGGGGGAGGGATGTTGATGTTAAGGGTGATTAGCCCATGGGCAGACCTGCCCACTCATGGGGTGACCATAGGTGTGGAACATTGATTTCCCATGCTGGTAATGACCAGGTCTAAGATATGTGAGCCCCTGGTGGGACTATGGGTTACTTGATCCAGGGCATTCAGAATTATGACTTCCAAGAACTGTTGAGCACACATCTTGGTACACAAGTAGCTTTCCCGGTTAATGGCAGAGTAGTGTAAGTCACCCAGTATTAGGGTGTTTGTTTGTATCATAATATTTTACAGTATGTTTCAAAAGCTGTAGTGTGTGTCATGGGGCATGGTGGGAGATCTGTAGCAAGCGGTATGATTTGGAATGCAGTCTAACCTACTGTTAGTTGCACCGAGGGTATTTCAGACACATTCTTTTGGGCAAGTAGCCTGGTGGTGTAAATATCCTTGGTGAATATGGGCACTTCTTCACCTTTATTGTTTTGGTCCTGGTTTGGTGGCCTACAGGTGTGGTGAGAGCTGTTTCTGGTATTGCAGGGGTGCTCTCTGGAGGCTTGGATCAGGTCTCTGTTACTTCACAGTTATCAATGTTCTCCATTTTTAGGTGCGCATAGTGACTGTAAATGGCCAAAATGACATTGATCCCTACACACACACAAGTTTTGCAGTTACCATGTCTAGGAACAGAATTCTTATCTAACTAGTATGTCATACTACAGCATTAGAGTTATAGGACACACCACAGAAATTATTGGGCTACTTTTTTCCCCAAAGGTGTATTTCAAAGTGAATGACATTAGCAGGCTTGCCAATGAAGAGCAATGGAGGTTGTAGTGACTATGAATGGCTGAAAAAGCATTGCTGTCTACACTCACAAACATCCACACTTGCCATATATGGGAATAGAACTTCTACCTAACTAGCTTATTACACTAATAAGTATTCTGCAGTTATAGGACACGCCACAGTGATTACTGGGCTATTCTTTCCACAAATGTGTATTTCAAGGTGAATGACATCAGCAGGCATGACAAAGAAGGGCAATGGAGGTTGTAGTGACTGTGAATGGCCTCAAAGGCATCTCTTTTGACAAAGACAAATAAACATCCACACTTGCCTTGTCTGGGAATCAAACTCCTTCCTGACTAGTATATCACACTACAGCATTATTCAGTTATAGGATGCACCACAAAGTTTACTGGGTTGCTTTTTTCCCAAAGGTGTATTTCAAAGTGAATGACATCAGCAAGCTTGCCAACGCAGGGTAGTGGAGGTTGCAGTGACTGTGAATGGCCTCAAAAGCATTGCTCTCTTCACAGACACACACACAAACATCCACACTTGCCATGTCTGGGAAGAGAAGTCATACTTAATGAACTTATCACACTGCAGCATTATGCAGTTATAAGACACATCATGGAGATTACTGAGCTACTCCTTCCCCAAAGGTGTATTTCAAAGTGAATGAAATCAGCAGGCTTGCCAAAGAAGTGCAATGGAGGTTGTAGTGACTGTGAATGGCCACAAAAGCATTGTGCCCTACACAGACAAACATAAACAGCCACACTTACTGTGTCTGGGAATAGAACTGCCTTACTCGTGTATTACACTACAGCATTACGCAGTTATAGGACGTGCCACATAGATTATTGGGGTATTTCTTCCCCAAAGGTGTATTTCAAGGTGAATGACATCAGCAGGCATACCAAAGAAGTGCAATGGAGGTTGTAGTGACTATGAATGGCCTCAAAAGCATTGCTCCCTAAACAGGCAAGCCAGCACACAAACATCCACACTTGCCACATTTGGGAATTGAACTCCTACCTAACTAGTATATCACACTACAGTATTACACAGTTAGAGGACACACCACAGAGATCACTGAGCTACTCTTTCCCCAAATGTGTATTTCAAAGTGAATGACATAAGCAGGCTTGCCAAAGTAGGGCAATGGAGGTTATAGTGACTGTGAATGGCCTCAAAAGCATTGCTTCTTACACAGACACCCACACATACAATTGCCATGTGTGGGATTAGGACTCCTACCTAACTAATACATCACACTACAACATTACGCAGTTATAAGACACATCACACAGATTACTGGGTTACTACTTCCCCAAAGGTGTATTTCAAGGTGAAGACATTAGCAGGCTTGCCATAGTAGGGCATTGGGGAATGCAGTGTGTGTGCATGGGCCATAACCCATTCGTCTAGCTGTAGACACACAACACTCAGGCACACTCAAGTTTATATTCCACAGGTAAGTGTATACAACTGCTAGATGACTACTGGCTTGTACAATTACATGAACATTTTATTGCATATATTATGCCTTTTGTTGTACAAGTAAAACATTCTTGTGTTTGAAAATGTTTTCCATTAATATAATGGAACATAGGTACTACATAATGGTAAATAGTACATTTAAATATACTTTTATATATACATTTAAATAGCGCATTTGCCACACGGAGAATATTGGAAAATAATTAGGAGACAAGTAAGCAGTCTATCGAAAATAGAATTAAGAACATCTTATCAAAGGGGCCAAAATATAAAAGATTTTTTGGTGCACAGCAGATATAATAGACCTAAAGAATTGATGAGAGTTAATATAAGGAGACTGTATACCTATCCGTGTGGCAAATGTACTATTTGCCAATATGTAGTACCTATGTTCTATTATATTAATGGAAAAAAATTTCAAACACATGAATGTTTTACTTGTACAATGAAAGGCATAATATATGCAATAAAATGTTCATGTAATTGTTTTTATATAGGTGAAAGCAAAAGGAGTTTAAGTGAGAGAATTAAGGAGCATGTTAGGGATATAAAGTACAATAAAATTAATAGCCCAGTAGCAGATCATTTCAATACGGTACATAAAGGGGAAATTGATAGTTTAACGGTAACGGTTTTGGAACACATTACCTTACATTTTTCTAGTGAAAATTTATTGAAATATGTATTAAGGAAGAAGGAATCAATTTTATTAATGAAATATAATACTTTGCAGCTGAATGGGCTGAATAAGGAATGTCATTGGCAAAGTTTTATTTGATTTCAGCTGTTTTAGTTATGTATAGTGTAGATATCACTTTAAATATTTTAATTGGTTAATTGATTTATTGAAGCGAAGTATAATATAAGAGGTAATACTGAGAGCATTTATTGTGTCAATGTTACTCTGTAAAGGCTGATATGGCCGAAGCGCTAAGAGAAATCAAATGACAAGCTCTTTCACTGTGCTTTTTATAATTAATTCGCTATGGAATTACACAGAATATCTGGAAAAGGTGTTGCTGGTTTTTTGGATGTGATATAGCAGTTTTTCATCTGAAGTGGTTACAATTATCTGATATGTTCCCTATAGTTATCACATCATCCCAGTAGTTATTTGGTGTTGGTCCACAGTTCATGCAGTAGGACATGGTGGACATGTTACTGTGATTTGTCTACATGGTCTTGCATTTGTGTTCTGTGGACTGTGTTATGTTGTTATTTGGGTGTCCATGACATAACATACATTGACAGTACGGGTGAGGCACAGGCCTTTGGCAGAGGACTGTAGGCCACTTGGTAGTGATGTAGGCCAGCTGTAGCAGGCTGTTGCATTGTGTTACTCCTACAGTCTCAGACTACAATACACTATATTCCCCTGGGGTGACAGGGTAGGTGTGCAAGGTGTTCATGCCAATACTTTCTGTCATTATTAATCCAGTTGTGTGGATGCTGGCAGGGTGCTGCTTACAGCTAGGGACATGCCTTCATGAGACACGTGTTCTGCCTTCTCCATTCTTTCACTATTGCCATACAGAGGTGGGAGTCATATTGTCCTCATTCCCAACAGCAGGGATAAGACTGAAAAGGTACCTGTGGGTGGTGGTGGGGTGAGCTGGGTGCATGTGTGCTATGGGCACTACTTGCATCTGACTCACAGATATGCATGGGGCATTCCACTTATGCTGGCTTGTGCAGGAACATCAGCTGTTTTTCAATACTTCATTCCTATGACCTTTGTGGACTGCCAGTATTTGGTCAGATGACATCGGTATTCCCTACTACAAGCCCAAATAATGTGCTGCAAACCTGTATGTACTATTCCAAGGGTTTGTCCATTTGACAGTTACATATTATACAATGTCTGTGTGGGGTACTTCCCCCTGTGTACTGCTTGTATGCCTGGGCCACCATTCATGCCATGACCATCTTTCAGATGATGACATGTATTACTTCCAAACATTTACTGTGGCTTACTGCTAGAATGTGTTTTTCTGGGAAGCATTGTGTTTGGCACTGCAGTTGTGAGAACCTGGCCCTGTCATTGGCAGCACAGGGCAATGGCCACCACGACAAACCTCACCATGCATAAATACTGACCACTCTCACACAATATACGAGACACACTAACCTAACACACACAGACCTGCATATTGTACATAGACTACAATCTATCCTGCTATCTTGGCCAGCTCAGGTAATCTGTGCTCCACTGTTATTATACCTACACATACATGTTACTACAGTTCTACATAGGATTGGGAGGGCACACCTGACTGTTACTACATTTCTACATAAGAATGAAAGGGCACACCTGACGGTTACTACATTTCTACATATAATTGCGGGGCACACCTGACTGTTACTACATTTCTACATAGGACTGGGGGGCACACCTGACTGTTACTACTTTTCTACATAGAATAGGGGGAACACCTGATCGTTACTACATTTCCACATAAGATTGGGGGTGCATACCTGACTGTTACTACATTTCTATATGGGATTGGGGGGCACACCTGACTGTTACTACATTTCTACATAGGACTGTGGGGGGCACACCTGACTGTTACTACATTTCTGCATAGGATTGGGGAGGCACACCTGACTGTTACTACATTTCTACATAGGACTGGGGGGGCACACCTGACACTTGTACACATTTGCTATGACTGTACTGGTATTTCAGGTACTCCATTTCATTCTGTATTCTAACCTATCATGCCAACTAGAGGCATATCAGTATACTACAGGTCTTAGGTTTGATTGACCTACATTTCAGTTTCTGACTACTTACCCTTCAGAAATAACATCCCACTGCCTGAACTGTTGTAGTCTGTCTGTGTAGGTCTGGGGGGGGATGATCTCCATAGCCATCAATCAGAGGCCTTAGCACAGCCTTTGTTTGTGTTTGTCTACATCTGTCCTGCTGGCTGAGACTGTTGTTGGGAATGTGGGCCTCCCTGACTAGCCCAGCACATTTCCTGCAGTGAATTTTGTCACCTTGCCTAGTACTGGCTACTATGGTGACACCAGTATTTGTTACAGATTTCATGTTGCCACTATAGGTGTCTACTATCTGCTGTCACCCCATTCCCGATTCCCTTGCATGCTCGCATCTGTACCATAGATACAAGAAACAACACATACTACTCTATTCAGCAATTGATAGGAAGAGTGACTTACCTTGTGGCTGTGCCAGTATTGAGCATGGTGCCAGAGGGCTGATTATGTCAGATTCACATAGTACACTCCCTATACATGGTTAAGCACAGTGTCATATTTGGCATCCCTTTTACTGTATGTGCTTGTCAGAGAGAGGTGTCATTCCCTGTGTCCCTACCATGTCAGTGTATGTGCTATGCATTGTCTCTTTGCCAAGGCCTGGAAATACTGGACATGCCTCCTTCTGCCTACTGGGGCAGGCTCAAGTTGTTCTTCCTCTGAGTCACTCTGTGGCTATGCAGGCCTTGGCAATAGTGGGGGGATGTGTGGACCTGCCCCATGCTGTTCCTGCTGCAGCTGTTTCCGTGGGATCACATTGTGCAGCATAGCACATACAATGACAATTTGGGTACATGTACTGCAAGGGTCCACCGGATGTGTCCAGGCACCGGAACTGTGACTTGAGCATCTCAAATACACACTCTATTATGATTCTGGTCTGTGTGTGTGTCTCATTATGGAGTTCTTGTTTGGGTGCGTGTGCATTTCTGATGGGTGTCATCAGCCATGGCTCCAGTGCATAACCAGCATCCCCCTCTAGGTGACCGTAAGGGTTGTCACCATTGGCAAATCTCTGGTACAGCTGCATCAGATGACAGATATGTGAGTCGTGATAGCTTCCAGAGCAGCCAGCACACTCATCCATTATAATGCCTTGGGCATCGCACATGACCTAGAAGTTGATGATGGGGAAGCCCTTGCAGTTGATGTAGACCCTACCACACTCACCGAGTGAGCTTTGATGAGTATGTGTGTGTGTAGTCTGTAGCACTCACTACCTCAGGGTGTTCTGCTATTTGGTGGAAGAGACACATATTGCTGGCCAGCACCTCACGGGTGTTGGGGAAATATACATGCTCACCGACATGTGCTGACATGGCATCCAGGAACTGGTGGAGTACCCTGGATGCTGATGCCCGTGAGATCCCCATGATATCCCCAGTTAGCCTTTGGAAGGTACCCTGTGGCTAGTATTCTTAGGCCTACACATACCTTGGTATCCACTGGGATGGGTTCCCCTCTGTTGGTTCTGTGTGTGAGGTGAGGCTGGCACATCTCAACAATTTGCTGTAGGAGGTCCCTGTCTACCCTATAGCGCTCCACTATCTCCAGCTCATGTAGCCCCTGGTAGTTTACCCTGAGTCTGTACACTCTTCTCCTTCTCCTCAGTGTGGTTTGGTCGACAGCATTCTCATCCTCACCACCTTCAGCCTCTTCCACATGTTGATTTATGATAGCTGCTGCAGCAACTATCATTTTGTTGCTCTTGTTTGGTAAAATTTTCCTGTTTGTGTACACCGGTGGTGTAGAGTATGTGGGGAAAAAACAGAGGGAATGGTGTTTGCATAGTTTATAGTGCTGTGCTCGGCTGGGCTGCTGCCTGTGTAATTGGCTGACTCTGATACATTTCACCTGCCAGCTATGCTAGTTCTCCTTGATTACCTTCCTACCGCTGTTTTCCCTTCCCATTGCCTTCCTGTTTAAACCCGTGCAAACACAGTGCTCAGATGTGCTCAGAGCTGCTATTTCCTGGTTTACTTTTTTATTTTCCTTTAAATCCCAGTGTTTGGCAAGCACACCCACTTAGACAATGTAAAGAGTGCTAGGTAGCCTCAGACACCCCCCCTTGCTTAGCTCTGCTAAGCTCAGGGCAAACCCAAGCCACAGGGCTCCAATAGGCTTACAATATACCTGACATACCCCTCTATAATGTCCACTAGCTCTTATGGTTGCAACATACTCTTCCTGTACCAACACAGTTGGGTGTAGTCTAGCCATGAGGGAGAATCTGGGATTCAGTATAATTCATCTCATTTGCATAGGATTGCCTGCTAATGCATAGTTACAAGTCCCACACTGAGCCTTTCCCCTTAGCAACCACTATTCACTGGCCATGTTGTCTTCTACCTGCCATTGAGTATAATGGCAAAATAGTGATTTTGGATGCAATGCTTATTCCAGGTTTTTTTTTTTTATTTTTGCCCAATCCCATTTGCACGCCACTGCCCTACACTTAAACAGTTGAAATCAGCTAAAAAAAAAAATAAAAGCTTTTTTTTTATTTTGGCAGCTGTTTTCCATGCCAATGGTCATATAATTGGCCACTGGCATGCTTTCAACATAATATATACGTTTTATTTGGAGCTGTCATGGCTCCGTTTTGTAGTTTGCATAAATGTACTCGGTTACTAACCAAGTACATTTCTGCAGACTACACTAGTCTTGCACAGCCAGTTGCCAGCTTCCTGGATCACAAATTCACCTCATTTGCAGGATTTTCACCTGCAAATGGGGTAATTTGCATACAGGAGCTGTGTTCGTGCAGGAATAGTGCAGGAGCGCTCGTGCATGTCCATGGAGCTTATTCCTGGATTGCACGGTGGCCATATTGCCTAAAGCAGCTCCTGCACTATTCCTGCATGCCATGCAGAGCTTGCTGAATCCAGAGGTCTGTCT
The DNA here is from genome assembly GCF_019279795.1 of Protopterus annectens. Taxonomy (NCBI): domain Eukaryota; kingdom Metazoa; phylum Chordata; order Ceratodontiformes; family Protopteridae; genus Protopterus; species Protopterus annectens. The sequence continues at coordinate 241,237,929 of NC_056739.1, forward strand.
TTTGTTTTAGAAAATCTGTACCTGAGAGCTATTTTGAGTATTTAGCCTTCTTAGATACCATGGGTGCAATTTGAGGAGCATCGCCTCAGATTTTGTAGTTTATATGGGTATTTTATTGCTCATATAATTAAAAATGGAGATACTTAAAAGAGTGTGATTGTGAAAAATGGCTTACCTGATCTGATTATCAGGTGCTGAATTGCTTTAATCCTTTACAGTAGTAATAGACTATATATGATAATTACTATGTTTGAATACAACAACCTTCATAAGTGTACTCAGTTCCAGAACAATTCAAGATAGAAGTCAATGATTTGATTTGTAATTATGTTGTAAGACCTCAGGCCACATGTTCTGGAAACCTGAGTCAAGAGAATAGCCAAGGTATCAAATGATCACCTTTTATTGCCAAGTTTGTCAAGCACCTATGGAGAGAAATGGTCAAACCTGGAAAACCCAAACATATTGCAAATGTTTTCTGTGAAAGCCTATCTGATGGGTCAATGAGAGATTCTCACCTCATGAAGTCCTTTTACCATATACTTCTGGGTGTTGGGGCAAGGAGTCTGTATGAACCTTCATCAATACCCCATTAGCTGATGTTTCATTAAATTAAGTTCCATTAAATGGAGCTATGGTTAAGGGTGGTCAGTCCTTGTCATGTTCTTAACCCAAAGATTTACATGTGGGTATCAGAGGACAAA
>NC_056739.1:241243632-241276132 GCF_019279795.1 Protopterus annectens
TTCCTATTCGACAAGGATATATCAATCCTCTTATTAACATAACAAAGTTGTCTTTTTAATGACAGTCCATTTTAAAGTAAAAATGGGGTGGTTTACCAACAGTTTCTGATATAGTATCATCTGAAGTCAGTATTGGCCAGTTCTTATGAATCACATCACATACCTTATCTGCATCACTAGTAAATGTGATGACAGATCTAACAAAACAAATATCTCCCTTCTTTTTCATGCTAGAATTATCACCCCTATGTGAAAAATATGGTTAAGCTGAGAAACGTCTATTATTAGTTACTGACTCCTTGGCCTCTAAAAAAAATCATTGGACGAATAGCCACATTGAATTAAATCATTCTCAAGGGTTACAAGTGCCTGCTGAAACTCACCCTCATTAGTATGTAACCTAGACATCTTATAAGCTTGACTTGTGGTGATATTCTTAAAAACAAACCCAGGATGCACTGTTGCAATGCAGAAGTGTGTTCCTTCTATAAGCTTTCCTATATAAAGATGTATGTAAACATCCATCCTGATCCTTATACAGATGAACATCAAGTAAATCCACAGATTCAATATGTGCATTCATGGTGAACCATAGATAACTAGTAGTGGATTCAAGATAGGTAATGAAAGCCTGCAACTCAGAGATGTTACCGTCCCATAGGAGAAAAATATTGTAAACAAATCTCCTAAAACATCTTAGCTGTGTATGGTAAGGATGTGCAGTCAAGACATATTCAGACTCCCACTGTGCCATCACCAAGTTGGCATAGCTATTGGCACATGAGGTGCCCATAGTTACATCAACTTTCTGTAAGTATACGTAGTCACAAAACATAAAAACATTATTCTCCAAAGTGAGATCTAATAGTGTACAAATAAATATCTCATCATTAGAAAAATCACTATGTTTATGCAAGAATTCTCTAACAGCTTCTACTCCTTCCATATTGGGATGACTGTAAACAGAGTATTAACATCCAATGTAGCCATTATTAAATCTGGAACATCATTAGCATTGTTAAATTCAAATAAATGTTCAAGAAAATGTTGTGTATCTCTTAAAACAGTATGTACTTTATCAACAACCTTCAACAAAAATAGTGGCTTTGTAAGCTATCTAGAGCCAGACGCAATAGGGCTAATAGGAGGGTCCATGACAGATTTGTGTACCTTAGACAACCCATGAACAATCGGTGTAACAGGATGATCTACAGTAAAATAGTCATAAAGCTCAATGTCTGTAAACCTATTCATCAACGAATCATAGAGCTAATTTCCTGAATACAGAACATGGCAATTAAGACCTTATAGTTTTGCTATTTGCTGTGAATTTTCCACACTCCACACAGTATGAAAAGACATTTAAAGGCACATTCTTATTTTTCCATAATTAGTTATAGTATGCATGCTTTCCATATCTGTTGGAGGGTGGCATAATGGTTAAGGTGCTTACCTTAGAAACACAAGGTGCAGGGTTTGATTCTCACAGGGGGTAATTGGCTAGGCTTAAAGTAGTACATGAGGGCGGTTAACCTAGTAATAATCTATGAATGAATATCGTTTTTATGTTTACCCCAAACAGAACTCATAACTGCTGTTTATTATTAAAGTGAATGAAAACTTAACTTGGAAAAATATTCCATTGAATTACTTTCCAGTGACCATATACACATCCTGCTTTCTGATATTATTACAGCAATCTCAGGGTGAAGAATTTCTTCTGCTAGAGTTAACAGCATTAAAGTAAGGCAGTACAAGTACATTAGTTTAGATAGCATATATATTTCCACTTGCAATTTTCTTTTGCAACTCTTTTAAAGGGTCAGCAACTATCATCTGAAAATCACATGCTTTTAATGAAATGTGTGTAACATTAGATCCATAGTTGAGCAGCACTATGGGAATCATTGAAAGTGTTAAGGTAATAACAGTATTAAAAAGTGCTTTGTGGGGCGATACTTCCAGACTTCCTAGCATTTCTAAATATGCTATTGCAGCCCTGGGAATCCCGAACTACAGTTGCAAATCTGAAATAAATGATTATCCTTCATACAAACATGTAGTCCATAAAAAAATCAGTTTTGCTCAGACCTGGTGCAAAAATCACCATGATCCTTGGAAAAGCAGCTGCCAACTTTATGAGAACTGTTTTCCCCATGACATCTTCCTGAGGACTGACAGATTCAGGATGCCGAGTTCTCACTCGACTTATAAACTGTATTTATTCTTCTCCTCTCATGACCATCAGCTGCTATCGGTGTATCTCATCATCTATCAGGTCTACTGGTCACTCCTCCCCTGGACATACTTCTGACTCATGCTCAGGGCTGAGGAAAGTGAGGCATTCTAATACAGTGTCATCATAGCCGGCCTTAGGCATAGGCCAACTAGGCGGCTTGCAGGGGTGCTTTTCCAGTATTTATTTTGTGTAAGTAGACCAGGATGGAAATCAACCACATAGGGAGTATGTTTAGGGACAAAGGGTATCCGCCCTACTTGATCAAGGATGTGACTAGCTTTGTGTTACAGGAATGGGGGAAAAAGTATACACCACTGTTGGGGAAGGGAACAATCCTCCCCGATACTAGTAAGAAATGTCATGATAACAAAGATACAAATCAATATTCGAAATCCTATATAGTTAAGTATGGGAAACATGCAGATGATGTCAAAAAAATTATTACTTCTAATTGGAACATCATTACCAGTGATGAGTCTATCAAAGACTTTGTCAGTGACAGGCCCACCTTTGTATACAAAACAGGCCCAAATATTAAAAATCTTATTGAATGGAAGGCCAATAGACAAGGGGGGAGTAACAACACACAGAGATGGGGGACCAGGAAATGTGGTAGATGTTCACAATGTGCCTTTGTATGTGAGGATGCATGTTGTACTTTAGAAAATATCAACAACAACAAAATTAGATTTGCCAATGGTAATTGCAACACCAAGCATTTGATTTATTTAGACATGTGCTGTTCCTGTCCCTGTTATTATGTCGGGAAAACCGACAGGTTATTTAAAAACAGAATTTACGATCACATTTACTGTATAGGGAAGAGGGACGAGAACAATGCCTTATTTAGGCACATTTCTAAAAGTAAAACATGTGACAAGTTTAAATTTGCAATTTTGGAAGTAGTTAGGGAGAATCCGAGGGGTGGGGACATTAAGAGAACAGTGGGAGAGAAAGAAATAAAATGGCAGTTGAAATTAAATGCAGCGTGTCTTCCAGGTCTTAATGACACGATCCCCACAAAACCCTTGGTTAGGAACACATAACATCTTCATTTATTAATTATTACTTTTTACCTAAAGAATTGTATTTAAAAATCTAATAGAAGTATATAACTTGCAAAAATTTGGATACTGAATTTTATTGTCTTTACATCAATATTATATCATGGCATGTATTAGCAGTGTTTTAGTAACAGTTGAATTTTGTACCTACCAAATCCTGTCTTGTTAGGACAAATGTCAAGACTGATTTCTAACAAGTGACAATGTTTGACACTGCATCTTTGTGTTACTTTTAAATATGCACCACACAGTACAATGTTGTTGCCTTTGGCAAAGAGTTGGTTTTTAAGTGTACAAATTTACACATAATTTCATTTAGTGTTGTATTTTAGGTTTTATATGTATTATCAGTAAGAAAGTAAGTACTGTAGTTTTAAGAAATGGTGAGGGCGTAGCTCTTAAACAATTAACTTTTGGCGGTTTTTTAGGTATTTATAGAGAGCCTTAGGGCTTAGTAAGTGTTCTGATGAAGTGTATTTTATACATGAAAGCGCTCAACAACTGTTTTTTGGCTTGTTAAATAAAGAGCTTGTGCTTTTATTTAAATCAAGTGTGGATCGTGGAATTTACTGTGGTACCAGTGTGCTTTTTTTGTCGATTGTTGCCTCCACAGTGATTTTTGGGAACAGTGTCATCATAGCCGGCCTTAGGCATAGGCCAACTAGGCGGCTTGCAGGGGTGCTTTTCCAGTATTTATTTTGTGTAAGTAGACCAGGATGGGGGCACTGGGTGGTGTGGTGTGGTGTAGTGGGTGGTGCCGTGGAGACCTTTTTCCTAAGGCACCAGTTGACCTAAGGCCATTCCTGAGTGTCATTGCTGCTAAGATGTACTATATATATAATATTCTCTAACAGTCTGTTTACCTTAATGATGTTATGTAAGTTAAATAAAGTATTCATATAAAACTGAATTAGGATAATGACAGAATACTTTCTTAACAGGACTAAGTCATTTAGGAGTAAATTAAGACAACCCTACATAGAAATGGGAAAAAATCATAGATATTAGAAAAACTAACCAGACCAGACAGCCATTAACTGCTTTCAAAGTTGATATTTCTGATGTTAAATTGCAATATTGTAGCAGTTCCCTGCTGAAAAGCTTTTTGTTGTTGATTGCAGATATTACTTCATGAAATGGCTTTAAGGGTGCCATTGAGTGAATAAGTAATAATTTTACTATTCTTTGCTATAGGCAGGACAATTTGGCAATGAACATTTTTGCTGCTAGGTAGATATGTCATCCAATATTACAGTTTGTAGAAGAACTAGAGACTTGTTTTTTTTTCCAACAGATTATCTTTAGCACATCAATTCAACTTTAAATAGAAACCAACTTAAAAGCCCTGTTTTTGGATAAGTAAATGCACTAATATTTGTTCATGAATTTCTGTTGTAATGACTGTAGTGCAGATTTTTATATATTATGCTGTGGTAGCATTGTCGCCTCATAGAAAGACGTTTTCCCGTTCGATTCTCAGCTAGCGTGTCTTCTGTGTGGAGGCATATGTGAATGGGGCGTGCCTTCATTGAAGTTTGTGTGTCAGGGCTGGTAACCCAGTATGTAAAAATCCACTATCAATCATTAGCAGACCGGAGTTCCACTGTGGTGACCCCTAACTGGGAAAAGCCGAAAGACACAAACATATAGCCAGAATAAATCCACAGAGTGTATGTCTGCAGCCTAAACAATATACTCCTTGAAACTCTGTTATCCTCCCCATGGGCTAACAATAAAAATGCAGTTATTCTGGATTTTTTATGTAGGCTAGTCAGCAGGGAATGCATTGCTCAGCTTATCTACTTATTTAATGTGTAACATGTTGATTGATACCTTTCCACATAAAGAAATTGCAATATATGCATGCATACAAACTAATATTATAGCACCTGACTAATTTCAAAGAAAGTATTAACCATCATGACACCATTTATTGTATTACATACAGCTTTAACTCTTAAAGAGATTACTAGTTCTACCTGTATATATCCTCCACTCCACATGATGGTGCTGTGATTTATTTTAAGACCTTGACTTTGATTGCCTTGCAGTCCAAATGTTCCTATTTTTACACTTTTCACAGACTCTTCAGAATTTAGTTGTCAATTAATTATATCAAAAAATACAGGCACATCACCATTTTCATCAAAATACACTTGCATGGCTGATATATTTATGAAACTGACTTTATTAATATAATGAAGAAGCTGAAAATCAGAGATAATGAAATGCAAAAGTCACATACTAAGTGAAGAAAAAACTGTACAAAAGGAGTGAAACATGCTGACAGAGAAATCTGAACATAGCTGCAGAGTGAAGCCATAATATGTTCATTATCTTAGAATTAGCATTAGAAGCAATAGAGGAAGCTGTATAGTAAACAATGACCAAGATGCGAGCATAATTGTGCAGAAATGCATGAAGCTATTATACCACTGTAACCACCACTCCTTTTCAAGATGACTGTAGTTCAAAAGATTTCATTGGTTATTGGGGATCTAACATGCACCCCTGATTCTTTGCTTTAACTGAACCAACCTCGGCACCTGTAAAAAATCTACTGCCAATCATTAGTGGATCGGAGTTCCGCTGTGGTGACCCCTAACCAGGAAAAGCTGAAAGAAGAACTACAACTGCTTAAGATGATCAATGGCCTAGAAGTCGGATTTTTTTAGGGGTAGGACTGAAGGTGGAGAGTTGCAGTGAAGATGTAGCCAAAAGAGGTCAATATGTCTCTCATGACTGACTTAGCATACTGTATTGGTAAACTGCATATAGCTCCTAGTTTGCTGACTAGAGCTGAAAATATGATGAGTCACAAATAATGTGAAGCAAAGAATATAATGGTAGACAAGGAATTCTTGTCCATCTTTGTCTCCCCATGTCTATCCTAACTTGATAACTTTTACATGACACTTTACTAACAGGCTATTCTTTACTAATAGGTTATTATTCTTTATATTTTTACTTATGTGCAATCAACATGTTACTTCACAAACAGGTGACAGTTCAATAACACTACACTAAACATGCTGTATCATTACCTGTAAGTCTAATTTCATACTCCATTCCCCAGAATTATGTCAATAGTAACCAACAGCTAGTTGTCAGTGTCTTGATATCAAAAGGACTGAATGATGTTTTTGTTTAAAAATGCTTAAGAATAGTCTTCCTAAATACATTTGCCATCAATCAGTGTGCTACTTCTTTCCCACATGAACCTTCTAAATGGACCCAAATAAAAGAGACTTATTTCATAGGGAAATTATGCAGACTTTAGCAATACCTCAGCTTCAATACACACAGGTGACTGACAGGAGCACTGCAGTGTTTAGGGATAGAGCAGAGCCTGAGCAACTGGAATTCACTACGGTTGCTTAGTAAGGCTCAAATGGTTGTGGTGAGAGTTTGATAATCATGAATAATGGAGGTGGCTAATGGAAGACTGCAAGAGTTTGTGTAGTCATGCACAATATGGGTGAACATCTTGTGGTCCAAGATTTTAATAAGCATCTGCTTCCTGGCTTTACTGGAGTTCAGAATTTTCTAGTCTGTTCCTGAAGATTCTGATCCCTGAGCAGTATTTACATTCTATATCCTTTCCCATTATTTTATTGTCTTCAACAAACTCTCAGCCTTCTATCTTGTTTTATCCTATGGACAATACAGTGTTGCTCTTGTCTGCTTTAACTGCCGCACTACTTCACCCAGCTTCAAACTCTGGTGGTGTCCTTCTGTAATTACTTATTTAGTGTTATTCCTCTTGCCTAACAATACATCTGGTGGTATCTTTTATATTTACTGTTATTGATATCTGTGTCTGTCTTCTCAGTCAGATCTAAACACTATGTAGACAGTTACAGCCATGTTTCATACCCTGATGTCAATGATCCATGTTTCTGTTATACCAGCTTTGTCCACCTCTTCCTCCTGCATTAGTGCTTGCATTACCCCATTACCCTATTTTCTGCATGTTCTTTCACTGCAGATTAAAATGTGTTATCTCGACCTGGTCTTGGACATCGTTGTTTGTTTCTCTATAATAATCTGAATCTGTTTTTTTGTCTTCGGTCTACAACCTAAATACTTCACTCTCTTCTTCTTCTGTCACCCTCCCTGCCTATGCTACATATAACTTGCAGAAGAAAATATATACTAGTTCTAGCTTGTCTACCACATCCAAAGCCATAGAGGGAATAAAATCAATTATATGAATTGACTACTGTACTGCTTACCAGAGGTATGAGTCCTGCCATTAAAGGAAGAACAGTATGGAGTTGGTTGTTTTTGCTGCTACCTTAAAGGTATTGGATTTTAGAGTACAATAGTATATTTAGATGACTTAAATGTAAAAAATTCAAGATGCTTCCTGATGGTCTTTGACTTGCAGTTATGCAAACTGTAAGAGTTGGGTTTATAATACAGTATTAAGTCCTGCTACATTGGGAAGCAGAGCATTATAAAATAAGTAACAAAGTTCCCAAATATGGTAAAGTCAAGAACACCTGCAAAAGAAAGAAAGATTAAAAAAACATAATATATTACAGTTTCAGGTTCTGGGGATGGATTGCTATTGCAAAATTAATGATAGCATTTCTATTAAGGATCTTAAAATCCTTTACAATGACTCTATAAGGGAAATACATTAGTTTTGGATCACAAATAATTAATCCTTATTTTTCACCAGTGTCTGAAGAAATATATGAAAAAGGGAGTTGGGTAGGTATAATTCTTATTAAATTAAGAAGGATTGTGAGGACAGATTGGCATTAATTTCTTCATGGGATGTGCATGTCATTTAGGTTGCCTAACATTCATATTATTGATAAATTCCATATGTGCATCTCACAGTTTGGTGCATATAAAGGGAAACTGGGTAACCCAGTATGTTCTCCTCAGGCAACTCAACTAACAGACATGGAGTGACAAATTTTGTTAAGAGAGGACTTCAATTACAAACTAAGCAAGCTCAAAATGATCCTCAAGGTGGGACTGCACTTGTGCAAAGTATCTGTACATTTATATCATATCCTATAGCTCTGTTTCTGAGTTAGTCATCCTTTAAGGATAAACGTTTTTTTATTAAACTCTTACTGTTGGATGGCTTCACTAATCATGACAATAGTATGGGTGCTGTTTACTGTTTGAAATAGACTCTATTTTAGACAAATAATGATACAATTTCATGTCAGAATAGAGCTTGAAGTATAATGAAGGATGGAACCCGGGCATATGACTTGTCTGAACCTTGTTTCCTTCATCTAGAATATAGAAATGCTGCCTTCTTTTCATCCTTCCTTAAACCATGGTCATGAATTGATTACTTTTTGATTTCAAAATTGTCATTATGGTTTTACTTTTCATAACACATGGAACACTGGTCTTTTTCAAGTAAATGTTTTATACATTTAAACAAGGTAGAGCCAAAATACATACATGCCAATATACCAAAACGCTTGTTCCCATAATAAATATCCAGGCTGTTCTTAAAAATATCTAAACTAGTACTTGCTTTAATGTAATTCGGTAGTCTGTTCCAAGCATCAGCTGCTCTGTCAGAAAACCAATTAGTACACTTCTCATTCCTATAGAGTCTTCTGCATAGGTTATCTGATGATTCTCTAGTACTTTTTGATAACCTCAAACATTCCTAGAGTAGTTGTCCCTAAATGCCCTATATACCTGAATAAGATCTCCTCTTAAATATCTGTAAGAGACACTGTACACATTCAGATATTTTAGTCTTTCATAATTACTTAGATTTTCACATCCATGGATGTCCTTGGTATATTTCCACTGTACACTTTCCAATTTATTCATGCTTGTTTTCCTATCGGGTTTCCATATTGTTATTCCATACTCAAGTAAAGGTCTAATGTAACTAACAAATAATGACTTTATTATGTTTGATTTCCTAGACTTTATAAATCTTTTTATACAACCCATAGTTCTATAACTATCATTAGCCAATTGTTTGATATGATTAGAGAAACTCATAGTTGAATCTATCCATATACACAGGTCCTTAAATGAGTCTACAGTTTCAATCACTGTGTGCGGTATTAAATATTCACCTTTCATTTTATGTCTCCCAAATCTCATATGCTTAGTTTTTGATGTATTTATCAACATATTATTCTCCTGTGCCCAAATGGTCAATTTAATCAAATTATTTTGCAGACATGCCTTATCTGTAACAATTGTAACCAGTTTACCCAATTTCAGGTCATCAGCATATAGACTGTAGAACACTTCAGATGAAAAAATAAGGTCTGAAAGATACAATCTAAACAAGTAAGGGCCTAGGACAGAGCCCTGTGGAACACCTCGATTGTAACCAAGGATTTCACCTGTCCAGTTGGTGTGTGATACTTGCCATGGCATATTTGTAAGCCATGAAGCTATTCATCTTATCAACAGTACATCAATATCTAGTTGTACTAATTTATTGATCAGTGTTTTGTGCATGACCCTTTTCAATTGTGAAATTAAATCTATATAAATCACAACACAGCACAATTTTACATTTATAGCTGTTATTATATTATTATAAAACATCATGTTACAGGTGGTAATAGATCTATTTTCAACATATGCATGCTGATATATGGTTTCAAGTCCCAACCTATCCAGTTCTGACAATAACTTTTTCAGTTTTACCTTCTCCATTATTTTTCCACAATATGAAAGTAGACGTAAGGCTCTATATGATTTTGGGTTTGTCCTGCTCCCATTTCCCCTTAAAGAAAGGTTTAATAAGTGCATGTCTCCAATCTTGAGGAATCTCCCCATATTTATATGACCTAGTGAATAATAAATATAATGGTATTGTAAGTTCCTGCTGATGTGTTCTCAGGTCGTTGTTACTTATTCTGTCTCCTCCCTGTGCTTTGTTTGGATCCAGTCTGTACAGTTCTTTTTCAATATAATCTAATTTGATTCCAGTATCTGGGGATACCTGGATGCCACTAGGACAACTTACCACCCCTTTTGTGGAGTCAAACTGTTTTGTATAAGATTTCATAAATATATATATAATCTGTTGTGTCTGAGAATACATTTTAGAATATGTACACAGTTTATCAATTTGTGTATCTTTACTCCTTCCACATCTTATGTATCTATAAAAAGGTTTCCCATTATGCTCAATATCTTTATATAAATTTTCTTCAAATTTTTCTTGATCTTGTCTAACACTATGCTTAATCTGTTTGTCCAGCTTTATTTCAGTTTTCAAAGTTGTAGTTCGATCTCTCTTCCATTTCTTATATTTTTTGTCTATCACCTTAATCAGGTATCTTGATCTTATGGAAATATACCCCCCTGATGTTGTGTGCCTAGATCCTGATGTTAAACATTTTTTTTACTTTTTGCACTCAAACAATTTCTCTTTCAAAACTTTCCACATTCCATCTGCAGTTTTTCCACTGAATACCTTACTCCAGTTAGTTTTATATAGTAACCGTTTCGCTTTCCTGTAATTAACCTTATGTGCATTGGCTTATATTTCAGTTTGGCAGAATTATCTAGCAACAAATTAACTTTAATAACCCCATGATCACTGCGCATCAATGGTGGTAAATCTTGACTTGAAGTTACAGTAATTTCTTTGGGAACACAAATAATATCTAGTATATTCCATCTCCCTGGTAGTTTTTTTTACAATATGAAGCATTTGTTGTTCCTGAATATACTCTGTGAATAATTTCTTTACTAACTGAGTCAAAGGCTCTGACTTTGTTTTAACCTCATCAATGTGTACTTCAAGAAAACACTGTAAAAAGCCTATATCTCATATAAGTACTCTCTTCCCTGAACAAACTTCCCTTCAGCATTCGAAAATTTAAACTAGATAAATTCACTCTACTAGTGAGAATATCAGTTAAAATATGAACATTTCCCATAAAATATTCTACTTTTGAAAATAATAAATAGAATAAACAAAACCAAATGTCCAAATAAAAAATAAAATGAGGCATGAATTACTTATTTTCTTCTTTTCTAAGTAATTTCAATAATGGCGAAACTGTTTTTATTTCAGCAGACCTCATTACCTCTCTGGGCCATGTTCCTTTCTAGAATACTGTGTTCAGAGATTTTTTTTTTCATTTTATAATAAGTTTTAAATCTTAATTGTTTACAATTTTCAAAATATTATTTTACTAAACTTTTAATCCTTTGTGACTCAATGAAATTCCTCTCCAAATTGAGACTTCTTAAGCACTTTTTTACTGAAACAACCTCTGGAAACAATTCCAATATAACAATGAAGAAACTACTTCTTCAGTTTGCAGCTTTTCCTATGTTGAAGGACAAATGTATTACTATTTTCTCACTGAGAAAAAAGGTTGGCCTTATTTCAGAATTTAAATCATATTTGGAAATTTAAAACACATGGCATTCCATAGGTGAATTTGGTTATGGTTAAATTTGCCATTTATTTCTACTATCAAAGGTGTATGATGATAGATTGTCATTAATATCCTCGTGGCTTTACATTTGTCCAATATAAATAATATATTTCCTTCTTTTATAATTACGTTTTGAGTTTAATTTTTGTGTATGCCCTCCCAGTTATTGGTTGTCATTATTGAAAGACCTTAACATTGAATCTAATTGGAAATATGGGCCAGAGAGTGGAAATATTTGTCACTTAACAAATGCATCTATGAGCTAACTATGTTATTATTAGCCCCTACATTTCTTTTAAACTCTATTCTATTCTTCACTGCTAGTATGCCTTTAATTCTCAAACCAAAACTTATTTACCTATGTCTTTTACTTCTCCTACTACCTATTCTATCTGTACCCAATATTCTTACCTTTTATGAAAACCTACACTATAGTGAGTCCCACCATCCCTTAAAGCAGGCATTACTACTAAGTCACCTACACTTCCAAAGCCATTGTAACATAACTTCCACCTCCACCTACCTTTTACCAAAATTTCACGGGGTTGTCCATATTACTTGCCTACAAGCTAGGAAGTCACAAAATATTTTATGTAAACTCCTAAGGTTTATACATATTCTGAAACAACATCCTCTACTCCACGGTGACATTCACCCTAACCCTGGACCAATCAATAATACCCCAATAAACCCCTACCTACCTACCTCAAGCCAACACCCCATTCACCCTCACTAGCACCCATAATTCTCTGCTCATAGCACATCTCAATATACAGAGCTTAAACAATAAAATTAGCCAACTACATGCCCTGCTAGACATTCATTCATTTAATATCCTATGTTTAACAGAGACTTAGCTCAAACCAGTAACAAAGGACAATGAAATTATCCCACCTGACTATAATATCTTAAGATTAAGCCATACAGCCAAAAAGGATGGAGGGGTAGCAATTCTATACAAATCTAAATTACATGTCACTTCTTTAGATGTAAAACTACCTTTTGATAGTACTGCTGAAATCCTCATCTCTAAACTACAGATCAATGCTAGTAAATCTTTGTACATAATATGCTCCTACCTACCTCCAGGCAATAACATTAACATCCTAGAAAATATCCTTTGCTGGCTTTCTACATTCTTCCCACAAGAAACCATTCTACTTGGTGATCTTAATATAGATTGTAATTGCTGTCCCTCATCCAAACCTACAACCCATATCAACCTTTTTGGCTTCTTCAAATAATTACCAGTCCAACCAGAATCCAAAAACCCAGTAGCAAAGAAAGTATCTTAGACTGGATCTTAGTAAATAGCCATACTCTCTCTTATAAAGTAGGTACCCTTCCTGATGATATTAGTGACCACTCCCTTACTTACATATTCAGACTAAGATCCTTTATTCCCAACCAGACTCTCTCTAAAACTGCCCGGAACAAAAAAGATTTCAATCCAGCAAGCTTCCAAGCTGAGCTTCAAGCTTGTGACTGGTCACCCTTAAAACTACTCCCTCTTGAGCAAGCAGTAACCTATTTTAACACTACATTTTTACAAATCCTGGAATACCATGCCCCTACTCGCTCTATAAGAACTAGAAGTAAAGCTGCTCCATGGCTCACTAAAGACACTAGACAGAAAATATTATTGAGAAATAAAATCTGGTCTAAATGGAGAAACTCTAAAAACCCAACAGATCATCAAAAATTTAAAGAGCTGAGAAATGTCGCTAAAAGATCAATAATTCTTGATAAAAAAAAAAACTTCTACTTTAAACTCCAGGAAAATTATCAACAAAAAACACAAACTTTCTGGTTAGGTATAAATAGACTTCTATACCCAAGCCATTCCAAGACACCAACTCTATCAGGTCTCTCCCTTAACAGTCCCAGCCAGATTGCTGATGCTTTCAACACATTTTTTTGCTGAAACTGTTCAATCTCTAGCAAATTCCTTACCTACTGTTAGCTCAACTCTCCCATCCTCATTACCTAGAATATCCCCCACCTTTCATTTAAAACCAGTTCCTACATCCCGTATCCACACCTTACTCCACAAACTTAAACCATGTATCCCCTCAGCTGATCGCCTACCAGCTGAATACCTGCAAACTGCAGCAAAAGTACTTGCCTATCCCATTTCCATCCTAGTTAATAGAACCATTACTGAAGGCACCATTCCATCTCTCTGGAAAATCTCTCACATTATCCCACTTCACAAGGTTGGTAACTCAACCGAACTCTCTAACTTTCGCCCCATAGCCTTACTCTCTCCTTTAGCTAAAATTATGGAAAAATGCATCCACCAGTAACTACTTGATCACCTTCGCCAAAATGACCTACTAGCTGACTGCCAGCATGGGTTTAGGCCCTGCCATAGTACCACCACTGCTGTCTTATCCTTCTCTGAGTGCATTAACAAACATTGTAATAACAACATGCTTTCCTCTGCACTCTTAATTGACCTCTCTAAAGCCTTTGATATGGTTAACCATCAGACACTTCTAAACATACTCAAATTACTCTCTCTTGACACACAGGCACTAAAATGGTTCAAGTCCTACTTAGAAAATAGACATCAAGCTGTCCTTTGGGGCAATCACCTATCCACACCTCTCCCTATTACCCTTGGTGGCCCTCAGGGCTCTATCCTGGGATTGCTCCTTTTTTCCATTTTTATTAACGATCTAAATATAAATCTTCCTCAAGCTACCTGCATACAGTATGGAGATGACTCCACTCTAGTCTGTGCTGCCTCATCTTCATTTGAACTCCAATCCATAACTCAAACTGCATTTCACCTAGTAAAAAACTGGTTCCTTCAATGGTGTCTCCTTCTAAATGCCAAAAAAACAAAATTGTTGTTATTAACTCCAACACTAAAATCTTCCTCAATAGACCTCACGGTTACATCTAACAATGGTACTGTTATAGCACCTGACCCAACCACCAAACTCTTAGGTGTAATAATTGACCACAACCTGAACTTTGACTCCCATATTAACTCAACTATTAAAACTGTAAACAGAAAACTCGGTACCCTTTACAGGATAAAACCTTTCCTTACCCCAGAAGCTAGAACTATCATTGCCCATACCCATCTGATCTCTACACTCCTATATGCCTCTCCCATCTTTACTAATCTTTCCAAAAGCAACCTTAACAAACTGGCAACCTCCTATAACAACATTGCCAGATTTGCCACTGGCTCCCCATTTCTAACTCGCCATTGCCAAAATCTTAAACAGCTAGGATGGCTAGAACTGCAAAACCAGCTACAATCTGAACAACTTATTATCACCTATAAGACTTTGTATCATCCAGGTAATACTCATATTCTATGTAGCCTCATCACCCCTTACAAAAATCTTACTACCCATTGCTCAGCAGATAAATTACTAGTATCCATTCAAAAATCTTACAACAAAGCAAGTGATTCTCTTTTCTCTAATTCTGTGGGGAAACCTGGAATAGGCTTCCCAGCAAACTAACATCTCTTACGTCATTACCACTCTTCAAAAAGCCACTAAAAATACTTCTTAAATCTCAATGGTTATGCCCATGTACTAATCCAAACTAACCCACCCCCGTTTATCCTTACTGTTTTTCCTTCCTCCTAATATCCCTACATTTTGATAGTAAGCCTCCTTACCTTGATATCCAGTCTCGCCTCTTCAGGTAATGACCACAGAATACATATTTCTGTAATAATCAGCCTGCTGAGACCACATATGTTTCCACTTTGTATATATACTAACGTCATGTTGTTTTTGTTATATTTGAGCATTTAATTTTAAAAAACAACCATAATTATTAGTTTGAATCTGTTCTTTTTCCTTGTCGGATATGTAATTGTCAAACCTCTCCTATGCAAATATATTTCTTGTAATACTGCATTGTTTTTTGTAAACCTTGTACTGAAGATCATGATGTTTAATCTCTGTTGACAATGTATTCATTTTTTTATATCTCTTTTGAATTAATAGTGTAACTGGAGCTTATCTCCCCAGGCCTCTATTGAAAATGTGCATGTATCTAGTTGGACTAGCCGGGTCAACAAATGTAAAATAAAATAAAATAAAAATAAATGATGACATAATGCTTACTTGGCTATACAAAACCTTGCTGCTGTTTCAAAACCGAATTATCTAACTGAACTCTTTATGAAGACTGTGTTTTTTACACTTTTCTTCCTAAGTGGTCTCCTCTATCCACAAATTCTTAAAATTATAAAGTTATAAATGAAACATTGGAATTTCATAAAAAAATCAATAGAATATCTGAAATTTTAGCTTGGTAATAATATTTCAATATTTGTACTAATTGATGGAGTGAAATTTTTTTTTTTTGCTAATCACTGGGATGGGAGAATGGGTACATTTCTCAAAATGGCAGTGATTTATAATATTTTTTCTCTCTTCTATTAAATTGTTGAAAATTCATCAGCTTATAATTTTTTTCTAATCTTTGTTCATAACAGAATGGTATTTGCATTAGCAATATATTAATCATGCAAAGTTTCATTATAGTCAGACGGCTAACTTAAAACTTCAGACAGGCTATATAGAAGTTAGGTCTACTCTATTGATATCATACTTTTTTTTTTCATAATGAATTGTCCAACTTTTCTTTAAAATGTATTAGTGATGTAGATTGTCTTATTTCTGGTGGGAGAAAATTCCAAGCTCTACCTACTCTATTTCTAAAAACTAAACATAATTTTAAAGCTAAGTACTGATAAATCTAGAAGTTTGTTATCCTCGGTGTGTCTTATATTTCAAATGTTGCAGCCAACATTTCATTTTTGATATACCTGATTGAATAAAGTTTTGCACTTGTTTATTCTTTCTATCTTTAAATTTCCTATTATACAGACAAACCTGTGCACAATATTCTGTTTGTGGTTGAATCAAAGTCTTAAGCCATAGACCATTGACAATTTATCCCTACTGCAGAGAGTGAAGTAAATGTCCTTCTTAATATCAAAACAACTTCTTTTTGTGCTCATCAAGTAATTTTCATATGTATTGTGTTTGTCATCAGTTATACATAAATCCTTAACAAAGTCAAATCAGTGATCCTATCATGGAGAATACTTTGACCTTAGATATTGTTGTTGGCTCCAAAATGAAGAACCTGACATTGTTTGAGAATTATCTTTTGATACAGAACAGTGCAAACAGAGAGTCTAAATAATTCAGTAATTTTCTTTTGTCATTTACTGACAGCTTTTTCCCTACTATGACATCTGCCTACTTAGTGTATAAATGATCTGAACGCAACTTACTTGTGACATCTTAGATATGTTTTACCTTTTGTATCAAACACAGAAGATAGATATGATTTAACCCAGAGTAATGTTACTCTATTTAGAAATTAGAAATGTAATGTAGTCTTTAAAATATTTCTTTGGTTAAATAGTCTTATACATATAATAGCAATGTGGTAATTGTTCATTCAATTGCTATTTGTAGGTTTAATGCAATGCATATTTTTATTTTACATGTTTGTGATTTTATTTATATATAATAAAAAAAAAGAGATTTTTTTATGAAAAAGTATGATTTTTCAAAAGAATAGTTAACATGTTTTGCAGTGAGGTTTCTTCCTTCACCCATATTTGATGGCTGCACACACAACACCCTTATTTCTAAAGACATTGTCTCCAGCATTGTCCAACCTCAGAGAAAAAGGGGAAAAAGTAATAAAACAAATTCAGCTCTTCCTTTTATCTAAGTTTCCCTGACCAACATGTAAATTTAGCTAAAAAGCAACTTAAACCAGAGAGTATATACAAAGCTTCCTTCTTAGTAATAAGTTAAGTGGAAGTGCATATAAAACACGCCATCTCTGTAATTCTAGCTTGCAGACACGTTTGGTGTCATACTTCTTTACATCATAGAATTGTTTGTATTTCCAGACTTTAGTCTCTCAAGTTATGAATCATTTTCACAGTTTCTTTCTCTTTCTTTACCACTCTCAGTAAAACAGTTATCTCAGCCCATTCATGGTTATTTTTCTATAATTCAACAGTCTGACGTCTTTTCCTTATACTATATGTAAAGATCATTTTTACTGCTCATTCTTTAACTGTTTAGTATGCATTTTATTCTGCATTTTCTGTCTTATTGTTTATTCTGTCATTTGTTTTTTTTTCCATCTAAAACTATGGTATTGTTGGTATTTGCTGATCCTATTCTGTTTACTATGCTAAGTGTGTTTTTCTGCTAGATGGACATTCACTTAAGTTCAACTTGTGAAAGAAGGTAGATTTGTTTGAGATATAGATGTCTATCAGTGCCTGCCATAGGCATAAGTAGAATTCATATTGGTTTTTAGCTGTTATTTGCGGTTTTTACATCACTTGTATAACAAGGTACTGCTGTACAGTAGGGTGGTCTGCAGTGAGCTGCACAACATTGCAATTCATTTTCTAAACTGTATCTCATTCTATTCACTGTGACATCAGAGAAATTGTTATTTTAAATCTGTTTATCATAGAGCTTCTGTATTAATAATATTTAGACAGTAGTTCGAGTCAGGAATAAAAGAAATCTGTTTAAATCAACATCTGTTAGCAATCCCTCAGACAGATACAAAAATAACAGCTACCGTATCGATAAAAATGAGTAGTTTCAGCTCATAATCCATTACCAGGCTTATTCATATATTGGGATCATGAGACCATAGTCTGTAGTTTCAACTTTGTTGTGAGCTTGCTAGCACTAGGCACTCTGGGGCAATATTCACACTGCCTCATGATTACTGACAACCACTTTTTTTTTCTCACACACTGAATTTTATGTGTGAGAAGTATGAATGCATACTGACTCTAAAGGCTAATCTCTCATTAAAGCATGGTGTCAGTACATAAAAAGTTATCAGTACCCAGTGTAACTAAGCCTTGATATTACACTCAGCATATAAGTACTTATATGGTGAGGCATTTAAGAAATCTCAGCAGAAGCCTCAGATGCTCTGCTTAAACTGCTTAACCTTAGCTTATTTATAGGGTTTGTCTCTGATAACTAGATAAAAGCTACTGTGGTTTTCCTACACAAGGGTGGTCCCTAGTACATGTCTGCATTCTCTACATGCTTGGGTTATTGTAGTCCTATCAACCTTACCAGCCTTATATGCAAAACCATGAAATATATCATAGCAGGACTCTTCTATGCATACATAGGCAACTTAACTTTTCTAGACCCCTATCAGTTTGTTTTTTTGAAGGGCAAGTCTTGTTTCCTGAACCTAGTAATTTTCTTTGATAAGACTACAGGGGATATAGACAGTGGCCATTTTGCGCACACTGCTTATCTTGACTTGTCTGCGGCTTTAGTCACTGTCCCCCATGCTGGTATTATTGAAAAATTAAGCAAACTTTATAAACTACCACATTGTCCATTGGATTGCAAATTTTATATTCAACAGATCCTAAGTTGCGAAAGGTAGTTGTTTCCTCTTAGAATATAGATTTGTAACTAGTGTGGTGTCACAAGGATCAATTCTGGGCCTTCTCATATTTGGCATTTATTTTGCAGACATCCAAGCCAATATCTCAGAAGTGCGGTTGAACAGTTTTGCTGATGACTGCAAACTGGGTTCTATTATCTCCTCATCCACTGATACAAAACAGCTCCAGCAAGGTCTGGAACATATATGTGTGTAGTGTATCAAAAGTGGTTTCAAACTAAATGAAAAAAGTGCAATATAGTAGTGTTCTGCAGAATGGTTGTTCCCACCTCATATGTTATAAATGATTCTCCTTTTCAGGCACACACTCTCATAACAGTCCTATGTATTTATGTGGATAACTTTCTCACCTTTGATCATCATTGTCGCTCGTCTGTCAATATTATACATGACAAACAGATGGGGTAGTTCATTTATATGCTTTATTACACTGCTTTACAAAATATAAACAAACAGATTAACTGACAGGCTATACAGACATACATGCTTACATCTCAACTGCTTACTACAAAATGGCAGTCAAGCTCGCACATGCTCAGTATTTAGACACTTATGCAAGCCCCTAGGAAGCTTCTTAAAGCTGTACACACACACACACACACACACACACACACACACACACACACACACACACACACACACACACACACACACACACACACTCACACACACACACACACACACACTGATCTACACCCCCCTCTTAAATAGATTGTCTTCAGTAAAATGACATTACAATAAGACATCAATAATAGAGACATCAGAAACAAACACAATGTTCATGTCCAATTTGCCATGTATCTGTACTATGGTCTGGAAATATGACTTGATCTAGTAACATAGTATTCAGAACTGGGTTTAGCAAAAGGGACAGTCTTCAGTGAACAACTCATAGGAGGAATTTTGGGATTCATCTCAGGAACAGGGATATTCACTGGAATGTCTTCAGGAATTGGAATGCTGGATAACTCACTCTGAGGTAAAGAGTCTTTCTCACAGGCTAGGTGCTGTGGTACAGGCTCAGACACTGGCATTAAATGTTTCTGATTCTGCCTAAACTCTGCTCCTTGCAATTCCACAATGTACGATCTCAGCTCTGGGCAAACACTTTTCACGACTCCAATCCAATCATAACCTTTGCACGTTTGCATTCTTGCTGTCTCTCCTTCACATAATAGATTGAGCAGTTTGCTGGACTTGTCATAATAAGACTTCTGGGATAGGCATTTCTTTAACAGATAGACTTTCACAAATCTGTTATTCTTATCACTGAGAACCAATAAACTACTGTTGATTAGCAATGTAGTTCTGGTTTGTCTCAAAAGAAGTCTCTGGACAAGAGAAACTAAGATGTTTATCACAAAGAGCATTTCTGAGATTCAAAAGATTCAGGAAAACATCACTATTATCTCATTTGACTTCTCAAGTATCTGTTTCACACTTTGAACTGCACGTTCTGGCAAACCATTTGACTGTGGATATTTAGGACTACTTGGGCCTGTTTCTGTAAACCACATGCTGCATACCTTCAGCATGGGCTTTAGAAGTTATTAAAAAGCATGCATCTTTCATTTGTAAGCATATTTGTGTGCTTTTCTGTGAGCTCATATATCTGACAAATCTCAATGGCCTTATTCAAAGTTAAGCAAAATATTTCTCACAACATCATCTTTAATACCACACACAAGTCTTGTCTTTTATCAACTCATCCCTTAAATCACCAAAACTGCATGTTTTAGCTTTGTTTCTTAAGTCATGTATATATGCTGCAAACGTTTCTCCAGGCTTTTGATCCCTTGTGTAAATTAAGTGCCTTTCCATTATAACATTCATTTTGGGGTTACACGTTACTTTAAATTTACATTATAAGCACTCAGGGTCCTCCTTTGACTCAGCCAGTGCAACTATATGATCCTCTCCTGCAAAGACAGCAGGTGCATACACAAATGAATGCTCCCTTTCTATGGCTTCTGAATCCACTAAATTAAGCACAATAAATGCCTTTGTATGGTCATCTTTATAGAAAATGCAGCCTGTATAAAAATATCTTACTCTTGCTCAGACACTCTCCAGTTCTCTGCAATATTATTATCAAACACAAGTGGAATTGGCTTTCAAAATCCATCTGCCATGCCAGCACATTATGCCCAAATACATTGAAAAATATGGTCCCTGTAATTATGTATGAACATGCACACAGCCATCACTTGTAATGAAATTCATATGCACACTAATCTCTTCAAAATGCTTTACTCTGCAAAATATGCTCTGTGAATTAACTGTTCTGTAATACTACACAAACATGTGAACACTTCATACAACTTGAATAGCTTTGATTAATTCAAAAAAGTAGTTTGTAGTGAAAAAATGCAGTCATTTCCCTTATTTTATTCATTTTATGTAATTCAGACTTTATTTCAAAAAATTTTCCATAGTTATTTTGAACATTTCTGTTAATATATAGTAATATCGGACATTTCTGTTACTTAAAAATTCATTTAGAGCATTCAGCATGCCTCGATTCATATTTTGGGAATAAGAAATAGCTTGAGCAAGTTTTAATACCTAAAATTCATTTCTGACCTGTTTTGTGAGTTATACGTGCAGTAGGGATGATACTATATCTTCCTCCAGTGTTAATTGAGTGCATCTTGGTCTCAAACTAAAGAATCTGGATCCCCTTCTGGCCCCATGTCCGTTTTTTGCCATGTCTCTTCTGAAACCATGTCGCTCATCTCTCTCTATTATAAATGATGAACAGGTGGAGTAGTTCATTTATATCCTTTATTACACAGAAACACAAGAGGATGGACAGCAGCTTTACAAAATATAAATGAACGGATTAACTGACAGACTATACAGACATACATGCTTATATCTCAACAGCTTACTAGAAAATGGCAGTCAGGCTAACACATGCTCAGTATTTATACACTTCAGCAACCCCTAGGAAGCTTCTTAAAGCTATACACATATACTGATCTAAAATCATGTTTACACCATAGTCAGGAAATACTTATATCTGGTCCAGGAAATCAAAGAGAAGATCTTCAAGATACAAATAAGGCATCCTAACACTGTATTTCTCCCTTATCACACCTATCAGTGAATACAATGCCCCTTTGGTATGCACAAATCCAAGCACATCACTCAGTTTAGTAACACCCCAAAGGTTTCTAATTAAGAAAATGAAAGGTCTTAAATCCTTCAACTGTAGTGATAGATTAGCACAATTCTGCTTATACTCAGTAGCCTACAGTTTGTAGTAATGTGACCTGTCACGCTTTTCAATCCTAGAAAAAACAGCTCCATTTGACCTCCAGTTTCTTTGCAAAACCAGAAACTCTACAGTCATCTACTATAAGGACTTATAACTTATATATACACCAAGAAAAAAAGACTCCCTACAGTGATAGGTTCCTAACTCAGTTTATTTCTTCAAGAAGAAGCACCACTGGTCACAGCTACTGAATTCCAGGCGTTTATTATCAACCAAATAGCAGCCTTCACAAACAAGTTAAGTGCTTTCATCCAAATACTATTAGGACTTCCTCAGAACAACATGATACTAAAACCCAACCCTTAAATACCCACACCCTGCCTACTTAACAACATTAATTACACCTTAATTGATTAATGACATCATACTTATAAAACTTCCAAAATATTAAACTATTACAGCGTTTTTACAAGCTTAGAAACTTGTTTGTGAAGGGTACTATTCGGTTGCTAATAAATGATTGGAATTCAGTAGCTGTGACCAGTGCTGTTTCTTCTTGTGGATGTGCTGGACAATTGGTTAATACGTTTGGTCAGTGTATTTCTAGCCTATATAATAAGTTAGGGGTGTGACTAAACTGCTTTATGCTGTTTAAGATGCATCCAGGGATATTGCCAATCTTTTCAGTTTTTGACTTTCATATTTCAGTTCATCATTTCCTATGAGAGAAATGACTTGTGACAATACAAAATATTAAAATGTTTACTTTTTACTTTATACTTTCTTTAAATGAGTTAAAAATGCACCTCATTACCATATTTTGTACTGTTTTGTCTATGGATGTTAAAGTGGCACAGATCACTGCTTTTTACTAAAAGCAGTGGCAGACCTAATGACACAGTGAAGAAATATAATGAAACTCTAAAGTACATAGACTGGGAACATCAGACAGACAGCATAGCTTCCTAAAGATGAATAAATCAACGCTACAACTTCTGAGTGATGCACCAGTATAGAGTCCCCAGTAATGGATGGTTTGTATCCTAGCATTATAAAACACCTCTTCAAAATTCATCCTAATATTAACTTACAATCTGACCTTTTTAAGAGCAGCTATTTTTAAGCTTTAGTACAGATTGCTACAGAAGACAGTTTCACTATGTATAGTCTAATAGAGAATAATTACATAATCTGATCGTTGTGCACCTCACTGAACTTAATTTCTTAGATTTTCTTCATAAATTCTTCTTGACCAGTGACCGCATCAGAATCTTGTTCTGGGCCAGTCAAATCTCACCAATCTTTATCTATAGAAAGAAGAAACTCACATAGTCAGGATGCATCTTCCCTTAACAGTGAGATAACAAGTAGGTACCCTGCCACTGAGCTTATCATACAAAACCTTCACTTCACACATGATGTTGCTGGTTATTTATTTAGCTTTTAAATTATAGCTGGAGTTCGAATACCTGCATTTGATGAAGTGAGGGGTAAGTCATAAGGCATGCCTGGTGTTAGTTTCATTATACCAAATTTCACTAATATAAATATGCACACATGACATACTGGCAAAACCTCTGAATAAAATGTAGTTACTAACCAATAAACAAAGCCCCCGCCAGCAAAATCTCTGTATAAAACTATTCATCCTTCAGTAATTGAATCTCTTATATTTCTTTAACTATTCTAGTTATATATTTCCTTTTTTGTGGATGACCTAGTCTTATTTATTCCCATGCCTGAGAGTCTACTACCGTTGACCTGTGTGATTATATAAAAGTGCAATTAGGATTTGACTTACAGATTTTGTATCTCAAAACCTATTGCATTTTAAGTTAAACATCCATAAGTACAAAGACTAGGCTCCCCTTCACATGGACCATCATAACAGTTAAGTAGTTAGTGTATGTATTTTGTAAATTATTTAAATGCTTTGACTTTAGCGTATTCTGTAAAAGTTGAGAAGGACAAAAAGTAGGCTAGTCTGAGTTTTTGTGCAAAGTTTGCTGGCCAGAAACATGACATTGCCATACATAATTATTTATGTCTCATGCAGATCTTGCTTGGTTTTAAAGGGAAAAAAAGAACACGATGTGGAGGTAATGCTTAGCAATTTTCATCAGCCTCTGTTGAAAACTGTGTTGTATACACATTTCAGTGTATGAACAAGGTAGATCACACTGTCACACCTCCACTTTTACATCCAAATTTTGCATTCCCCAAATATAATAAAGATACTAGATCCAAGATGTGGCATGGAAGTATGATGACCTGAGTAGTGAGTACACAGCAAATCACCTGGGTTCAGGTACTGGCCCATGCATTTTAGTTGCTGGCTTCAGAGGAATAGAAGTTCTCATTCTTCTCTTTGTCATTGCTAAGGATTAATGTGTTTCCCACAAAGCACACATTCTGTAAGCAATGCCTGGCAGAAGGCCAGAGACCTGATGGAACAATGGGGCAAGATTTCTGTAGGTTACCTCCCCATGGAAGTGAGTGAGTGACATTCATTTCATCGTTTGCACTACTAAGCATGCAAAAGGGGAATGATTACTTCTTGGGGAAGAATCACACTGATTGCTGCCTGGATGACAGAAACATCATGGCAAGCTCTTGTTCCATACTGGGAATGACTGGCATAGCTGTGGAAGATAGAGGGATGGTCAGCAATCAAAAAGGGAAAAAAGTATGCTGATAAAAATAACCTAGGTGCATAGTAAACATGCTGTCTTTCTGGGGTTTATATTAATACATTGAAGTATTACTACTTCGAATGTACTAATATCGAACCCTTTGCATCGAATGCTGAATATAGCGAAGCTGCAGAATATCGAATACTTTCCTAGGGAAAGTATTTGGTGGGCCGTTTCTGCAACTTCGCTATTTCCTCGACTGTGGAGTGAAGGTTACGGACCGGGTTAAGGTAAGTGTGCGAATGAAGGTGAGTGCGCGATAGGGACCTTAGGGTTAGGGAGTGGGTAATGTGAGTGTGCAATAAGGACTTTAGGGTTAGGGAGCATATAAGGTGAGTGTGCGATAGGGACCTTAGGGTTAGGGAGTGGGTAATGTGAGTGTGCGATAGGGACTTTAGGGTTAGGGAGCGGGTAAGGTGAGTGTGCGGTAGTTACTGTCCTTAGGGTTAGGGTTGGGTTAAGGTAAGTGGGTAGCTAGTAGTGTATGTATGGTTTAGTGTAGGGTTTTTTGAAATGCATGTGTGTGGATTATGTATTTTGGTGTGCTTGTGTTGTGTGTATGTTTGTTGGAACAGCAATTTTTTTTCCCTGGGAAAAAATTCACTGTTCTGAGTGTTCAATGTTGTGATGTTTCGAATGAAATGGTTCGATATCAGAACATTTGATGTAGTAATACTTCGATGTTCTAATATAAACCCATCTTTCTGTCCTAAAATCCTTAATTGATGAAGCCCATTGTCTTAAGCTTCCAGAAATCTGGATGCCACATGTGGTAACCTGCAGAACAAGGCTATACAGATGAATTCCTCTACATATACAAATTAAATGTCTACAGGTTTTATTGTGATATTAGTTCATTATCTGGTTGAAACAATGTTATTTCTTATTCTATTTATATTGTAAACTAATAACTCCAAGTACATTGAAGGATGGATTGGATAACTGCGGGAAGCTTTACAGAGTAACTCCTATGCTTGGTGTGTTTCACAGATATTTTTGGTCTTTGGAAAATCAATAGCTTACTCTGGGCATTGCTGTCAGTAACTGATAACATCCATTTGTGTTTCTGACCTCATATCCCTCATAAAATATATGTTGAAACTAATCCTGTTACACCAGTACCTTTCTCAGTTTCTAACAGCAATAATTCAATTATGCCCCTGTTTGTGGGCCTCTGTACCCCAATTATGTCAGACTTTGTCCAGATGTCATGCAGTAAGAGGTTGATACATGTGATATATGATTATTTAGTGCATAAATTCCTGATATCATGCCAATGCTGTATCAGATGGTCAGACATGTTATGTGGAAGAGACCTTATATATGAGGGGAAAACCTGGACATTCTGTGGGACTCTGAACAGTTGAGAGGTCTGTGTATTTCTGGCAATTGTTGACAGACTGTCAGGATTGTGTAGCAGTGTAGTGTGTCAATGTTATTTGGCCTATGTAGGGTGAGGGGTAGATGTATGTCTTATGGCTCCTTTTCTATCTGCCTGTGCATGCTGCTCCAATTTCTGGTGGTCTGCTGGCTGTATATTTTTGTAGGGGCAGACTGAGACATGTCCTATACCATGGTCAGAAATCATACTACACTGTAAATTGGGCCAGTATATGTACGGGTAGTGTGTGAGTGACAAACATGTTGAGATGTTTTTGTTCACACAGTCCTTATACTGTACTGTTCCTTTGGCTTACCAGTATGTGACTGTGGTGGAACTGGTTGTTGGTATGCACTTTCATACGGGTGTCTCTTTTTCAGCACTGCTACAACTATGTAATGTCTGATATATTTGCCAATACATGTGTAATTCCCCCTAGTGGCTTTGGGTTAGTGTTTTGTCAGTCTGACTGTAGTTTGGACAGTGCTTGGTGACATGCTAAGCAGCTGAATGTAGTTTCCCTAATGTGATGTTATGCCCAGATATTCTTGACATATCAGTGGGATGATGTGAGGATTTCAGTCACTAACTAGTGGGAAGTAATTGAGTGTTGGACTTGTGCTATTTCAGCCAATATATGTTAGGACAGACATGAGGGTGTTACTGCAGCAACTGTCTCAGCTTATCTACTCCAGTATTTCAGATATGTCCCTATTTTCATGTCTTTCTCATCCCACTTTGTCAGACTTGGTCCAGATTCATTGCACTAAGGGGTTCTGAGCCTACCTCTTGACTGTCGGGATTTTTGCAGTATGTGCAGGTTTATTGCTCATATTTCTGGTCTTTTCCACAGATGCATTGTTTTTATATCCCTGGTAAATCACTGTGATGATCTGAGGATTTCTGATAATAAATGGCATACATTTCAGTTTCAGAACTCACATCCTTCAGAACATGTATGCTGAAACAAACCCTGTCAGTCTGGCAACATTCTACATTTATAAGGGCAATATTAAAAATATGTCCCTAGTTTGGGCCCATTGTCCCCCCATTTGGACAGCCTTTGGCCAGATTTCTTGCACTCAGAGGTTGAGAGGTATGATTCCACTTTATACATGTTATGAGTAAATATATATTTGTATGTATGTATATATATATATATATATATATATATATATATATATATATATATATATATATATATATACATATATATATATATATATATATATATATATACATATATATATATATATATATATATATATATATATATATATATATATATATATATATATATATGTTTGTAGGGGCAGTTCAAGGGTCCAGAGGGCACCCCTGCATTATCAAGCTATAATTCAAACCACACCTTTCGGCCACATAACCTGGACCAAAACACTATGTCCATATTCATTAAGTATAGCCACACCTCCAGGCTAGTTGCTCAGCATAATGCATCCAAGATTATCCAAGTGCAACTAACTCTGGGCAAGACCGCTATCCAAATTGTAGCTTGCTACAGCTCCCCCACCATGCCCTGCCCCAGGATTCCCACTCCTCATTTCTTGAAACACTGGAAAATATTAGCGTACAACCTAACACCCTAATAATGGGAGATTTCAACTGACCCACCATTAACTGGGAAAACTACTCATGTACCAACTCTTGTGCTCAACGTTTTCTGGAATTCATAAATTCCAATGCCTTGGATCAACTTATCCACACCCCCACCAGGGGCAGCAATATCCTAGACCTGGTCATTACCAACATGGGCAACCGGTGTTTCACACTAGAGGTCAATTCCTTGTTGGTCAGATCCGACCACAAGCTAATCATCCTAGACATCCATATCCTACCCTCACCCCCCATTAGGGGAACTGCCGTAAAACATTTATCCAAAGACAACTCCATGCTTCTTAACACAGAAGTGGCAAACTTCACAACACCCACACTGATGGACAATAGAGGTACGACTGCTGAATCCTATACAAATGCACTTTATAAGCACTTACATGAGTGCATGGATCGTGGAATCCTTAACAGAACCAAGATGCTGTCCTCCAAAAAAAGGAAGCCAGTCTGGTGGTCCACTGCATTAAACAAACTCTACAACAGAAGAAAGAAACTGTTGCAAAAAAAGAGTAAAATCCCATGATTGGAAGAACATGGTCAGCCTCAGTAAGAAGCTGAGATCCCTCATAAAATCCTCCAAAGCTAGTTATGAAAACAAAATCGGCACTGATTCTAAAGACAACCACAAAGCATTCTTTAGCTATGTCAAGAATCTCAATGGCAACACTCAGATCTGCTCTGAATTATAGCACAATGGCACTAAATATACAGAACCAACTGATATTGCCAACATCCTGGCAGATAGGCTCAGTGCTAACGTTATCCCTCTCTCACCCCCTAAAGGGTCCATCTCTATACTAGAAGAATGCAAAGTTCCTGTAATCACTCTTGCACAGGTAAAAAACACACTCTCCAAAGCCAAGAACATAGCATCCATGGGACCTGACAACATCCCAGGCTGCATTCTACATGAACTACAGAATGAACTGGAACCCCACCTAAGTACCATGTTCAATCATAGCCTCACCTCAGGCTTTGTGCCTGATCAATGGCACACAGCAATGGTTATCCCACTCCACAAAGGGGGAGCAAACATGGACCCCGGGAACTACTGCCCTAATAGCCTGATGAGCCTGGTCTGTAAGGCTATGGAACGTATCATCATGGAACTTATAAAAATGACACTGGTAATCTCCAAACTCTGGAAGCTACCCAGTTTGGGTTTGTAAACAGCAGATCATGTCTCTTAAACCTGATAGACTTCTTTGAAGCGGTCACCAAAGCCATTGATGAGGATAAGGTGGTTCACACAGCCTATCTAGATCTCGCTAAGGCTTTTGACACCATAGCCCACTCTGGAATTATAGATAAACTCACTAAACTAGGTATAACTCCCTATGTCACAAGATGGGTTGCCAACTGGCTCATTGACAGAACCCACACTGTGAAAATAGCAGACTCTAAATCCAGCTTCAGACCAGTGACAATTGGAGTACCACAGGGTCAGTCCTGGGTCCTCTCCTGTTTGGTATTTGCTTCTCTGAAGTATAGGCTAACACAGAAGGTCTTTGGCTAACAAAGTTCACAGATGACTGCAAATTAGGAGCCATAATCAAAACACCTAACGATGTGGACATCCTACAAAAGGGCCTCACTGAGACAGATGCCTGGTGTCAAAGCCATGGCCTCAAGCACAATGCCAAAAAGTGCATTGTCATCTCTTTTAGTAAAAACTCTGCACCCATGAACTACCACATAGGGCGTAGTCTACATAACACAGAAAGTGTGGTAAGAGACCTTGGGACACAGGTGGAAAGTAGTCTCTCTTTTGATAATCAGTTCACCTCAGTAGTCAGGAAATCTTCTACGTGGCACACCTCATCACAAAAGGTTTTTCATCCAGGAAAAA
This sequence comes from Protopterus annectens, assembly GCF_019279795.1. Classification (NCBI taxonomy): domain Eukaryota; kingdom Metazoa; phylum Chordata; order Ceratodontiformes; family Protopteridae; genus Protopterus; species Protopterus annectens. The sequence continues at coordinate 241,273,589 of NC_056739.1, forward strand.
AGAGGTCATTGTTCCCCTCTACTCATCACTCATTAGACCCATTATAGAGTACAATGCCCCTTTTGGTACATACCTCACAAGACATCTACAACAACTGGAAAGGCCACAGAAATACCTCACAAAGAGGATTACCAGCCTCAAACAGATTCCCTATGCAGACTGTCTCAAAAAACTCCAGCTTTACTCCGTCACATATTGCCTACTCAGAGGTGATCTCTGCCAAACATACAACGCTATGTCAAACCCAGAGCTGTTGGACATGCTCCGCTTAAAGAATTCCCAATCCCTCTGAGCTACATGCTCTAGGGACCTAAGCCTTGCCACCACAATAAACAGAACATGCTGGAGGGATAGATCCCTGTCCCAGAGACTTCCCATAATCTGGAACAAACTATCTATATCAAACAAAGCTCGTCATTAGCACTCTTCAATAAAAATCTTGATGACTGGATGGGAGATAGAAAATCCACCCCGGGGATCACTTCTGTGGCTATGCTCGACAGGGGGACAGGAAAACAATTATCTTGGGTGGCGAAAGCCAGTGTACCATTTGGCTAGGGTTATATACACCCTAGGGCCAAGACCCTAGTACCTACATATGAACCTATGACCCTATGCAGATGTGTATGCCACTCTCACAGCACTCTTCTGGAAATTAAGATAATAATAATATCTTAACATAGACTTCTTCAGCCTTGTATTTTCACCCGATACCAGTGGCACAATCAATAAAGACCTGAATCTTCTCACAGAAGTTTTTATACATGGCCTTTCATACTCCAGTAAAGCAGTTTGCACTATGCCCCAATCAGCATTGCATCCTGAAAATTATTCTCATGATTGGCTATATTTCTAGACTCTAAAGATGCATGTTATAGATTGCTGTCAACAATTAGGTAATCCCACAGTGAAACTAGACTTGCTCCTGTTCATCATTAACTCACTTATTTCTTCAAATATTTCCAGGGTTTCATTATAAACCTTGGGCATTATTAATCATTGTAGTGAGAGTATGATATCCTCCTGCGAATATACCTCTTTTCTGACAATGACAAACTTTTTAATTGACTTAGTATGAAACATAAGTGTGATCTCCCAGCTTAAGTACCAAAGTTATAGGCCAACAGCCTTATGAATATATAACTGCATATCACAGAATAGCTTGGCAAAGTTCAAGTCACAGACATTCCCAAAGATGGCAACTGAGAATCATCATACAGAAAGTTTATGCAAAACTGTTCTTTTTTTTTTTTTCTTGCTGGAGGCCTAGTTCTCTATAAGTTCCTACACAATGCAGCACTTATAGATAACTAGGCCCTCTCCCAAGCAACAGGTTACAGTCCTTGTACTCCTTAACTTCAGTAATCTGACTCTGATGTGGTTGCATGCTACAGAAGGAAAATATTTTATTGCACCAAACTCAACAGAAAATCTTTCTTATCTTTTATTTGAGACAGTCTTTAACAGCCATGAATGTATCAGCAGGCAGAATGGTAGCAAATATAGCTTCCAAGAATAAACACATAACCAGGAATTGTAGCTTGGAGTGCTGGTAGGAGTTCATTTAAAACAATTTTCTTCTGAGAGGCACAGATGCCGTGACAGTATATCAGTCATGAATGTCTTCCCCTACTTAATATTTCTTGTTCTTTTATTGGCTAGCTACTTATGTAGAGATTTATACATTTGCATACATTTTTGAATTTGTCTTACAGAGGATGTCTGAAAATTTGTACTCTCTGAATGAGTGTCTTTCTGATTCTTTTTCCAACACTCCAGTTTTGTCTACAATTGCTTTTTATTTTATGCAGGCAGAGTATGAAAACACTGATAAGCTTGATAAGAAGGCAAAAAATGATGGCCTAAGCAAACTGACAATTCCTTATCAAATAATAAAGTTTGCTTCTATTTTCAGAATAATTAGGCAGTCTCAAAAGTGCTAAACTGAAAATAATTAAATATTCAAGAAAAAAAGAGAGCAAGAAGCCTAGCTAGGAATACATTTTGCTTAAAGTAAAGTTAAACAGCCTCTACCGGAATTATTGAGGGATTTTGCTAGGAATTCTTTACCTTTCTGAGGTATAACAGCCAAGTACATGATGGTGTCTATAATAAATAAACCATACCTGCCATGGTTGGAAATGCCTCTTGTCTGCACACGTTCTATTACTGAATGGCCCTTCACCAGGGCTGCATGTTTGCAGGTTATGTAGGGCATGAGCCAGTGAATACACTGCATTTAACATATTGTACTGATACTTGAAACTGTCAAGAGGATATATGTTCTGCCCAAGTGTTTCCAGGTCTTCATTTCCAGTACAGAGCTGGAATGTTGCATTTGTGCCTTCACTCTGCACATTTGCCTGGGTTTTATTATGTAACCACTTGCATATGAATACTGTCTCCCAAAACTGCTTCATAAAAATATCATGAGGATATCTAGAAGGATTTATATTGTAAAGAAAGTCTGCAAGCCCTGGAATTTTCATACTAGGCTCTGCAAATCCAAGTGTGCCATTTAATATTTTCAAAAGTTCCTTTCTT